>NW_028168372.1:5000-311214 GCF_964237585.1 Gallinula chloropus
AGGTACCTCCCATGTCCCCGGCCCAACGAAAGCCCCCAGACCCAAATGGAGAGGGGCTGCTTGGGGGCCCCCTGGGGCCCCTTCAGGCCAGCTAGGTCTTTGGGTCCTGGCTCCTTCGGTTTGGGAGCTGTTGCTGCAGATGTGCATGTTGGCCGGAGAGTGCTTCTCGGGCCGCGAACTGCAACCTTGCAGTTAGCTCCCAGGTTCCCGACCCAACGAAAGCCCCCAGACCCAAATTGAGAGGGGCTGCTTGGGGGCCCCCTGGGGCCCCTTCAGGCCAGCTAGGTCTTTGGGTCCTGGCTCATTCGGTTTGGGAGCTGTTGCTGGACGTTGGGCATGTTGGCCGGAGAGTGCTTCTCGGTACGTGAACTGCAACCTTGCAGGTACCTCCCAGGTCCCCGGCCCAACGAAAGCCCCCAGACCCAAATTGAGAGGGGCTGCTTGAGGGCCCCCTGGGGGCCCTTCAGGCCAGCTATGTCTTTGGGTCCTGGCTCCTTCGGTTTGGGAGCTGTTGCTGCAGTTGGGCATGTTG
Organism: Gallinula chloropus; assembly: GCF_964237585.1. Taxonomy (NCBI): domain Eukaryota; kingdom Metazoa; phylum Chordata; class Aves; order Gruiformes; family Rallidae; genus Gallinula; species Gallinula chloropus. Next base: position 5,533 of record NW_028168372.1, read on the forward strand.
GCCGGAGAGTGCTTCTCGGGCCGCGAACTGCAACCTTGCAGGTAGCTCCCAGGTTCCCGGCCCAACAAAAGCACCCAGACCCAAATGGAGAGGGGCTGCTTGGGGGCCCCCTGGGGCCCCTTCAGGCCAGCTAGGTCTTTGGGTCCTGGCTCCTTCGGTTTGGGAGCTGTTGCTTGACGTTGGGCATGTTGGCCAGAGAGTGCTTCTCGGTACGTGAACTGCAACCTTGCAGGTACCTCCCAGGTCCCCGGCCCAAGGAAAGCCCCCAGACCCAAATTGAGAGGGGCTGCTTGGGGGCCCCTTGGGGCCCCTTCAGGCCAGCTAGGTCTTTGTGTCCTGGCTCCTTCGGTTTGGGAGCTGTTTCTGCAGTTGGGCATGTTGACCGGAGAGTGCTTCTCGGGCCGCGAACTGCAACCTTTCAGGTAGCTCCCAGGTCCCCTGCCGAACGAAAGCCCCCAGACCAAAATTGAGAGGGGCTGCTTGTGGGCCCCCTGGGGGCCCTTCAGGCCAGCTAGGTCTTTGGGTCCTGGCTCCTTCGGTTTGGGAGCTGTTGCTGGACGTTGGGCATGTTGACCGGAGAGTGCTTCTCGGGCCGCGAACTGCAACCTTGCAGGCACTTCCCAGGTTCCCGGCCCAACGAAAGCCCCCAGACCCAAATGGAGAGGGGCTGCTTGGGGCCCCCTGGGGCCACTTCAGGCCGGCTAGGTCTTTGGGTCCTGGCTCCTTCGGTTTGGGAGCTGTTGCTGGACGTTGGGCATGTTGGCCGGAGAGTGCTTCTCGGGCCGTGAACTGCAACCTTGCAGGTACCTTCCAGGTCCCCGGCCCAACGAAAGCCCCCAGACCCAAATGGAGAGGGGCTGCTTGGGGGCCCCCTGGGGGCCCTTCAGGCCAGCTAGGTCTTTGGGTCCTGGCTCCTTCGGTTTGGGAGCTGTTGCTGCAGTTGGGCATGTTGGCCGGAGAGTGCTTCTCCGGCCGCGAACACCAACCTTGCAGGTACCTCCCAGGTTCCCGGCCCAACGAAAGCCCCCAGAACCAAATGGAGAGGGGCTGCTTGGGGTCCCCTGGGTCCCCTTCAGGCCAGCTAGGTCTTTGGGTCCTGGCTCCTTCGGTTTGGGAGCTGTTGCTGGACGTTGGGCATGTTGGCCGGAGAGTGCTTCTCGGGCCGTGAACTGCAACCTTGCAGGTAGCTCCAAGGTTCCCGGCCCAACGAAAGCCCCCAGACCCAAATGGAGAGGGGCTGCTTGGGGGCCCCCTGGGGACTCTTCAGGCCAGCTAGGTCTTTGGGTTCTGGCTCCTTGGGTTTGGGAGCTGTTGCTGCAGTTGGGCATTATGGCCGGAGAGTGCTTCTCGGGACGCGAACTGCAACCTTGCAGGCACCTCCCTGGATCCCGGCCCAACGAAAGCCCCCAGAACCAAATGGAGAGGGGCTGTTTGGGGGCCCCCTGGGGACTCTTCAGGCCAGCTAGGTCTTTGGGTCCTGGCTCCTTCGGTTTGGGAGCTCTTGCTGGACGTTGGGCATGTTGGCCGGAGAGTGCTTCTCGGGCCGTGAACTGCAACCTTGCAGGTACCTCCCAGGTTCCCGGCCCAAGGAAAGCCGCCAGACCCAAATGGAGAGGGACTGTTTGGGGGCCCCCTGGGGACTCTTCAGGCCAGCTAGGTCTTTGGGTCCTGGCTCCTTGGGTTTGGGAGCTGTTGCTGGAAGTTGGGCATGATGGCCGGAGAGTGCTTCTCGGGCCGCGAACTGCAACCATGCAGGCACCTCCCAGGTTCCCGGCCCAACGAAAGCCCCCAGACCCAAATTGAGAGGGGCTGCTTGCGGGCCTCCTGGGGACACTCCAGGCCAGCTAGGTCTTTGGGTCCTGACTCCTTCGGTTTGGGAGCTGTTGCTGCAGTTGGGCATGTTGGCCAGAGAGTGCTTCTCAGGCTGCGAACTGCAACCTTGCAGGTACCTCCTATGTCCCAGGCCCAACGAAAGCCCCCAGACCCAAATGGAGAGGGGCTGCTTGGGGGCCCCCTGGGGGCCCTTCAGGCCAGCTAGGTCTTTGGGTCCTGGCTCCTTCGGTTTGGGAGCTGTTGCTGGACGTTGGGCATGTTGACCGGAGAGTGCTTCTCGGGCTGCGAACTGCAAACTCGCAGGTACCTCCCAGGTCCCCGGCCCAACGAAAGCCCCCAGACCCAAATGGAGAGGGGCTGCTTGGGGGCCCCTTGGGACCCCTTCAGGCCAGCTAGGTCTTTGGGTCCTGGCTCCTTCGCTTGGGGAGCTGTTGCTGGACGTTGGGCATGTTGACCGGAGAGTGCTTCTCGGGCTGCGAACTGCAACCTTGCAGGCACTTCCCAGGTTCCTGGCCCAACGAAAGCCCCCAGACCCAAATGGAGAGGGGCTGTTTGGGGGCCCCCAGGGGGCCCTTCAGGCCAGCTAGGTCTTTGGGTCCTGGCTCCTTCGGTTTGGGAGCTGTTGCTGGACGTTGGGCATGTTGGCCAGAGAGTGCTTCTCGGGACTCGAACTGCAACCTTGCAGGTAGCTCCCAGGTTCCCGGCCCAACGAAAGCCCCCAGACCAAAATGGAGAGGGGCTGTTTGGGGGCCCCCTGGGGCCCCTTCAGGCCGGCTAGGTCTTTGGGTCCTGGCTCCTTGGGTTTGGGAGCTGTTGCTGGACGTTGGGCATGTTGGCCGGAGAGTGCTTCTCGGGCCGTGAACTGCAACCTTGCAGGTACCTCCCAGGTCCCCGGGCCAACGAAAGACCCCAGACCCAAATTGAGAGGGGCTGCTTGGGGGCCCCCTGGGGGCCCTTCAGGCCAGCTAGGTCTTTGGGTCCTGGCTCCTTCGGTTTGGGAGCTGTTGCTGCAGTTGGGCATGTTGGCCGGAGAGTGCTTCTCGGGCCGCGAACTGCAACCTTGCAGGTACCTCCCAGGTTCCATGCCCAACGAAAGCCCCCAGACCCAAATTGAGAGGGGCTGTTTGGGGGCCCCCTGGGGACTCTTCAGGCCAGCTAGGTCTTTGGGTCCTGGCTCCTTCTGTTTGGGAGCTGTTGCTGGATGTTTGGCATGTTGGCCGGAGAGTGCTTCTCGGGCTGCGAACTGCAACCTTGCAGGTAGCTCCCAGGTTCCCGGCCCAACAAAAGCCCCCAGACCCAAATGGAGAGGGGCTGCTTGGGGGCACCCTTGGGGCCCTTCAGGCCAGCTAGGTCTTTGGGTCCTGGCTCCTTCGGTTTGGGAGCTGTTGCTGCAGTTGGGCATGTTGGCCGGAGAGTGCTTCTCGGGCCTCGAACTGCAACCTTGCAGGCACTTCCAAGGTTCCCGGCCCAACGAAAGCCCCCAGACCCAAATGGAGAGGGGCTGTTTGGGGGCCCCCTGGGGACTCTTCAGGCCAGCTAGGTCTTTGGGTCCTGGCTCATTGGGTTTGGGAGCTGTTGCTGGACGTTGGGCATGATGGCCGGAGAGTGCTTCTCGGGCCGCGAACTGCAACCATGAAGGCACCTCCCAGGTTCCCGGCCCAACGAAAGCCCCCAGACCCAAATTGAGAGGGGCTGCTTGCGGGCCTCCTGGGGACACTCCAGGCCAGCTAGGTCTTTGGGTCCTGACTCCTTCGGTTTGGGAGCTGTTGCTGCAGTTGGGCATGTTGGCCAGAGAGTGCTTCTCGGGCTGCGAACTGCAACCTTGCAGGTACCTCCTATGTCCCATGCCCAACGAAAGCCCCCAGACCCAAATGGAGAGGGGCTGCTTGGGGGCCCCCTGGGGGCCCTTCAGGCCAGCTAGGTCTTTGGGTCCTGGCTCCTTCGGTTTGGGAGCTGTTGCTGGACGTTGGGCATGTTGGCCGGAGAGTGCTTCTCGGGCCTCGAACTGCAACCTTGCAGGTAGCTCCCAGGTTCCCGGCCCAACGAAAGCCCCCAGACCAAAATGGAGAGGGGCTGCTTGGGGGCCCCCTGGGGCCCCTTCAGGCCGGCTAGGTCTTTGGGTCCTGGCTCCTTCGGTTTGGGAGCTGTTGCTGGACGTTGGGCATGTTGGCCGGAGAGTGCTTCTCGGGCTGTGAACTGCAACCTTGCAGGTACCTCCCAGGTCCCCGGCCCAACGAAAGCCCCCAGACCCAAATGGAGAGGGGCTGTTTGGGGGCCCCCTGGGGCCCCTTCAGGCCAGCTAGGTCTTTGGGTCCTGGCTCCTTCAGTTTGGGAGCTGTTGCTGGACCATGGGCATGTTGGCCGGAGAGTGCTTCTCGGGCTGCGAACTACAACCTTGCAGGTACCTCCCATGTCCCCGGCCCAACGAAAGCCCCCGGACCCAAATGGAGAGGGGCTGCTTGGGGGCCCCTTGGGGCCCCTTCAGGCCAGCTAGGTCTTTGGGTCCTGGCTCCTTCGCTTTGGGAGCTGTTGCTGCAGTTGGGCATGTTGGCCGGAGAGTGCTTCTCGGGCCGCGAACTGCAACCTTGCAGGTAGCTCCCAGGTTCCCGGCCCAACGAAAGCCCCCAGACCCAAATGGAGAGGGGCTGCTTGGGGGCCCCTTGGGACCCCTTCAGGCCAGCTAGGTCTTTGGGTCCTGGCTCCTTGGGTTTGGGAGCTGTTGCTGTACGTTGGGCATGTTGGCCGGAGAGTGCTTCTCAGGCTGCGAACTGCAACCTTGCAGGTACCTCCCATGTCCCCGGCCCAACGAAAGCCCCCAGACCCTAATTGAGAGGGGCTGTTTGGGGGCCCCCTGGGGACTCTTCAGGCCAGCTAGGTCTTTGGGTCCTGGCTCCTTGGGTTTGGGAGCTGTTGCTGCAGTTGGGCATTATGGCCGGAGAGTGCTTCTCGGGACGCGAACTGCAACCTTGCAGGCACCTCCCAGGATCCCGGCCCAACGAAAGCCCCCAGACCCAAATGGAGAGGGGCTGTTTGGCGGCCCCCTGGGGACTCTTCAGGCCAGCTAGGTCTTTGGGTCCTGGCTCCTTCGGTTTGGGAGCTGTTGCTGGACGTTGGGCATGTTGGCCGGAGAGTGCTTCTCGGGCCGCGAACTGCAACCATGCAGGCACCTCCCAGGTTCCCGGCCCAACAAAAGCCCCCAGACCCAAATGGAGAGGGGCTGCTTGGGGGCCCCCTGGGGGCCCTTCAGGCTAGCTAGGTCTTTGGGTCCTGGCTCCTTCGGTTTGGGAGCTGTTGCTGCAGTTGGGCATGTTGGCCGGAGAGTGCTTCTCGGGCCGCGAACTGCAACCTTGCAGGTAGCTCCCAGGTTCCCGGCCCATAGAAAACCCCCAGACCCAAATGGAGAGGGGCTGTTTGGGGGCCCCCTGGGGCCCCTTCAGGCCAGCTAGGTCTTTGGGTCCTGGCTCCTTCAGTTTGGGAGCTGTTGCTGGACCATGGGCATGTTGGCCGGAGAGTGCTTCTCGGGCTGCGAACTGCAACCTTGCAGGTAGCTCCCGGGTTCCATGCCCAACGAAAGCCCCCAGACCCAAATGGAGAGGGGCTGCTTGGGGGCCCCTTGGGGCCCCTTCAGGCCAGCTAGGTCTTTGGGTCCTGGCTCCTTCGGTTTGGGAGCTGTTGCTGCAGTTGGGCATGTTGGCCGGAGAGTGCTTCTCGGGCCGCGAACTGCAACCTTGCAGGTAGCTCCCAGGTTCCCGGCCCAACGAAAGCCCCCAGACCCAAATGGAGAGGGGCTGCTTGGGGGCCCCCTGGGGGCCCTTCAGGCCAGCTAGGTCTTTGGGTCCTGGCTCCTTCGGTTTGGGAGCTGTTGCTGGACGTTGGGCATGTTGGCCGGAGAGTGCTTCTCAGGCTGCGAACTGCAACCTTGCAGGTACCTCCCATGTCCCCGGCCCAACGAAAGCCCCCAGACCCTAATTGAGAGGGGCTGCTTGGGGGCCCCCTGGGGGCCCTTCAGGCCAGCTAGGTCTTTGGGTCCTGGCTCCTTCGGTTTGGGAGCTGTTGCTGGACGTTGGGCATGTTGACCGGAGAGTGCTTCTCGGGCTGTGAACTGCAACCTTGCAGGTACCTCCCAGGTCCCAGGCCCAACGAAAGCCCCCAGATCCAAATGGAGAGGGGCTGCTTGGGGGCCCCCTGGGGGCCCTTCAGGCCAGCTAGGTCTTTGGGTCCTGGCTCCTTCGGTTTGGGAGCTGTTGCTGCAGTTGGGCATGTTGGCCGGAGAGTGCTTCTCGGGCCGCGAACTGCAACCTTGCAGGAATCTCCCAGGTTCCCGGCCCAACGAAAGCCCCCAGACCCAAATGGAGAGGGGCTGCTTGGGGGCCCCCTGGGGGCCCTTCAGGCCAGCTAGGTCTTTGGGTCCTGGCTCCTTCGCTTTGGGAGCTGTTGCTGCAGTTGGGCATGCTGGCCGGAGAGTGCTTCTCCGGCCGCGAACTGCAACCTTGCAGGTAACTCCCAGGTTCCCGGCCCAACGAAAGCCCCCAGACCCAAATGGAGAGGGGCTGTTTGGGGGCCCCATGGGGGCCCTTCAGGCCAGCTAGGTCTTTGGGTCCTGGCTCCTTGGGTTTGGGAGCTGTTGCTGGACGTTGGGCATGATGGCCGGAGAGTGGTTCTCGGGCCGCGAACTGCAACCATGCAGGCACCTCCCAGGTTCCCGGCCCAACGAAAGCCCCCAGACCAAAATTGAGAGGGGCTGCTTGCGGGCCTCCTGGGGACACTCCAGGCCAGCTAGGTCTTTGGGTCCTGATTCCTTCGGATTGGGAGCTGTTGCTGTACGTTGGGCATGTTGGCCAGAGAGTGCTTCTCGGGCTGCGAACTGCAACCTTGCAGGTACCTCCTATGTCCCATGCCCAACGAAAGCCCCCAGACCCAAATGGAGAGGGGCTGCTTGGGGGCCCCCTGGGGGCCCTTCAGGCCAGCTAGGTCTTTGGGTCCTGGCTCCTTCGCTTTGGGAGCTGTTGCTGCAGTTGGGCATGCTGGCCGGAGAGTGCTTCTCCGGCCGCGAACTGCAACCTTGCAGGTAACTCCCAGGTTCCCGGCCCAACGAAAGCCCCCAGACCCAAATGGAGAGGAGCTCCTTGGGGGCCCCATGGGGGCCCTTCAGGCCAGCTAGGTCTTTGGGTCCTGGCTCCTTGGGTTTGGGAGCTGTTGCTGGACGTTGGGCATGATGGCCGGAGAGTGGTTCTCGGGCCGCGAACTGCAACCATGCAGGCACCTCCCAGGTTCCCGGCCCAACGAAAGCCCCCAGACCAAAATTGAGAGGGGCTGCTTGCGGGCCTCCTGGGGACACTCCAGGCCAGCTAGGTCTTTGGGTCCTGATTCCTTCGGATTGGGAGCTGTTGCTGTACGTTGGGCATGTTGGCCAGAGAGTGCTTCTCGGGCTGCGAACTGCAACCTTGCAGGTACCTCCTATGTCCCATGCCCAACGAAAGCCCCCAGACCCAAATGGAGAGGGGCTGCTTGGGGGCCCCCTGGGGGCCCTTCAGGCCAGCTAGGTCTTTGGGTCCTGGCTCCTTCGGTTTGGGAGCTGTTGCTGGACGTTGGGCATGTTGACCGGAGAGTGCTTCTCGGGCTGCGAACTGCAACCTTGCAGGTACCTCCCAGGTCCCAGGCCCAACGAAAGCCCCCAGACCCAAATGGAGAGGGGCTGCTTGGGGGCCCCCTGGGGGCCCTTCAGGCCAGCTAGGTCTTTGGGTCCTGGCTCCTTCGGTTTGGGAGCTGTTGCTGCAGTTGGGCATGTTGGCCGGAGAGTGCTTCTCGGGCCGCGAACTGCAACCTTGCAGGTACCTCCCAGGTTCCCGGCCCAAAGAAAATCCCCAGACCCAAATGGAGAGGGGCTGTTTGGGGGCCCCCTAGGGCCCCTTCAGGCCAGCTAGGTCTTTGGGTCCTGGCTCCTTCAGTTTGGGAGCTGTTGCTGGACCATGGGCATGTTGGCCGGAGAGTGCTTCTCGGGCTGCGAACTACAACCTTGCAGGTACCTCCCATGTCCCCGGCCCAACGAAAGCCCCCGGACCCAAATGGAGAGGGGCTGCTTGGGGGCCCCTTGGGGCCCCTTCAGGCCAGCTAGGTCTTTGGGTCCTGGCTCCTTCGGTTTGGGAGCTGTTGCTGCAGTTGGGCATGTTGGCCGGAGAGTGCTTCTCGGGCCGCGAACTGCAACCTTGCAGGCACCTCCCAGGATCCCGGCCCAACGAAAGCCCCCAGACCCAAATGGAGAGGGGCTGTTTGGCGGCCCCCTGGGGACTCTTCAGGCCAGCTAGGTCTTTGGGTCCTGGCTCCTTCGGTTTGGGAGCTGTTGCTGGACGTTGGGCATGTTGGCCGGAGAGTGCTTCTCGGGCCGCGAACTGCAACCATGCAGGCACCTCCCAGGTTCCCGGCCCAACAAAAGCCCCCAGACCCAAATGGAGAGGGGCTGCTTGGGGGCCCCCTGGGGGCCCTTCAGGCCAGCTAGGTCTTTGGGTCCTGGCTCCTTCGGTTTGGGAGCTGTTGCTGCAGTTGGGCATGTTGGCCGGAGAGTGCTTCTCGGGCCGCGAACTGCAACCTTGCAGGTAGCTCCCAGGTTCCCGGCCCAAAGAAAACCCCCAGACCCAAATGGAGAGGGGCTGTTTGGGGGCCCCCTGGGGCCCCTTCAGGCCAGCTAGGTCTTTGGGTCCTGGCTCCTTCAGTTTGGGAGCTGTTGCTGGACCATGGGCATGTTGGCCGGAGAGTGCTTCTCGGGCTGCGAACTGCAACCTTGCAGGTAGCTCCCGGGTTCCATGCCCAACGAAAGCCCCCAGACCCAAATGGAGAGGGGCTGTTTGGGGGCCCCCTGGGGACTCTTCAGGCCAGCTAGGTCTTTGGGTCCTGGCTCCTTCGGTTTGGGAGCTGTTGCTGGACGTTGGGCATGTTGGCCGGAGAGTGCTTCTCGGGCTGCGAACTGCAACCTTGCAGGTACCTCCCAGGTCCCCAGCCCAACGAAAGACCCCAGACCCAAATGGAGAGGGGCTGCTTGGGGGCCCCTTGGGGCCCCTTCAGGCCAGCTAGGTCTTTGGGTCCTGGCTCCTTCGGTTTGGGAGCTGTTGCTGCAGTTGGGCATGTTGGCCGGAGAGTGCTTCTCGGGCCGCGAACTGCAACCTTGCAGGTAGCTCCCAGGTTCCCGGCCCAACGAAAGCCCCCAGACCCAAATGGAGAGGGGCTGCTTGGGGGCCCCCTGGGGGCCCTTCAGGCCAGCTAGGTCTTTGGGTCCTGGCTCCTTCGGTTTGGGAGCTGTTGCTGGACGTTGGGCATGTTGGCCGGAGAGTGCTTCTCAGGCTGCGAACTGCAACCTTGCAGGTACCTCCCATGTCCCCGGCCCAACGAAAGCCCCCAGACCCTAATTGAGAGGGGCTGCTTGGGGGCCCCCTGGGGGCCCTTCAGGCCAGCTAGGTCTTTGGGTCCTGGCTCCTTCGGTTTGGGAGCTGTTGCTGGACGTTGGGCATGTTGACCGGAGAGTGCTTCTCGGGCTGTGAACTGCAACCTTGCAGGTACCTCCCAGGTCCCAGGCCCAACGAAAGCCCCCAGATCCAAATGGAGAGGGGCTGCTTGGGGGCCCCCTGGGGGCCCTTCAGGCCAGCTAGGTCTTTGGGTCCTGGCTCCTTCGGTTTGGGAGCTGTTGCTGCAGTTGGTCATGTTGGCCGGAGAGTGCTTCTCGGGCCGCGAACTGCAACCTTGCAGGTAGCTCCCAGGTTCCCCGCCCAAGGAAAGCCCCCAGACCCAAATGGAGAGGGGCTGCTTGGGGGCCCCCTGGGGGCCCTTCAGGCCAGCTAGGTCTTTGGGTCCTGGCTCCTTCGGTTTGGGAGCTGTTGCTGGACGTTGGGCATGTTGGCCGGAGAGTGCTTCTCGAGCCGCGAACTGCAACCTTGCAGGCACTTCCCAGGTTCCCGGCCCAACGAAAGCCCCCAGACCCAAATGGAGAGGGGCTGCTTGGGGGCCCCCTGGGGCCCCTTCAGGCCAGCTAGGTCTTTGGGTCCTGGCTCCTTCGGTTTGGGAGCTGTTGCTGGACGTTGGGCATGTTGGCCGGAGAGTGCTTCTCGGGCCGTGAACTGCAACCTTGCAGGTAGCTCCCAGGTTCCCGGCCCAACGAAAGCCCCCAGACCCAAATGGAGAGGGGCTGCTTGGGGGCCCCCTGGGGGCCCTTCAGGCCAGCTAGGTCTTTGGGTCCTGGCTCCTTGGGTTTGGGAGCTGTTGCTGGACGTTGGGCATGTTGGCCGGAGAGTGCTTCTCGGGCCGCGGACTGCAACCTTGCAGGTAGCTCCCAGGTTCCCGGCCCAACGAAAGCCCCCAGACCCAAATGGAGAGGGGCTGCTTGGGGGCCCCCTGGGGGCCCTTCAGGCCAGCTAGGTCTTTGGGTCCTGGCTTTTTCGGTTTGGGAGCTGTTGCTGCAGTTGGGCATGTTGGCCGGAGAGTGCTTCTCGGGCCGCGAACTGCAACCTTGCAGGTACCTCCCAGGTTCCCGGCCAACGAAAGCCCCCAGACCCAAATGGAGAGGGGCTGTTTGGGGGCCCCATGGGGCCCCGTCAGGCCAGCTAGGTCTTTGGGTCCTGGCTCCTTCGGTTTGGGAGCTGTTTCTGCAGTTGGGCATGTTGACCGGAGAGTGCTTCTCGGGCTGCGAACTGCAACCTTGCAGGTACCTCCCAGGTCCCCGGCCCAACGAAAGCCCCCACACCCAAATTGAGAGGGGCTGCTTGGGGGCCCCCTGGGGGCCCTTCAGGCCAGCTAGGTCTTTGGGTCCTGGCTCCTTCGGTTTGGGAGCTGTTGCTGGACGTTGGGCATGTTGGCCGGAGAGTGCTTCTCGGGCCGTGAACTGCAACCTTGCAGGCACTTCCCAGGTTCCCGGCCCAACGAAAGCCCCCAGACCCAAATGGAGAGGGGCTGCTTGGGGGCCCCCTGGGGCCTCTTCAGGCCAGCTAGGTCTTTGGGTCCTGGCTCCTTGGGTTTGGGAGCTGTTGCTGGACGTTGGGCATGATGGCCGGAGAGTGCTTCTCGGGCGGCGAACTGCAACCTTGCAGGCACCTCCCAGGTTCCCGGCCCAACGAAAGCCCCCAGACCAAAATGGAGAGGGGCTGCTTGCGGGCCCCCTGGGGACACTCCAGGCCAGCTAGGTCTTTGGGTCCTGACTCCTTCGGTTTGGGAACTGTTGCTGCAGTTGGGCATGTTGGCCGGAGAGTGCTTCTCGGGCCGCGAACTGCAACCTTGCAGGTTCCTCCCAGACTCCATGCCCAACGAAAGCCCCCAGACCCAAATGGGGTGGGGCTGTTTGGGGGCCCCCTGGGGACCCTTCAGTCCAGCTAGGTCTATGGGTCCTGGCTCCTTCGGTTTGGGAGCTGTTGCTGCAGTTGGGCATGTTGGCCGGAGAGTGCTTCTCCGGCCGCGAACTCCAACCTTGCAGGTACCTCCCAGGTTCCCGGCCCAACGAAAGCCCCCAGAACCAAATGGAGAGGGGCTGTTTGGGGTCCCCTGGGGCCCCTTCAGGCCAGCTAGGTCTTTGGGTCCTGGCTCCTTCGGTTTGGGAGCTGTTGCTGGACGTTGGGCATGTTGGCCGGAGAGTGCTTCTCGGGCCGTGAACTGCAACCTTGCAGGTAGCTCCAAGGTTCCCGGCCCAACGAAAGCCCCCAGACCCAAATGGAGAGGGGCTGCTTGGGGGCCCCCTGGGGACTCTTCAGGCCAGCTAGGTCTTTGGGTTCTGGCTCCTTGGGTTTGGGAGCTGTTGCTGCAGTTGGGCATTATGGCCGGAGAGTGCTTCTCGGGACGCGAACTGCAACCTTGCAGGCACCTCCCAGGATCCCGGCCCAACGAAAGCCCCCAGACCCAAATGGAGAGGGGCTGTTTTGGGGCCCCCTGGGGACTCTTCAGGCCAGCTAGGTCTTTGGGTCCTGGCTCCTTCGCTTTGGGAGCTGTTGCTGGACGTTGGGCATGTTGGCCGGAGAGTGCTTCTCGGGCCGTGAACTGCAACCTTGCAGGTAGCTCCCAGGTTCCCGGCCCAAGGAAAGCCCCCAGACCCAAATGGAGAGGAGCTCCTTGGGGGCCCCATGGGGGCCCTTCAGGCCAGCTAGGTCTTTGGGTCCTGGCTCCTTGGGTTTGGGAGCTGTTGCTGGAAGTTGGGCATGATGGCCGGAGAGTGCTTCTCAGGCCGCGAACTGCAACCATGCAGGCACCTCCCAGGTTCCCGGCCCAACGAAAGCCCCCAGACCCAAATTGAGAGGGGCTGCTTGCGGGCCTCCTGGGGACACTCCAGGCCAGCTAGGTCTTTGGGTCCTGACTCCTTCGGTTTGGGAGCTGTTGCTGCAGTTGGGCATGTTGGCCAGAGAGTGCTTCTCGGGCTGCGAACTGCAACCTTGCAGGTACCTCCTATGTCCCAGGCCCAACGAAAGCCCCCAGACCCAAATGGAGAGGGGCTGCTTGGGGGCCCCCTGGGGGCCCTTCAGGCCAGCTAGGTCTTTGGGTCCTGGCTCCTTCGGTTTGGGAGCTGTTGCTGGACGTTGGGCATGTTGACCGGAGAGTGCTTCTCGGGCTGCGAACTGCAACCTCGCAGGTACCTCCCAGGTCCCCGGCCCAACGAAAGCCCCCAGACCCAAATGGAGAGGGGCTGCTTGGGGGCCCCTTGGGACCCCTTCAGGCCAGCTAGGCCTTTGGGTCCTGGCTCCTTCGCTTGGGGAGCTGTTGCTGGACGTTGGGCATGTTGACCGGAGAGTGCTTCTCGGGCCGCGAACTGCAACCTTGCAGGCACTTCCCAGGTTCCTGGCCCAACGAAAGCCCCCAGACCCAAATGGAGAGGGGCTGTTTGGGGGCCCCCAGGGGGCCCTTCAGGCCAGCTAGGTCTTTGGGTCCTGGCTCCTTCGGTTTGGGAGCTGTTGCTGGACGTTGGGCATGTTGGCCAGAGAGTGCTTCTCGGGCCTCGAACTGCAACCTTGCAGGTAGCTCCCAGGTTCCCGGCCCAACGAAAGCCCCCAGACCCAAATGGAGAGGGGCTGCTTGGGGGCCCCCTGGGGCCCCTTCAGGCCGGCTAGGTCTTTGGGTCCTGGCTCCTTGGGTTTGGGAGCTGTTGCTGGACGTTGGGCATGTTGGCCGGAGAGTGCTTCTCGGGCCGTGAACTGCAACCTTGCAGGTACCTCCCAGGTCCCCGGGCCAACGAAAGACCCCAGACCCAAATTGAGAGGGGCTGCTTGGGGGCCCCCTGGGGGCCCTTCAGGCCAGCTAGGTCTTTGGGTCCTGGCTCCTTCGGTTTGGGAGCTGTTGCTGCAGTTGGGCATGTTGGCCGGAGAGTGCTTCTCGGGCCGCGAACTGCAACCTTGCAGGTACCTCCCAGGTTCCATGCCCAACGAAAGCCCCCAGACCCAAATTGAGAGGGGCTGTTTGGGGGCCCCCTGGGGACACTTCAGGCCAGCTAGGTCTTTGGGTCCTGGCTCCTTCTGTTTGGGAGCTGTTGCTGGATGTTTGGCATGTTGGCCGGAGAGTGCTTCTCGGGCTGCGAACTGCAACCTTGCAGGTAGCTCCCAGGTTCCCGGCCCAACAAAAGCCCCCAGACCCAAATGGAGAGGGGCTGCTTGGGGGCACCCTTGGGGCCCTTCAGGCCAGCTAGGTCTTTGGGTCCTGGCTCCTTCGGTTTGGGAGCTGTTGCTGCAGTTGGGCATGTTGGCCGGAGAGTGCTTCTCGGGCCGCGAACTGCAACCTTGCAGGCACTTCCCAGGTTCCCGGCCCAACGAAAGCCCCCAGACCCAAATTGAGAGGGGCTGCTTGGGGGCCCCCTGGGGACTCTTCAGGCCAGCTAGGTCTTTGGGTCCTGGCTCATTGGGTTTGGGAGCTGTTGCTGGACGTTGGGCATGATGGCCGGAGAGTGCTTCTCGGGCCGCGAACTGCAACCATGAAGGCACCTCCCAGGTTCCCGGCCCAACGAAAGCCCCCAGACCCAAATTGAGAGGGGCTGCTTGCGGGCCTCCTGGGGACACTCCAGGCCAGCTAGGTCTTTGGGTCCTGACTCCTTCGGTTTGGGAGCTGTTGCTGCAGTTGGGCATGTTGGCCAGAGAGTGCTTCTCGGGCTGCGAACTGCAACCTTGCAGGTACCTCCTATGTCCCATGCCCAACGAAAGCCCCCAGACCCAAATTGAGAGGGGCTGCTTGGGGGCCCCCTGGGGGCCCTTCAGGCCAGCTAGGTCTTTGGGTCCTGGCTCCTTCGGTTTGGGAGCTGTTGCTGGACGTTGGGCATGTTGGCCGGAGAGTGCTTCTCGGGCCTCGAACTGCAACCTTGCAGGTAGCTCCCAGGTTACCGGCCCAACGAAAGCCCCCAGACCAAAATGGAGAGGGGCTGCTTGGGGGCCCCCTGGGGCCCCTTCAGGCCGGCTAGGTCTTTGGGTCCTGGCTCCTTCGGTTTGGGAGCTGTTGCTGCAGTTGGGCATGTTGGCCGGAGAGTGCTTCTCGGGCCGTGAACTGCAACCTTGCAGGTACCTCCCAGGTCCCCGGCCCAACGAAAGCCCCCAGACCCAAATGGAGAGGGGCTGCTCTGGGGCCCCCTGGGGGCCCTTCAGGCCAGCTAGGTCTTTGGGTCCTTGCTCCTTCGGTTTGGGAGCTGTTGCTGCAGTTGGGCATGTTGGCCGGAGAGTGCTTCTCGGGCCGCGAACTGCAACCTTGCAGGTACCTCCCAGGTTCCAAGCCCAACGAAAGCCCCCAGACCCAAATGGAGAGGGGCTGCTTGGGGGCCCCCTGGGGACTCTTCAGGCCAGCTAGGTCTTTGGGTCCTGGCTCCTTCGGTTTGGGAGCTGTTGCTGGACGTTGGGCATGTTGGCCGGAGAGTGCTTCTCGGGCCTCGAACTGCAACCTTGCAGGTAGCTCCCAGGTTCCCGGCCCAACGAAAGCCCCCAGACCCAAATGGAGAGGGGCTGTTTGGGGGCCCCCTGGGGACTCTTCAGGCCAGCTAGGTCTTTGGGTCCTGGCTCCTTGGGTTTGGGAGCTGTTGCTGGACGTTGGGCATGATGGCCGGAGAGTGGTTCTCGGGCCGCGAACTGCAACCATGCAGGCACCTCCCAGGTTCCCGGCCCAACGAAAGCCCCCAGACCAAAATTGAGAGGGGCTGCTTGCGGGCCTCCTGGGGACACTCCAGGCCAGCTAGGTCTTTGGGTCCTGATTCCTTCGGATTGGGAGCTGTTGCTGTACGTTGGGCATGTTGGCCAGAGAGTGCTTCTCGGGCTGCGAACTGCAACCTTGCAGGTACCTCCTATGTCCCATGCCCAACGAAAGCCCCCAGACCCAAATGGAGAGGGGCTGCTTGGGGGCCCCCTGGGGGCCCTTCAGGCCAGCTAGGTCTTTGGGTCCTGGCTCCTTCGGTTTGGGAGCTGTTGCTGGACGTTGGGCATGTTGACCGGAGAGTGCTTCTCGGGCTGCGAACTGCAACCTTGCAGGTAGCTCCCAGGACCCCAGCCCAACGAAAGCCCCCAGACCCAAATGGAGAGGGGCTGCTTGGGGGCCCCCTGGGGGCCCTTCAGGCCAGCTAGGTCTTTGGGTCCTGGCTCCTTCGGTTTGGGAGGTGTTGCTGCAGTTGGGCATGTTGGCCGGAGAGTGCTTCTCGGGCCGCGAACTGCAACCTTGCAGGTAGCTCCCAGGTTCCCGGCCCAACGAAAGCCCCCAGACCCAAATGGAGAGGGGCTGCTTGGGGGCCCCCTGGGGGCCCTTCAGGCCAGCTAGGTCTTTGGGTCCTGGCTCCTTCGGTTTGGGAGCTGTTGCTGGACGTTGGGCATGTTGGCCTGAGAGTGCTTCACGGTACGTGAACTGCAACCTTGCAGGTAGCTCCCAGGTTCCCGGCCCAAGGAAAGCCCCCAGACCCAAATGGAGAGGGGCTGCTTGGGGGCCCCCTGGGGGCCCTTCAGGCCAGCTAGGTCTTTGGGTCCTGGCTCCTTCGGTTTGGGAGCTGTTGCTGGACGTTGGGCATGTTGGCCGGAGAGTGCTTCTCGGGCCGTGAACTACAACCTTGGAGGCACTTCCCAGGTTTCCGGCCCAACGAAAGCCCCCAGACCGAAATGGAGAGGGGCTGCTTGGGGGCCCCCTGGGGCCCCTTCAGGCCAGCTAGGTCTTTGGGTCCTGGCTCCTTCGCTTTGGGAGCTGTTGCTGGACGTTGGGCATGTTGGCCGGAGAGTGCTTCTCGGGCCGTGAACTGCAACCTTGCAGGTAGCTCCCAGGTTCCCGGCCCAAAGAAAGCCCCCAGACCCAAATGGAGATGGGCTGCTTGGGGGCCCCCTGGGGACTCTTCAGGCCAGCTAGGTCTTTGGGTCCTGGCTCCTTGGGTTTGGGAGCTGTTGCTGGACGTTGGGCATGTTGGCCGGAGAGTGCTTCTCGGGCCGTGAACTACAACCTTGGAGGCACTTCCCAGGTTCCCGGCCCAACGAAAGCCCCCAGACCAAAATTGAGAGGGGCTGCTTGCGAGCCCCCTGGGGACACTCCAGGCCAGCTAGGTCTTTGGGTCCTGACTCCTTCGGTTTGGGAGCTGTTGCTGCATTTGGGCATGTTGGCCGGAGAGTGCTTCTCGGGCTGCGAACTGCAACCTTGCAGGTACCTCCCATGTCCCAGGCCCAACGAAAGCCCCAGACCCAAATTGAGAGGGGCTGCTTGGGGGCCCCCTGGGGGCCCTTCAGGCCAGCTAGGTCTTTGGGTCCTGGCTCCTTCGGTTTGGGAGCTGTTGCTGGACGTTGGGCATGTTGACCGGAGAGTGCTTCTCGGGCTGCGAACTGCAACCTTGCAGGTACCTCCCAGGTTCCCGGCCCAACGAAAGCCCCCAGACCCAAATGGAGAGGGGCTGCTTGGGGGCCCCCTGGGGGCCCTTCAGGCCAGCTAGGTCTTTGGGTACTGGCTCCTTCGGTTTGGGAGCTGTTGCTGCAGTTGGGCATGTTGGCCGGAGAGTGCTTCTCGGGCTGCGAACTGCAACCTTGCAGGTAGCTCCGAGGTTCCCGGCCCAACGAAAGCCCCAGACCCAAAAGGAGAGGGGCTGTTTGGGGGCCCCCTGGGGCCCCTTCAGGCCAGCTAGGTCTTTGGGTCCTGGCTCCTTCGGTTTGGGAGCTGTTGCTGGACGTTGGGCATGTTGACCGGAGAGTGCTTCTCGGGCCGTGAACTGCAACCTTGCAGGTACCTCCCAGACTCCATGCCCAACAAAAGCCCCCAGACCCAAATTGAGAGGGGCTGTTTGGGGGCCCCATGGGGACCCTTCAGTCCAGCTAGGTCGTTGGGTCCTGGCTCCTTCGGTTTGGGAGCTGTTGCTGGACGTTGGGCATGTTGGCCGGAGAGTGCTTCTCGGGCTGCGAACTGCAACCTTGCAGGTACCTCCCAGGTCCCCGGCCCAACGAATGCCCCCAGATCCAAATTGAGAGGGGCTGCTTGGGGGCCCCCTGGGGGCCCTTCAGGCCAGCTAGGTCTTTGGGTCCTGGCTCCTTCGGTTTGGGAGCTGTTGCTGGACGTTGGGCATGTTGGCCGGAGAGTGCTTCTCAGGCTGCGAACTGCAACCTTGCAGATACCTCCCAGGTTCCATGCCCAACGAAAGCCCCCAGACCCAAATTGAGAGGGGCTGTTTGGGGGCACCCTGGGGACTCTTCAGGCAAGCTAGGTCTTTGGGTCCTGGCTCCCTCGTTTTGGGAGCTGTTGCTGGACGTTGGGCATGTTGGCCGGAGAGTGCTTCTCGGGCCGCGAACTGCAACCTTGCAGGTACCTCCCATGTCCCCGGCCCAACGAAAGCCCCCAGACCCAAATGGAGAGGGGCTGCTTGGGGGCCCCCTGGGGCCCCTTCAGGCCAGCTAGGTCTTTGGGTCCTGGCTCCTTGGGTTTGGGAGCTGTTGCTGCAGATGGGCATGTTGGCCGGAGAGTGCTTCTCGGGCCGCGAACTGCAACCTTGCAGGTACCTCCCAGGTTCCCGGCCCAACGAAAGCCCCCAGACCCAAATTGAGAGGGGCTGCTTGGGGGCCCCCTGGGGCCCCTTCAGGCCAGCTAGGTCTTTGGGTCCTGGCTCATTCGGTTTGGGAGCTGTTGCTGGACGTTGGGCATGTTGGCCGGAGAGTGCTTCTCGGTACGTGAACTGCAACCTTGCAGGTACCTCCCAGGTCCCCGGCCCAACGAAAGCCCCCAGACCCAAATTGAGAGGGGCTGCTTGAGGGCCCCCTGGGGGCCCTTCAGGCCAGCTATGTCTTTGGGTCCTGGCTCCTTCGGTTTGGGAGCTGTTGCTGCAGTTGGGCATGTTGGCCGGAGAGTGCTTCTCGGGCCGCGAACTGCAACCTTGCAGGTAGCTCCCAGGTTCCCGGCCCAACAAAAGCACCCAGACCCAAATGGAGAGGGGCTGCTTGGGGGCCCCCTGGAGCCCCTTCAGGCCAGCTAGGTCTTTGGGTCCTGGCTCCTTCGGTTTGGGAGCTGTTGCTTGACATTGGGCATGTTGGCCAGAGAGTGCTTCTCGGTACGTGAACTGCAACCTTGCAGGTACCTCCCAGGTTCCCGGCCCAAGGAAAGCCCCCAGACCCAAATTGAGAGGGGCTGCTTGGGGGCCCCTTGGGGCCCCTTCAGGCCAGCTAGGTCTTTGTGTCCTGGCTCCTTCGGTTTGGGAGCTGTTTCTGCAGTTGGGCATGTTGACCGGAGAGTGCTTCTCGGGCTGCCAACTGCAACCTTTCAGGTACCTCCCAGGTCCCCTGCCGAACGAAAGCCCCCAGACCAAAATTGAGAGGGGCTGCTTGTGGGCCCCCTGGGGGCCCTTCAGGCCAGCTAGGTCTTTGGGTCCTGGCTCCTTGGGTTTGGGAGCTGTTGCTGGACGTTGGGCATGTTGACCGGAGAGTGCTTCTCGGGCCGCGAACTGCAACCTTGCAGGCACTTCCCAGGTTCCCGGCCCAACGAAAGCCCCCAGACCCAAATGGAGAGGGGCTGCTTGGGGGCCCCCTGGGGCCACTTCAGGCCGGCTAGGTCTTTGGGTCCTGGCTCCTTCGGTTTGGGAGCTGTTGCTGGACGTTGGGCATGTTGGCCGGAGAGTGCTTCTCGGGCCGTGAACTGCAACCTTGCAGGTATCTCCCAGGTCCCCGGCCCAACGAAAGCCCCCAGACCCAAATGGAGAGGGGCTGTTTGGGGGCCCCCTGGGGGCCCTTCAGGCCAGCTAGGTCTTTGGGTCCTGGCTCCTTCGCTTTGGGAGCTGTTGCTGCAGTTGGGCATGTTGGCCGGAGAGTGCTTCTCCGGCCGCGAACTGCAACCTTGCAGGTACCTCCCAGGTTACCGGCCCAACGAAAGCCCCCAGAACCAAATGGAGAGGGGCTGTTTGGGGTCCCCTGGGGCCCCTTCAGGCCAGCTAGGTCTTTGGGTCCTGGCTCCTTCGGTTTGGGAGCTGTTGCTGGACGTTGGGCATGTTGGCCGGAGAGTGCTTCTCGGGCCGTGAACTGCAACCTTGCAGGTAGCTCCAAGGTTCCCGGCCCAACGAAAGCCCCCAGACCCAAATGGAGAGGGGCTGCTTGGGGGCCCCCTGGGGACTCTTCAGGCCAGCTAGGTCATTGGGTTCTGGCTCCTTGGGTTTGGGAGCTGTTGCTGCAGTTGGGCATTATGGCCGGAGAGTGCTTCTCGGGACGCGAACTGCAACCTTGCAGGCACCTCCCAGGATCCCGGCCCAACGAAAGCCCCCAGACCCAAATGGAGAGGGGCTGTTTTGGGGCCCCCTGGGGACTCTTCAGGCCAGCTAGGTCTTTGGGTCCTGGCTCCTTCGGTTTGGGAGCTGTTGCTGGACGTTGGGCATGTTGGCCGGAGAGTGCTTCTCGGGCCGTGAACTGCAACCTTGCAGGTAGCTCCCAGGTTCCCGGCCCAAGGAAAGCCGCCAGACCCAAATGGAGAGGGACTGTTTGGGGGCCCCCTGGGGACTCTTCAGGCCAGCTAGGTCTTTGGGTCCTGGCTCCTTGGGTTTGGGAGCTGTTGCTGGAAGTTGGGCATGATGGCCGGAGAGTGCTTCTCGGGCCGCGAACTGCAACCATGCAGGCACCTCCCAGGTTCCCGGCCCAACGAAAGCCCCCAGACCCAAATTGAGAGGGGCTGCTTGCGGGCCTCCTGGGGACACTCCAGGCCAGCTAGGTCTTTGGGTCCTGACTCCTTCGGTTTGGGAGCTGTTGCTGCAGTTGGGCATGTTGGCCAGAGAGTGCTTCTCGGGCTGCGAACTGCAACCTTGCAGGTACCTCCTATGTCCCAGGCCCAACGAAAGCCCCCAGACCCAAATGGAGAGGGGCTGCTTGGGGGCCCCCTGGGGGCCCTTCAGGCCAGCTAGGTCTTTGGGTCCTGGCTCCTTCGGTTTGGGAGCTGTTGCTGGACGTTGGGCATGTTGACCGGAGAGTGCTTCTCGGGCTGCGAACTGCAACCTTGCAGGTAGCTCCCAGGTCCCCGGCCCAACGAAAGCCCCCAGACCCAAATGGAGAGGGGCTGCTTGGGGGCCCCTTGGGACCCCTTCAGGCCAGCTAGGACTTTGGGTCCTGGCTCCTTCGCTTGGGGAGCTGTTGCTGGACGTTGGGCATGTTGACCGGAGAGTGCTTCTCAGGCCGCGAACTGCAACCTTGCAGGCACTTCCCAGGTTCCTGGCCCAACGAAAGCCCCCAGACCCAAATGGAGAGGGGCTGTTTGGGGGCCCCCAGGGGGCCCTTCAGGCCAGCTAGGTCTTTGGGTCCTGGCTCCTTCGGTTTGGGAGCTGTTGCTGGACGTTGGGCATGTTGGCCAGAGAGTGCTTCTCGGGCCGTGAACTGCAACCTTGCAGGTACCTCCCAGGTTCCCGGCCCAACGAAAGCCCCCAGACCAAAATGGAGAGGGGCTGTTTGGGGGCACCCTGGGGCCCCTTCAGGCCGGCTAGGTCTTTGGGTCCTGGCTCCTTGGGTTTGGGAGCTGTTGCTGGACGTTGGGCATGTTGGCCGGAGAGTGCTTCTCGGGCCGTGAACTGCAAACTTGCAGGTACCTCCCAGGTCCCCGGGCCAACGAAAGACCCCAGACCCAAATTGAGAGGGGCTGCTTGGGGGCCCCCTGGGGGCCCTTCAGGCCAGCTAGGTCTTTGGGTCCTGGCTCCTTCGGTTTGGGAGCTGTTGCTGCAGTTGGGCATGTTGGCCGGAGAGTGCTTCTCGGGCCGCGAACTGCAACCTTGCAGGTACCTCCCAGGTTCCATGCCCAACGAAAGCCCCCAGACCCAAATTGAGAGGGGCTGTTTGGGGGCCCCCTGGGGACTCTTCAGGCCAGCTAGGTCTTTGGGTCCTGGCTCCTTCTGTTTGGGAGCTGTTGCTGGATGTTTGGCATGTTGGCCGGAGAGTGCTTCTCGGGCTGCGAACTGCAACCTTGCAGCTACCTCCTATGTCCCATGCCCAACGAAAGCCCCCAGACCCAAATGGAGAGGGGCTGCTTGGGGGCCCCCTGGGGGCCCTTCAGGCCAGCTAGGTCTTTGGGTCCTGGCTCCTTCGGTTTGGGAGCTGTTGCTGGACGTTGGGCATGTTGGCCGGAGAGTGCTTCTTGGGCCTCGAACTGCAACCTTGCAGGTAGCTCCCAGGTTACCGGCCCAACGAAAGCCCCCAGACCAAAATGGAGAGGGGCTGCTTGGGGGCCCCCTGGGGCCCCTTCAGGCCGGCTAGGTCTTTGGGTCCTGGCTCCTTCGGTTTGGGAGCTGTTGCTGGACGTTGGGCATGTTGGCCGGAGAGTGCTTCTCGGGCCGTGAACTGCAACCTTGCAGGTACCTCCCAGGTCCCCGGCCCAACGAAAGCCCCCAGACCCAAATGGAGAGGGGCTGCTCTGGGGCCCCCTGGGGGCCCTTCAGGCCAGCTAGGTCTTTGGGTCCTTGCTCCTTCGGTTTGGGAGCTGTTGCTGCAGTTGGGCATGTTGGCCGGAGAGTGCTTCTCGGGCCGCGAACTGCAACCTTGCAGGTACCTCCCAGGTTCCATGCCCAACGAAAGCCCCCAGACCCAAATTGAGAGGGGCTGCTTGGGGGCCCCCTGGGGACTCTTCAGGCCAGCTAGGTCTTTGGGTCCTGGCTCCTTCGGTTTGGGAGCTGTTGCTGGACGTTGGGCATGTTGGCCGGAGAGTGCTTCTCGGGCTGCCAACTGCAACCTTGCAGGTAGCTCCCAGGTTCCCGGCCCAACGAAAGCCCCCAGACCCAAATGGAGAGGGGCTGTTTGGGGGCCTCCTGGGGACACTCCAGGCCAGCTAGGTCTTTGGGTCCTGATTCCTTCGGATTGGGAGCTGTTGCTGTACGTTGGGCATGTTGGCCAGAGAGTGCTTCTCGGGCTGCGAACTGCAACCTTGCAGGTACCTCCTATGTCCCATGCCCAACGAAAGCCCCCAGACCCAAATGGAGAGGGGCTGCTTGGGGGCCCCCTGGGGACCCTTCAGGCCAGCTAGGTCTTTGGGTCCTGGCTCCTTCGGTTTGGGAGCTGTTGCTGGACGTTGGGCATGTTGACCGGAGAGTGCTTCTCGGGCTGCGAACTGCAACCTTGCAGGTAGCTCCCAGGTCCCCGGCCCAACGAAAGCCCCCAGACCCAAATGGAGAGGGGCTGCTTGGGGGCCCCCTGGGGGCCCTTCAGGCCAGCTAGGTCTTTGGGTCCTGGCTCCTTCGGTTTGGGAGCTGTTGCTGCAGTTGGGCATGTTGGCCGGAGAGTGCTTCTCGGGCCGCGAACTGCAACCTTGCAGGTAGCTCCCAGGTTCCCGGCCCAACGAAAGCCCCCAGACCCAAATGGAGAGGGGCTGCTTGGGGGCCCCTTGGGACCCCTTCAGGCCAGCTAGGTCTTTGGGTCCTGGCTCCTTGGGTTTGGGAGCTGTTGCTGGACGTTGGGCATGTTGGCCGGAGAGTGCTTCTCAGGCTGCGAACTGCAACCTTGCAGGTACCTCCCATGTCCCCGGCCCAACGAAAGCCCCCAGACCCTAATTGAGAGGGGCTGTTTGGCGGCCCCCTGGGGACTCTTCAGGCCAGCTAGGTCTTTGGGTCCTGGCTCCTTGGGTTTGGGAGCTGTTGCTGCAGTTGTCATTATGGCCGGAGAGTGCTTCTCGGGCTGCGAACTGCAACCTTGCAGGCACCTCCCAGGATCCCGGCCCAACGAAAGCCCCCAGACCCAAATGGAGAGGGGCTGTTTGGCGGCCCCCTGGGGACTCTTCAGGCCAGCTAGGTCTTTGGGTCCTGGCTCCTTCGGTTTGGGAGCTGTTGCTGGACGTTGGGCATGTTGGCCGGAGAGTGCTTCTCGGGCCGCGAACTGCAACCTTGCAGGTAGCTCCCAGGTTCCCGGCCCAACGAAAGCCCCCAGACCCAAATGGAGAGGGGCTGCTTGGGGGCCCCCTTGGGGCCCTTCAGGCCAGCTAGGTCTTTGGGTCCTGGCTCCTTGGGTTTGGGAGCTGTTGCTGCAGTTTGGCATTATGGCCGGAGAGTGCTTCTCGGGCCGCGAACTGCAACCTTGCAGGTACCTCCCAGGTTCCCGGCCCAATGAAAGCCCCCAGACCCAAATGGAGAGGGGCTGTTTGGGGGCCCCCTGGGGACTCTTCAGGCCAGCTAGGTCTTTGGGTCCTGGCTCCTTGGGTTTGGGAGCTGTTGCTGCAGTTTGGCATGTTGGCCGGAGAGTGCTTCTCGGGACGCGAACTGCAACCTTGCAGGCACCTCCCAGGATCCCGGCCCAACGAAAGCCCCCAGACCCAAATGGAGAGGGGCTGTTTGGCGGCACCCTGGGGACTCTTCAGGCCAGCTAGGTCTTTGGGTCCTGGCTCCTTCGGTTTGGGAGCTGTTGCTGGACGTTGGGCATGTTGGCCGGAGAGTGCTTCTCGGGCCGCGAACTGCAACCTTGCAGGCACTTCCCAGGTCCCCGGCCCAACGAAAGCCCCCAGACCCAAATGGAGAGGGGCTGTTTGGGGGCCCCCTGGGGACTCTTCAGGCCAGCTAGGTCTTTGGGTCCTGGCTCCTTGGGTTTGGGAGCTGTTGCTGGACGTTGGGCATGATGGCCGGAGAGTGCTTCTCGGGCCGCGAACTGCAACCATGAAGGCACCTCCCAGGTTCCCGGCCCAACGAAAGCCCCCAGACCCAAATTGAGAGGGGCTGCTTGCGGGCCTCCTGGGGACACTCCAGGCCAGCTAGGTCTTTGGGTCCTGACTCCTTCGGTTTGGGAGCTGTTGCTGCAGTTGGGCATGTTGGCCAGAGAGTGCTTCTCGGGCTGCGAACTGCAACCTTGCAGGTACCTCCTATGTCCCATGCCCAACGAAAGCCCCCAGACCCAAATTGAGAGGGGCTGCTTGGGGGCCCCCTGGGGGCCCTTCAGGCCAGCTAGGTCTTTGGGTCCTGGCTCCTTCGGTTTGGGAGCTGTTGCTGTACGTTGGGCATGTTGGCCAGAGAGTGCTTCTCGGGCCTCGAACTGCAACCTTGCAGGTAGCTCCCAGGTTCCCGGCCCAACGAAAGCCCCCAGACCCAAATGGAGAGGGGCTGCTTGGGGGCCCCCTGGGGCCCCTTCAGGCCGGCTAGGTCTTTGGGTCCTGGCTCCTTGGGTTTGGGAGCTGTTGCTGGACGTTGGGCATGTTGGCCGGAGAGTGCTTCTCGGGCCGTGAACTGCAACCTTGCAGGTACCTCCCAGGTCCCCGGCCCAACGAAAGCCCCCAGACCCAAATGGAGAGGGGCTGCTCTGGGGCCCCCTGGGGGCCCTTCAGGCCAGCTAGGTCTTTGGGTCCTTGCTCCTTCGGTTTGGGAGCTGTTGCTGCAGTTGGGCATGTTGGCCGGAGAGTGCTTCTCGGGCCGCGAACTGCAACCTTGCAGGTACCTCCCAGGTTCCATGCCCAACGAAAGCCCCCAGACCCAAATGGAGAGGGGCTGCTTGGGGGCCCCCTGGGGACTCTTCAGGCCAGCTAGGTCTTTGGGTCCTGGCTCCTTCGGTTTGGGAGCTGTTGCTGGACGTTGGGCATGTTGGCCGGAGAGTGCTTCTCGGGCTGCGAACTGCAACCTTGCAGGTAGCTCCCAGGTTCCCGGCCCAACGAAAGCCCCCAGACCCAAATGGAGAGGGGCTGTTTGGGGGCCCCCTGGGGACTCTTCAGGCCAGCTAGGTCTTTGGGTCCTGGCTCCTTGGGTTTGGGAGCTGTTGCTGGACGTTGGGCATGATGGCCGGAGAGTGGTTCTCGGGCCGCGAACTGCAACCATGCAGGCACCTCCCAGGTTCCCGGCCCAACGAAAGCCCCCAGACCAAAATTGAGAGGGGCTGCTTGCGGGCCTCCTGGGGACACTCCAGGCCAGCTAGGTCTTTGGGTCCTGATTCCTTCGGATTGGGAGCTGTTGCTGTACGTTGGGCATGTTGGCCAGAGAGTGCTTCTCGGGCTGCGAACTGCAACCTTGCAGGTACCTCCTATGTCCCATGCCCAACGAAAGCCCCCAGACCCAAATGGAGAGGGGCTGCTTGGGGGCCCCCTGGGGGCCCTTCAGGCCAGCTAGGTCTTTGGGTCCTGGCTCCTTCGGTTTGGGAGCTGTTGCTGGACGTTGGGCATGTTGACCGGAGAGTGCTTCTCGGGCTGCGAACTGCAACCTTGCAGGTAGCTCCCAGGTCCCCGGCCCAACGAAAGCCCCCAGACCCAAATGGAGAGGGGCTGCTTGGGGGCCCCCTGGGGGCCCTTCAGGCCAGCTAGGTCTTTGGGTCCTGGCTCCTTCGGTTTGGGAGCTGTTGCTGCAGTTGGGCATGTTGGCCGGAGAGTGCTTCTCGGGCCGCGAACTGCAACCTTGCAGGTAGCTCCCAGGTTCCCGGCCCAACGAAAGCCCCCAGACCCAAATGGAGAGGGGCTGCTTGGGGGCCCCCTGGGGGCCCTTCAGGCCAGCTAGGTCTTTGGGTCCTGGCTCCTTCAGTTTGGGAGCTGTTGCTGGACCATGGGCATGTTGGCCGGAGAGTGCTTCTCGGGCTGCGAACTACAACCTTGCAGGTACCTCCCAGGTCCCCGGCCCAACGAAAGCCCCCGGACCCAAATGGAGAGGGGCTGCTTGGGGGCCCCTTGGGGCCCCTTCAGGCCAGCTAGGTCTTTGGGTCCTGGCTCCTTCGGTTTGGGAGCTGTTGCTGCAGTTGGGCATGTTGGCCGGAGAGTGCTTCTCGGGCCGCGAACTGCAACCTTGCAGGTAGCTCCCAGGTTCCCGGCCCAACGAAAGCCCCCAGACCCAAATGGAGAGGGGCTGTTTGGGGGCCCCTTGGGACCCCTTCAGGCCAGCTAGGTCTTTGGGTCCTGGCTCCTTGGGTTTGGGAGCTGTTGCTGGACGTTGGGCATGTTGGCCGGAGAGTGCTTCTCGGGACGCGAACTGCAACCTTGCAGGCACTTCCCAGGTCCCCGGCCCAACGAAAGCCCCCAGACCCAAATGGAGAGGGGCTGTTTGGGGGCCCCCTGGGGACTCTTCAGGCCAGCTAGGTCTTTGGGTCCTGGCTCCTTGGGTTTGGGAGCTGTTGCTGGACGTTGGGCATGATGGCCGGAGAGTGGTTCTCGGGCCGCGAACTGCAACCATGCAGGCACCTCCCAGGTTCCCGGCCCAACGAAAGCCCCCAGACCAAAATTGAGAGGGGCTGCTTGCGGGCCTCCTGGGGACACTCCAGGCCAGCTAGGTCTTTGGGTCCTGATTCCTTCGGATTGGGAGCTGTTGCTGTACGTTGGGCATGTTGGCCAGAGAGTGCTTCTCGGGCTGAGAACTGCAACCTTGCAGGTACCTCCTATGTCCCATGCCCAACGAAAGCCCCCAGACCCAAATGGAGAGGGGCTGCTTGGGGGCCCCCTGGGGGCCCTTCAGGCCAGCTAGGTCTTTGGGTCCTGGCTCCTTCGGTTTGGGAGCTGTTGCTGGACGTTGGGCATGTTGACCGGAGAGTGCTTCTCGGGCTGCGAACTGCAACCTTGCAGGTAGCTCCCAGGTCCCCGGCCCAACGAAAGCCCCCAGACCCAAATGGAGAGGGGCTGCTTGGGGGCCCCCTGGGGGCCCTTCAGGCCAGCTAGGTCTTTGGGTCCTGGCTCCTTCGGTTTGGGAGCTGTTGCTGCAGTTGGGCATGTTGGCCGGAGAGTGCTTCTCGGGCCGCGAACTGCAACCTTGCAGGTAGCTCCCAGGTTCCCGGCCCAAAGAAAATCCCCAGACCCAAATGGAGAGGGGCTGTTTGGGGGCCCCCTGGGGCCCCTTCAGGCCAGCTAGGTCTTTGGGTCCTGGCTCCTTCAGTTTGGGAGCTGTTGCTGGACCATGGGCATGTTGGCCGGAGAGTGCTTCTCGGGCTGCGAACTACAACCTTGCAGGTACCTCCCATGTCCCCGGCCCAACGAAAGCCCCCGGACCCAAATTGAGAGGGGCTGCTTGCGGGCCTCCTGGGGACACTCCAGGCCAGCTAGGTCTTTGGGTCCTGACTCCTTCGGTTTGGGAGCTGTTGCTGCAGTTGGGCATGTTGGCCAGAGAGTGCTTCTCGGGCTGCGAACTGCAACCTTGTAGGTACCTCCTATGTCCCATGCCCAACGAAAGCCCCCAGACCCAAATTGAGAGGGGCTGCTTGGGGGCCCCCTGGGGGCCCTTCAGGCCAGCTAGGTCTTTGGGTCCTGGCTCCTTCGGTTTGGGAGCTGTTGCTGGACGTTGGGCATGTTGGCCGGAGAGTGCTTCTCGGGCCTCGAACTGCAACCTTGCAGGTAGCTCCCAGGTTACCGGCCCAACGAAAGCCCCCAGACCAAAATGGAGAGGGGCTGCTTGGGGCCCCCCTGGGGCCCCTTCAGGCCGGCTAGGTCTTTGGGTCCTGGCTCCTTGGGTTTGGGAGCTGTTGCTGGACGTTGGGCATGTTGGCCGGAGAGTGCTTCTCGGGCCGTGAACTGCAACCTTGCAGGTACCTCCCAGGTCCCCGGCCCAACGAAAGCCCCCAGACCCAAATGGAGAGGGGCTGCTCTGGGGCCCCCTGGGGGCCCTTCAGGCCAGCTAGGTCTTTGGGTCCTTGCTCCTTCGGTTTGGGAGCTGTTGCTGCAGTTGGGCATGTTGGCCGGAGAGTGCTTCTCGGGCTGCGAACTGCAACCTTGCAGGTACCTCCCAGGTTCCATGCCCAACGAAAGCCCCCAGACCCAAATGGAGAGGGGCTGCTTGGGGGCCCCCTGGGGACTCTTCAGGCCAGCTAGGTCTTTGGGTCCTGGCTCCTTCGGTTTGGGAGCTGTTGCTGGACGTTGGGCATGTTGGCCGGAGAGTGCTTCTCGGGCTGCGAACTGCAACCTTGCAGGTAGCTCCCAGGTTCCCGGCCCAACGAAAGCCCCCAGACCCAAATGGAGAGGGGCTGTTTGGGGGCCCCCTGGGGACTCTTCAGGCCAGCTAGGTCTTTGGGTCCTGGCTCCTTGGGTTTGGGAGCTGTTGCTGGACGTTGGGCATGATGGCCGGAGAGTGGTTCTCGGGCCGCGAACTGCAACCATGCAGGCACCTCCCAGGTTCCCGGCCCAACGAAAGCCCCCAGACCAAAATTGAGAGGGGCTGCTTGCGGGCCTCCTGGGGACACTCCAGGCCAGCTAGGTCTTTGGGTCCTGATTCCTTCGGATTGGGAGCTGTTGCTGTACGTTGGGCATGTTGGCCAGAGAGTGCTTCTCGGGCTGCGAACTGCAACCTTGCAGGTTCCTCCTATGTCCCATGCCCAACGAAAGCCCCCAGACCCAAATGGAGAGGGGCTGCTTGGGGGCCCCCTGGGGGCCCTTCAGGCCAGCTAGGTCTTTGGGTCCTGGCTCCTTCGGTTTGGGAGCTGTTGCTGGACGTTGGGCATGTTGACCGGAGAGTGCTTCTCGGGCTGCGAACTGCAACCTTGCAGGTAGCTCCCAGGTTCCCGGCCCAACGAAAGCCCCCAGACCCAAATGGAGAGGGGCTGCTTGGGGGCCCCCTGGGGGCCCTTCAGGCCAGCTAGGTCTTTGGGTCCTGGCTCCTTCAGTTTGGGAGCTGTTGCTGGACCATGGGCATGTTGGCCGGAGAGTGCTTCTCGGGCTGCGAACTACAACCTTGCAGGTACCTCCCATGTCCCCGGCCCAACGAAAGCCCCCGGACCCAAATGGAGAGGGGCTGCTTGGGGGCCCCTTGGGGCCCCTTCAGGCCAGCTAGGTCTTTGGGTCCTGGCTCCTTCGGTTTGGGAGCTGTTGCTGCAGTTGGGCATGTTGGCCGGAGAGTGCTTCTCGGGCCGCGAACTGCAACCTTGCAGGTAGCTCCCAGGTTCCCGGCCCAACGAAAGCCCCCAGACCCAAATGGAGAGGGGCTGCTTGGGGGCCCCTTGGGACCCCTTCAGGCCAGCTAGGTCTTTGGGTCCTGGCTCCTTGGGTTTGGGAGCTGTTGCTGGACGTTGGGCATGTTGGCCGGAGAGTGCTTCTCGGGACGCGAACTGCAACCTTGCAGGCACTTCCCAGGTCTCCGGCCCAACGAAAGCCCCCAGACCCAAATGGAGAGGGGCTGTTTGGGGGCCCCCTGGGGACTCTTCAGGCCAGCTAGGTCTTTGGGTCCTGGCTCCTTGGGTTTGGGAGCTGTTGCTGGACGTTGGGCATGATGGCCGGAGAGTGGTTCTCGGGCCGCGAACTGCAACCATGCAGGCACCTCCCAGGTTCCCGGCCCAACGAAAGCCCCCAGACCAAAATTGAGAGGGGCTGCTTGCGGGCCTCCTGGGGACACTCCAGGCCAGCTAGGTCTTTGGGTCCTGATTCCTTCGGATTGGGAGCTGTTGCTGTACGTTGGGCATGTTGGCCAGAGAGTGCTTCTCGGGCTGAGAACTGCAACCTTGCAGGTACCTCCTATGTCCCATGCCCAACGAAAGCCCCCATACCCAAATGGAGAGGGGCTGCTTGGGGGCCCCCTGGGGGCCCTTCAGGCCAGCTAGGTCTTTGGGTCCTGGCTCCTTCGGTTTGGGAGCTGTTGCTGGACGTTGGGCATGTTGACCGGAGAGTGCTTCTCGGGCTGCGAACTGCAACCTTGCAGGTAGCTCCCAGGTCCCCGGCCCAACGAAAGCCCCCAGACCCAAATGGAGAGGGGCTGCTTGGGGGCCCCCTGGGGGCCCTTCAGGCCAGCTAGGTCTTTGGGTCCTGGCTCCTTCGGTTTGGGAGCTGTTGCTGCAGTTGGGCATGTTGGCCGGAGAGTGCTTCTCGGGCCGCGAACTGCAACCTTGCAGGTAGCTCCCAGGTTCCCGGCCCAAAGAAAATCCCCAGACCCAA
This sequence comes from Gallinula chloropus, assembly GCF_964237585.1. Classification (NCBI taxonomy): domain Eukaryota; kingdom Metazoa; phylum Chordata; class Aves; order Gruiformes; family Rallidae; genus Gallinula; species Gallinula chloropus. The sequence continues at coordinate 35,542 of NW_028168372.1, forward strand.
ATGGAGAGGGGCTGTTTGGGGGCCCCCTGGGGCCCCTTCAGGCCAGCTAGGTCTTTGGGTCCTGGCTCCTTCAGTTTGGGAGCTGTTGCTGGACCATGGGCATGTTGGCCGGAGAGTGCTTCTCGGGCTGCGAACTACAACCTTGCAGGTACCTCCCATGTCCCCGGCCCAACGAAAGCCCCCGGACCCAAATGGAGAGGGGCTGCTTGGGGGCCCCTTGGGGCCCCTTCAGGCCAGCTAGGTCTTTGGGTCCTGGCTCCTTCGCTTTGGGAGCTGTTGCTGCAGTTGGTCATGTTGGCCGGAGAGTGCTTCTCGGGCCGCGAACTGCAACCTTGCAGGTAGCTCCCAGGTTCCCGGCCCAACGAAAGCCCCCAGACCCAAATGGAGAGGGGCTGCTTGGGGGCCCCTGGGGGCCCTTCAGGCCAGCTAGGTCTTTGGGTCCTGGCTCCTTGGGTTTGGGAGCTGTTGCTGGACGTTGGGCATGTTGGCCGGAGAGTGCTTCTCAGGCTGCGAACTGCAACCTTGCAGGTACCTCCCATGTCCCCGGCCCAACGAAAGCCCCCAGACCCTAATTGAGAGGGGCTGTTTGGGGGCCCCCTGGGGACTCTTCAGGCCAGCTAGGTCTTTGGGTCCTGGCTCCTTGGGTTTGGGAGCTGTTGCTGCAGTTGGGCATTATGGCCGGAGAGTGCTTCTCGGGACGCGAACTGCAACCTTGCAGGCACCTCCCAGGATCCCGGCCCAACGAAAGCCCCCAGACCCAAATGGAGAGGGGCTGTTTGGCGGCCCCCTGGGGACTCTTCAGGCCAGCTAGGTCTTTGGGTCCTGGCTCCTTCGGTTTGGGAGCTGTTGCTGGACGTTGGGCATGTTGGCCGGAGAGTGCTTCTCGGGCCGCGAACTGCAACCATGCAGGCACCTCCCAGGTTCCCGGCCCAACAAAAGCCCCCAGACCCAAATGGAGAGGGGCTGCTTGGGGGCCCCCTGGGGGCCCTTCAGGCTAGCTAGGTCTTTGGGTCCTGGCTCCTTCGGTTTGGGAGCTGTTGCTGCAGTTGGGCATGTTGGCCGGAGAGTGCTTCTCGGGCCGCGAACTGCAACCTTGCAGGTAGCTCCCAGGTTCCCGGCCCAAAGAAAACCCCCAGACCCAAATGGAGAGGGGCTGTTTGGGGGCCCCCTGGGGCCCCTTCAGGCCAGCTAGGTCTTTGGGTCCTGGCTCCTTCAGTTTGGGAGCTGTTGCTGGACCATGGGCATGTTGGCCGGAGAGTGCTTCTCGGGCTGTGAACTGCAACCTTGCAGGTAGCTCCCGGGTTCCATGCCCAACGAAAGCCCCCAGACCCAAATGGAGAGGGGCTGTTTGGGGGCCCCCTGGGGACTCTTCAGGCCAGCTAGGTCTTTGGGTCCTGGCTCCTTCGGTTTGGGAGCTGTTGCTGGACGTTGGGCATGTTGGCCGGAGAGTGCTTCTCGGGCTGCGAACTGCAACCTTGCAGGTACCTCCCAGGTCCCCAGCCCAACGAAAGCCCCCAGACCCAAATGGAGAGGGGCTGCTTGGGGGCCCCTTGGGGCCCCTTCAGGCCAGCTAGGTCTTTGGGTCCTGGCTCCTTCGGTTTGGGAGCTGTTGCTGCAGTTGGGCATGTTGGCCGGAGAGTGCTTCTCGGGCCGCGAACTGCAACCTTGCAGGTAGCTCCCAGGTTCCCGGCCCAACGAAAGCCCCCAGACCCAAATGGAGAGGGGCTGCTTGGGGGCCCCCTGGGGGCCCTTCAGGCCAGCTAGGTCTTTGGGTCCTGGCTCCTTCGGTTTGGGAGCTGTTGCTGGACGTTGGGCATGTTGGCCGGAGAGTGCTTCTCAGGCTGCGAACTGCAACCTTGCAGGTACCTCCCATGTCCCCGGCCCAACGAAAGCCCCCAGACCCAAATGGAGAGGGGCTGCTTGGGGGCCCCCTGGGGGCCCTTCAGGCCAGCTAGGTCTTTGGGTCCTGGCTCCTTCGGTTTGGGAGCTGTTGCTGGACGTTGGGCATGTTGACCGGAGAGTGCTTCTCGGGCTGTGAACTGCAACCTTGCAGGTACCTCCCAGGTCCCAGGCCCAACGAAAGCCCCCAGATCCAAATGGAGAGGGGCTGCTTGGGGGCCCCCTGGGGGCCCTTCAGGCCAGCTAGGTCTTTGGGTCCTGGCTCCTTCGGTTTGGGAGCTGTTGCTGCAGTTGGTCATGTTGGCCGGAGAGTGTTTCTCGGGCCGCGAACTGCAACCTTGCAGGTAGCTCCCAGGTTCCCGGCCCAAGGAAAGCCCCCAGACCCGAATGGAGAGGGGCTGCTTGGGGGACCCCTGGGGGCCCTTCAGGCCAGCTAGGTCTTTGGGTCCTGGCTCCTTCGGTTTGGGAGCTGTTGCTGGACGTTGGGTATGTTGGCCGGAGAGTGCTTCTCGGGCCGCGAACTGCAACCTTGCAGGCACTTCCCAGGTTCCCGGCCCAACGAAAGCCCCCAGACCCAAATGGAGAGGGGCTGCTTGGGGGCCCCCTGGGGCCCCTTCAGGCCAGCTAGGTCTTTGGGTCCTGGCTCCTTCGGTTTGGGAGCTGTTGCTGGACGTTGGGCATGTTGGCCGGAGAGTGCTTCTCGGGCCGTGAACTGCAACCTTGCAGGTAGCTCCCAGGTTCCCGGCCCAACGAAAGCCCCCAGACCCAAATGGAGAGGGGCTGCTTGGGGGCCCCCTGGGGGCCCTTCAGGCCAGCTAGGTCTTTGGGTCCTGGCTCCTTCGGTTTGGGAGCTGTTGCTGCAGTTGGGCATGTTGGCCGGAGAGTGCTTCTCGGGCCGCGAACTGCAACCTTGCAGGTAGCTCCCAGGTTCCCGGCCCAAAGAAAATCCCTAGACCCAAATGGAGAGGAGCTGTTTGGGGGCCCCCTGGGGCCCCTTCAGGCCAGCTAGGTCTTTGGGTCCTGGCTCCTTCAGTTTGGGAGCTGTTGCTGGACCATGGGCATGTTGGCCGGAGAGTGCTTCTCGGGCTGCGAACTACAACCTTGCAGGTACCTCCCATGTCCCCGGCCCAACGAAAGCCCCCGGACCCAAATGGAGAGGGGCTGCTTGGGGGCCCCTTGGGGCCCCTTCAGGCCAGCTAGGTCTTTGGGTCCTGGCTCCTTCGGTTTGGGAGCTGTTGCTGCAGTTGGGCATGTTGGCCGGAGAGTGCTTCTCGGGCCGCGAACTGCAACCTTGCAGGTAGCTCCCAGGTTCCCGGCCCAAGGAAAGCCCCCAGACCCAAATGGAGAGGGGCTGCTTGGGGGCCCCTTGGGACCCCTTCAGGCCAGCTAGGTCTTTGGGTCCTGGCTCCTTGGGTTTGGGAGCTGTTGCTTGACGTTGGGCATGTTGGCCGGAGAGTGCTTCTCAGGCTGCGAACTGCAACCTTGCAGGTACCTCCCATGTCCCCGGCCCAACGAAAGCCCCCAGACCCTAATTGAGAGGGGCTGTTTGGGGGCCCCCTGGGGACTCTTCAGGCCAGCTAGGTCTTTGGGTCCTGGCTCCTTGGGTTTGGGAGCTGTTGCTGCAGTTGGGCATTATGGCCGGAGAGTGCTTCTCGGGACGCGAACTGCAACCTTGCAGGCACCTCCCAGGATCCCGGCCCAACGAAAGCCCCCAGACCCAAATGGAGAGGGGCTGTTTGGCGGCCCCCTGGGGACTCTTCAGGCCAGCTAGGTCTTTGGGTCCTGGCTCCTTCGGTTTGGGAGCTGTTGCTGGACGTTGGGCATGTTGGCCGGAGAGTGCTTCTCGGGCCGCGAACTGCAACCATGCAGGCACCTCCCAGGTTCCCGGCCCAACAAAAGCCGCCAGACCCAAATGGAGAGGGGCTGCTTGGGGGCCCCCTGGGGGCCCTTCAGGCTAGCTAGGTCTTTGGGTCCTGGCTCCTTCGGTTTGGGAGCTGTTGCTGCAGTTGGGCATGTTGGCCGGAGAGTGCTTCTCGGGCCGCGAACTGCAACCTTGCAGGTAGCTCCCAGGTTCCCGGCCCAAAGAAAACCCCCAGACCCAAATGGAGAGGGGCTGTTTGGGGGCCCCCTGGGGCCCCTTCAGGCCAGCTAGGTCTTTGGGTCCTGGCTCCTTCAGTTTGGGAGCTGTTGCTGGACCATGGGCATGTTGGCCGGAGAGTGCTTCTCTGGCTGCGAACTGCAACCTTGCAGGTAGCTCCCGGGTTCCATGCCCAACGAAAGCCCCCAGACCCAAATGGAGAGGGGCTGTTTGGGGGCCCCCTGGGGACTCTTCAGGCCAGCTAGGTCTTTGGGTCCTGGCTCCTTCGGTTTGGGAGCTGTTGCTGGACGTTGGGCATGTTGGCCGGAGAGTGCTTCTCGGGCTGCGAACTGCAACCTTGCAGGTACCTCCCAGGTCCCCAGCCCAACGAAAGCCCCCAGACCCAAATGGAGAGGGGCTGCTTGGGGGCCCCTTGGGGCCCCTTCAGGCCAGCTAGGTCTTTGGGTCCTGGCTCCTTCGGTTTGGGAGCTGTTGCTGCAGTTGGTCATGTTGGCCGGAGAGTGCTTCTCGGGCTGCGAACTGCAACCTTGCAGGTAGCTCCCAGGTTCCCGGCCCAAGGAAAGCCCCCAGACCCAAATGGAGAGGGGCTGCTTGGGGGCCCCCTGGGGGCCCTTCAGGCCAGCTAGGTCTTTGGGTCCTGGCTCCTTCGGTTTGGGAGCTGTTGCTGGACGTTGGGCATGTTGGCCGGAGAGTGCTTCTCGGGCCGCGAACTGCAACCTTGCAGGCACTTCCCAGGTTCCCGGCCCAATGAAAGCCCCCAGACCCAAATGGAGAGGGGCTGCTTGGGGGCCCCCTGGGGCCCCTTCAGGCCAGCTAGGTCTTTGGGTCCTGGCTCCTTCGGTTTGGGAGCTGTTGCTGGACGTTGGGCATGTTGGCCGGAGAGTGCTTCTCGGGCCGTGAAGTGCAACCTTGCAGGTAGCTCCCAGGTTCCCGGCCCAACGAAAGCCCCCAGACCCAAATGGAGAGGGGCTGCTTGGGGGCCCCCTGGGGGCCCTTCAGGCCAGCTAGGTCTTTGGGTCCTGGCTCCTTCGGTTTGGGAGCTGTTGCTGGACGTTGGGCATTTTGGCCGGAGAGTGCTTCTCGGGCCGCGGACTGCAACCTTGCAGGTAGCTCCCAGGTTCCCGGCCCAACGAAAGCCCCCAGACCCAAATGGAGAGGGGCTGCTTGGGGGCCCCCTGGGGGCCCTTCAGGCCAGCTAGGTCTTTGGGTCCTGTCTTTTTCGGTTTGGGAGCTGTTGCTGCAGTTGGGCATGTTGGCCGGAGAGTGCTTCTCGGGCCGCGAACTGCAACCTTGCAGGATTCTCCCAGGTTCCCGGCCCAACGAAAGCCCCCAGACCCAAATGGAGAGGGGCTGTTTGAGGGCCCCCTGGGGCCCCGTCAGGCCAGCTAGGTCTTTGGGTCCTGGCTCCTTCGGTTTGGGAGCTGTTGCTGGACGTTGGGCATGTTGGCCTGAGAGTGCTTCACGGTACGTGAACTGCAACCTTGCAGGTAGCTCCCAGGGTCCCGGCTCAAGGAAAGCCCCCAGACCCAAATTGGGAGGGGCTGCTTGGGGGCCCCTTGGGGCCCCTTCAGCCCAGCTAGGTCATTGGGTCCTGGCTCCTTCGTTTTGGGAGCTGTTTCTGCAGTTGGGCATGTTGACCGGAGAGTGCTTCTCGGGCTGTGAACTGCAACCTTGCAGGTACCTCCCAGGTCCCAGGCCCAACGAAAGCCCCCAGACCAAAATTGAGAGGGGCTGCTTGGGGGCCCCCTGGGGCCTCTTCAGGCCAGCTAGGTCTTTGGGTCCTGGCTCCTTGGGTTTGGGAGCTGTTGCTGGACGTTGGGCATGTTGACCGGAGAGTGCTTCTCGGGCTGCGAACTGCAACCTTGCATGTACCTCCCAGGTCCCCGGCCCAACGAAAGCCCCCAGACCCAAATGGAGAGGGGCTGCTTGGGGGCCCCCTGGGGGCCCTTCAGGCCAGCTAGGTCTTTGGGTCCTGGCTCCTTCGGTTTGGGAGCTGTTGCTGGACGTTGGGCATGTTGGCCGGAGAGTGCTTCTCAGGGTGCGAACTGCAACCTTGCAGGTACCTCCCAGGTTCCCGGCCCAACGAAAGCCCCCAGACCCAAATGGAGAGGGGCTGTTTGGGGGCCCCCTGGGGGCCCTTCAGGCCAGCTAGGTCTTTGGGTCCTGGCTCCTTCGGTTTGGGAGCTGTTGCTGGACGTTGGGCATGTTGACCGGAGAGTGCTTCTCGGGTTGTGAACTGCAACCTTGCAGGTACCTCCCAGGTCCCAGGCCCAACGAAAGCCCCCAGATCCAAATGGAGAGGGGCTGCTTGGGGGCCCCCTGGGGGCCCTTCAGGCCAGCTAGGTCTTTGGGTCCTGGCTCCTTCGGTTTGGGAGCTGTTGCTGCAGTTGGGCATGTTGGCCGGAGAGTGCTTCTCGGGCCGCGAACTGCAACCTTGCAGGTACCTCCCAGGTTCCCGGCCCAACGAAAGCCCCCAGACCCAAATGGAGAGGGGCTGTTTGGGGGCCCCCTGGGGCCCCTTCAGGCCAGCTAGGTCTTTGGGTCCTGGCTCCTTCGGTTTGGGAGCTGTTGCTGGACGTTGGGCATGTTGGCCGGAGAGTGCTTCTCAGGCTGCGAACTGCAACCTTGCAGGTACCTCCCATGTCCCCGGCCCAACGAAAGCCCCCAGACCCTAATTGAGAGGGGCTGCTTGGGGGCCCCCTGGGGGCCCTTCAGGCCAGCTAGGTCTTTGGGTCCTGGCTCCTTCGGTTTGGGAGCTGTTGCTGGACGTTGGGCATGTTGACCGGAGAGTGCTTCTCGGGCTGTGAACTGCAACCTTGCTGGTACCTCCCAGGTCCCAGGCCCAACGAAAGCCCCCAGATCCAAATGGAGAGGGGCTGCTTGGGGGCCCCCTGGGGGCCCTTCAGGCCAGCTAGGTCTTTGGGTCCTGGCTCCTTCGCTTTGGGAGCTGTTGCTGCAGTTGGTCATGTTGGCCGGAGAGTGCTTCTCGGGCCGCGAACTGCAACCTTGCAGGTAGCTCCCAGGTTCCCGGCCCAAGGAAAGCCCCCAGACCCAAATGGAGAGGGGCTGCTTGGGGGCCCCCTGGGGGCCCTTCAGGCCAGCTAGGTCTTTGGGTCCTGGCTCCTTCGGTTTGGGAGCTGTTGCTGGACGTTGGGCATGTTGGCCGGAGAGTGCTTCTCGGGCCGCGAACTGCAACCTTGCAGGCACTTCCCAGGTTCCCGGCCCAACGAAAGCCCCCAGACCCAAATGGAGAGGGGCTGCTTGGGGGCCCCCTGGGGCCCCTTCAGGCCAGCTAGGTCTTTGGGTCCTGGCTCCTTCGGTTTGGGAGCTGTTGCTGGACGTTGGGCATGTTGGCCGGAGAGTGCTTCTCGGGCCGTGAACTGCAACCTTGCAGGTAGCTCCCAGGTTCCCGGCCCAACGAAAGCCCCCAGACCCAAATGGAGAGGGGCTGCTTGGGGGCCCCCTGGGGGCCCTTCAGGCCAGCTAGGTCTTTGGGTCCTGGCTCCTTCGGTTTGGGAGCTGTTGCTGGACGTTGGGCATGTTGGCCGGAGAGTGCTTCTCGGGCCGCGGACTGCAACCTTGCAGGTAGCTCCCAGGTTCCCGGCCCAACGAAAGCCCCCAGACCCAAATGGAGAGGGGCTGCTTGGGGGCCCCCTGGGGGCCCTTCAGGCCAGCTAGGTCTTTGGGTCCTGGCTTTTTCGGTTTGGGAGCTGTTGCTGCAGTTGGGCATGTTGGCCGGAGAGTGCTTCTCGGGCCGCGAACTGCAACCTTGCAGGTACCTCCCAGGTTCCCGGCCCAACGAAAGCCCCCAGACCCAAATGGAGAGGGGCTGTTTGAGGGCCCCATGGGGCCCCGTCAGGCCAGCTAGGTCTTTGGGTCCTGGCTCCTTCGGTTTGGGAGCTGTTGCTGGACGTTGGGCATGTTGGCCTGAGAGTGCTTCACGGTACGTGAACTGCAACCTTGCAGGTAGCTCCCAGGTTCCCGGCCCAAGGAAAGCCCCCAGACCCAAATGGAGAGGGGCTGCTTGGGGGCCCCTTGGGGCCCCTTCAGGCCAGCTAGGTCATTGGGTCCTGGCTCCTTCGTTTTGGGAGCTGTTGCTGCAGTTGGGCATGTTGACCGGAGAGTGCTTCTCGGGCTGCGAACTGCAACCTTGCAGGTACCTCCCAGGTCCCCGGCCCAACGAAAGCCCCCAGACCCAAATTGAGAGGGGCTGCTTGGGGGCCCCCTAGGGGCCCTTCAGGCCAGCTAGGTCTTTGGGTCCTGGCTCCTTCGGTTTGGGAGCTGTTGCTGGACGTTGGGCATGTTGGCCGGAGAGTGCTTCTCGGGCCGCGAACTGCAACCTTGCAGGCACTTCCCAGGTTCCCGGCCCAACGAAAGCCCCCAGACCCAAATGGAGAGGGGCTGCTTGGGGGCCCCCTGGGGCCTCTTCAGGCCAGCTAGGTCTTTGGGTCCTGGCTCCTTGGGTTTGGGAGCTGTTGCTGGACGTTGGGCATGATGGCCGGAGAGTGCTTCTCGGGCGGCGAACTGCAACCTTGCAGGCACCTCCCAGGTTCCCGGCCCAACGAAAGCCCCCAGACCAAAATGGAGAGGGGCTGCTTGCGGGCCCCCTGGGGACACTCCAGGCCAGCTAGGTCTTTGGGTCCTGACTCCTTCGGTTTGGGAGCTGTTGCTGCAGTTGGGCATGTTGGCCGGAGAGTGCTTCTCGGGCCGCGAACTGCAACCTTGCAGGTTCCTCCCAGACTCCATGCCCAACGAAAGCCCCCAGACCCAAATGGGGTGGGGCTGTTTGGGGGCCCCCTGGGGACCCTTCAGTCCAGCTAGGTCTTTGGGTCCTGGCTCCTTCGGTTTGGGAGCTGTTGCTGGACGTTGGGCATGTTGACCGGAGAGTGCTTCTCGGGCTGCGAACTGCAACCTTGCATGTACCTCCCAGGTCCCCGGCCCAACGAAAGCCCCCAGACCCAAATGGAGAGGGGCTGTTTGGGGGCCCCCTGGGGGCCCTTCAGGCCAGCTAGGTCTTTGTGTCCTGGCTCCTTCGGTTTGGGAGCTGTTGCTGGACGTTGAGCATGTTGGCCGGAGAGTGCTTCTCAGGGTGCGAACTGCAACCTTGCAGGTAGCTCCCAGGTTCCCGGCCCAACGAAAGCCCCCAGACCCAAATGGAGAGGGGCTGTTTGGGGGCCCCCTGGGGGCCCTTCAGGCCAGCTAGGTCTTTGGGTCCTGGCTCCTTCGGTTTGGGAGCTGTTGCTGGACGTTGGGCATGTTGACCGGAGAGTGCTTCTCGGGCTGTGAACTGCAACCTTGCAGGTACCTCCCAGGTCCCAGGCCCAACGAAAGCCCCCAGATCCAAATGGAGAGGGGCTGCTTGGGGGCCCCCTGGGGGCCCTTCAGGCCAGCTAGGTCTTTGGGTCCTGGCTCCTTCGGTTTGGGAGCTGTTGCTGCAGTTGGGCATGTTGGCCGGAGAGTGCTTCTCGGGCCGCGAACTGCAACCTTGCAGGTAGCTCCCAGGTTCCCGGCCCAAAGAAAATCCCCAGACCCAAATGGAGAGGGGCTGTTTGGGGGCCCCCTGGGGCCCCTTCAGGCCAGCTAGGTCTTTGGGTCCTGGCTCCTTCGGTTTGGGAGCTGTTGCTGGACGTTGGGCATGTTGGCCAGAGAGTGCTTCACGGTACGTGAACTGCAACCTTGCAGGTAGCTCCCAGGTTCCCGGCCCAACGAAAGCCCCCAGACCCAAATTGGGAGGGGCTGTTTGGGGGCCCCTTGGGGCCCCTTCAGGCCAGCTAGGTCTTTGGGTCCTGGCTCCTTCGGTTTGGGAGCTGTTGCTGCAGTTGGGCATGTTGACCGGAGAGTGGTTCTCGGGCTGCGAACTGCAACCTTGCAGGTACCTCCCAGGTCCCCGGCCCAACGAAAGCCCCCACACCCAAATTGAGAGGGGCTGCTTGGGGGCCCCCTGGGGGCCCTTCAGGCCAGCTAGGTCTTTGGGTCCTGGCTCCTTCGGTTTGGGAGCTGTTGCTGGACGTTGGGCATGTTGGCCGGAGAGTGCTTCTCGGGCCGTGAACTGCAACCTTGCAGGTAGCTCCCAGGTCCCCGGCCCAACGAAAGCCCCCAGACCCAAATTGAGAGGGGCTGCTTGGGGGCCCCCTAGGGGCCCTTCAGGCCAGCTAGGTCTTTGGGTCCTGGCTCCTTCGGTTTGGGAGCTGTTGCTGCAGTTGGGCATGTTTGCCGGAGAGTGCTTCTCGGGCCGCGAACTGCAACCTTGCAGGCACTTCCCAGGTTCCCGGCCCAACGAAAGCCCCCAGACCCAAATGGAGAGGGGCTGCTTGGGGGCCCCCTGGGGGCCCTTCAGGCCAGCTAGGTCTTTGGGTCCTGGCTCCTTCGGTTTGGGATCTGTTGCTGGACGTTTGGCATGTTGGCCGGAGAGTGCTTCTCAGGCTGCGAACTGCAACCTTGCAGGTACCTCCCATGTCCCTGGCCCAACGAAAGCCCCCAGACCCAAATTGAGAGGGGCTGTTTGGGGGCCCCCTGGGGGCCCTTCAGGCCAGCTAGGTCTTTGGGTCCTGGCTCCTTCGGTTTGGGAGCTGTTGCTGGACGTTGGGCATGTTGACCGGAGAGTGCTTCTCGGGCTGTGAACTGCAACCTTGCAGGTACCTCCCAGGTCCCAGGCCCAACGAAAGCCCCCAGATCCAAATTGAGAGGGGCTGCTTGGGAGCACCCTGGGGGCCCTTCAGGCCAGCTAGGTCTTTGGGTCCTGGCTCCTTCGGTTTGGGAGCTGTTGCTGCAGTTGGGCATGTTGGCCGGAGAGTGCTTCTCGGGCCGCGAACTGCAACCTTGCAGGTAGCTCCCAGGTTCCCGGCCCAACGAAAGCCCCCAGACCCAAATGGAGAGGGGCTGCTTGGGGGCCCCCTGGGGGCCCTTCAGGCCAGCTAGGTCTTTGGGTCCTGGCTCCTTCGGTTTGGGAGCTGTTGCTGGACGTTGGGCATGTTGGCCTGAGAGTGCTTCACGGTACGTGAACTGCAACCTTGCAGGTAGCTCCCAGGTTCCCGGCCCAAGGAAAGCCCCCAGACCCAAATTGGGAGGGGCTGCTTGGGGGCCCCTTGGGGCCACTTCAGGCCAGCTAGGTCTTTGGGTCCTGGCTCCTTCGTTTTGGGAGCTGTTTCTGCAGTTGGGCATGTTGACCGGAGAGTGCTTCTTGGGCTGCGAACTGCAACCTTGCAGGTACCTCCCAGGTCCCCTCCCCAACGAAAGCCCCCAGACCCAAATGGAGAGGGGCTGCTTGGGGGCCCCCTGGGGGCCCTTCAGGCCAGCTAGGTCTTTGGGTCCTGGCTCCTTCGGTTTGGGAGCTGTTGCTGGACGTTGGGCATGTTGGCCGGAGAGTGCTTCTCGGGCCGCGAACTGCAACCTTGGAGGCACTTCCCAGGTTTCCGGCCCAACGAAAGCCCCCAGACCGAAATGGAGAGGGGCTGCTTGGGGGCCCCCTGGGGCCCCTTCAGGCCAGCTAGGTCTTTGGGTCCTGGCTCCTTCGGTTTGGGAGCTGTTGCTGGACGTTGGGCATGTTGGCCGGAGAGTGCTTCTCGGGCCGTGAACTGCAACCTTGCAGGTAGCTCCCAGGTTCCCGGCCCAACTAAAGCCCCCAGACCCAAATGGAGATGGGCTGCTTGGGGGCCCCCTGGGGACTCTTCAGGCCAGCTAGGTCTTTGGGTCCTGGCTCCTTGGGTTTGGGAGCTGTTGCTGGACGTTGGGCATGTTGGCCGGAGAGTGCTTCTCGGGCCGTGAACTTCAACCTTGCAGGCACCTCCCAGGTTCCCGGCCCAACGAAAGCCCCCAGACCAAAATTGAGAGGGGCTGCTTGCGGGCCCCCTGGGGACACTCCAGGCAAGCTAGGTCTTTGGGTCCTGGCTCCTTCGGTTTGGGAGCTGTTGCTGCAGTTGGGCATGTTGGCCGGAGAGTGCTTCTCGGGCCGCGAACTGCAACCTTGCAGGTTCCTCCCAGACTTCATGCCCAACGAAAGCCCCCAGACCCAAATGGGGAGGGGCTGTTTGGGGGCCCCCTGGCGACCCTTCAGTCCAGCTAGGTCTTTGGGTCCTGGCTCCTTCGGTTTGGGAGCTGTTGCTGGACGTTGGGCATGTTGGCCGGAGAGTGCTTCTCGGGCTGCGAACTGCAACCTTGCAGGTACCTCCCATGTCCCCGGCCCAACGAAAGCCCCCAGACCCAAATGGAGAGGGGCTGTTTGGGGGCCCCCTGGGGGCCCTTCAGGCCAGCTAGGTCTTTGGGTCCTGGCTCCTTCGGTTTGGGAGCTGTTGCTGGACGTTGGGCATGTTGGCCGGAGAGTGCTTCTCAGGGTGCGAACTGCAACCTTGCAGGTACCTCCCAGGTTCCAGGCCCAACGAAAGCCCCCACACCCAAATGGAGAGGGGCTGTTTGGGGGCACCCTGGGGACTCTTCAGGCCAGCTAGGTCTTTGGGTCCTGGCTCCTTCGGTTTGGGAGCTGTTGCTGGACGTTGGGCATGTTGACCGGAGAGTGCTTCTCGGGCTGCGAACTGCAACCTTGCAGGTACCTCCCATGTCCCCGGCCCAACGAAAGCCCCCAGACCCAAATGGAGAGGGGCTGTTTGGGGGCCCCCTGGGGGCCCTTCAGGCCAGCTAGGTCTTTGGGTCCTGGCTCCTTCGGTTTGGGAGCTGTTGCTGGACGTTGGGCATGTTGACCGGAGAGTGCTTCTCGGGCTGCGAACTGCAACCTTTCAGGTACCTCCCAGGTCCCCGGCCCAACGAAAGCCCCCAGACCCAAATGGAGAGGGGCTGCTTGGGGGCCCCTTGGGGCCCCTTCAGGCCAGCTAGGTCTTTGTGTCCTGGCTCCTTCGGTTTGGGAGCTGTTGCTGCAGTTGTGCATGTTGGCCGGAGAGTGCTTCTCGGGCCGCGAACTGCAACCTTGCAGGTAGCTCCCAGGTTCCCGGCCCAACGAAAGCCCCCAGACCCAAATGGAGAGGGGCTGCTTGGGGGCCCCCTGGGGGCCCTTCAGGCCAGCTAGGTCTTTGGGTCCTGGCTCCTTCGGTTTGGGAGCTGTTGCTGGACGTTGGGCATGTTGGCCGGAGAGTGCTTCTCAGGCTGCGAACTGCAACCTTGCAGGTACCTCCCATGTCCCCGGCCCAACGAAAGCCCCCAGACCCTAATTGAGAGGGGCTGCTTGGGGGCCTCCTGGGGCCCCTTCAGGCCAGCTAGGTCTTTGGGTCCTGGCTCCTTCGGTTTGTGAGCTGTTGCTGCAGTTGGGCATGTTGACCGGAGAGTGCTTCTCGGGCTGTGAACTGCAACCTTGCAGGTACCTCCCAGGTCCCAGGCCCAACGAAAGCCCCCAGATCCAAATGGAGAGGGGCTGCTTGGGGGCCCCCTGGGGGCCCTTCAGGCCAGCTAGGTCTTTGGGTCCTGGCTCCTTCGGTTTGGGAGCTGTTGCTGCAGTTGGTCATGTTGGCCGGAGTGTGCTTCTCGGGCCGCGAACTGCAACCTTACAGGTAGCTCCCAGGTTCCCGGCCCAAGGAAAGCCCCCAGACCGAAATGGAGAGGGGCTGCTTGGGGGCCCCCTGGGGGCCCTTCAGGCCAGCTAGGTCTTTGGGTCCTGGCTCCTTCGGTTTGGGAGCTGTTGCTGGACGTTGGGCATGTTGGCCGGAGAGTGCTTCTCGGGCCGCGAACTGCAACCTTGCAGGCACTTCCCAGGTTCCCGGCCCAACGAAAGCCCCCAGACCCAAATGGAGAGGGGCTGCTTGGGGGCCCCCTGGGGCCCCTTCAGGCCAGCTAGGTCTTTGGGTCCTGGCTCCTTCGGTTTGGGAGCTGTTGCTGGACGTTGGGCATGTTGGCCGGAGAGTGCTTCTCGGGCCGTGAACTGCAACCTTGCAGGTAGCTCCCAGGTTCCCGGACCAACGAAAGCCCCCAGACCCAAATGGAGAGGGGCTGCTTGGGGGCCCCCTGGGGGCCCTTCAGGCCAGCTAGGTCTTTGGGTCCTGGCTCCTTCGGTTTGGGAGCTGTTGCTGGACGTTGGGCATGTTGGCCGGAGAGTGCTTCTCGGGCCGCGAACTGCAACCTTGCAGGTAGCTCCCAGGTTCCCGGCCCAACGAAAGCCCCCAGACCCAAATGGAGAGGGGCTGTTTGGGGGCCCCATGGGGCCCCGTCAGGCCAGCTAGGTCTTTGGGTCCTGGCTCCTTCGGTTTGGGAGCTGTTGCTGGACGTTGGGCATGTTGGCCAGAGAGTGCTTCACGGTACGTGAACTGCAACCTTGCAGGTAGCTCCCAGGTTCCCGGCCCAACGAAAGCCCCCAGACCCAAATGGAGAGGGGCTGTTTGGGGGCACCCTGGGGACTCTTCAGGCCAGCTAGGTCTTTGGGTCCTGGCTCCTTCGGTTTGGGAGCTGTTGCTGGACGTTGGGCATGTTGGCCGGAGAGTGCTTCTCGGGCCGCGGACTGCAACCTTGCAGGTACCTCCCATGTCCCCGGCCCAACGAAAGCCCCCAGACCCAAATGGAGAGGGGCTGTTTGGGGGCCCCCTGGGGCCCCTTCAGGCCAGCTAGGTCTTTGGGTCCTGGCTCCTTCGGTTTGGGAGCTGTTGCTGGACGTTGGGCATGTTGGCCAGAGAGTGCTTCACGGTACGTGAACTGCAACCTTGCAGGTAGCTCCCAGGTTCCCGGACCAACGAAAGCCCCCAGACCCAAATGGAGAGGGGCTGTTTGGGGGCCCCCTGGGGACTCTTCAGGCCAGCTAGGTCTTTGGGTCCTGGCTCCTTCGTTTTGGGAGCTGTTGCTGCAGTTGGGCATGTTGACCGGAGAGTGGTTCTCGGGCTGCGAACTGTAAACTTGCAGGTACCTCCCAGGTCCCCGGCCCAACGAAAGCCCCCACACCCAAATTGAGAGGGGCTGCTTGGGGGCCCCCTGGGGGCCCTTCAGGCCAGCTAGGTCTTTGGGTCCTGGCTCCTTCGGTTTGGGAGCTGTTGCTGGACGTTGGGCATGTTGGCCGGAGAGTGCTTCTCGGGCCGTGAACTGCAACCTTGCAGGTAGCTCCCAGGTTCCCGGCCCAACGAAAGCCCCCAGACCCAAATGGAGAGGGGCTGCTTGGGGGCCCCCTGGGGCCCCTTCAGGCCAGCTAGGTCTTTGGGTCCTGGATCCTTCGGTTTGGGAGCTGTTGCTGCAGTTGGGCATGTTGGCCGGAGAGTGCTTCTCGGGCCGCGAACTGCAACCTTGCAGGTAGCTCCCAGGTTCCCGGCCCAAAGAAAGCCCCCAGACCCAAATGGAGAGGGGCTGCTTGGGGGCCCCCTGGGGGCCCTTCAGGCCAGCTAGGTCTTTGGGTCCTGGCTCCTTCGGTTTGGGAGCTGTTGCTGGACGTTTGGCATGTTGGCCGGAGAGTGCTTCTCAGACTGCGAACTGCAACCTTGCAGGTACCTCCCATGTCCCTGGCCCAACGAAAGCCCCCAGACCCAAATTGAGAGGGGCTGTTTGGGGGCCCCTGGGGGCCCTTCAGGCCAGCTAGGTCTTTGGGTCCTGGCTCCTTCGGTTTGGGAGCTGTTGCTGGACGTTGGGCATGTTGACCGGAGAGTGCTTCTCGGGCTGTGAACTGCAACCTTGCAGGTACCTCCCAGGTCCCAGGCCCAACGAAAGCCCCCAGATCCAAATGGAGAGGGGCTGCTTGGGAGCACCCTGGGGGCCCTTCAGGCCAGCTAGGTCTTTGGGTCCTGGCTCCTTCGGTTTGGGAGCTGTTGCTGCAGTTGGGCATGTTGGCCGGAGAGTGCTTCTCGGGCCGCGAACTGCAACCTTGCAGGTAGCTCCCAGGTTCCCGGCCCAACGAAAGCCCCCAGACCCAAATGGAGAGGGGCTGCTTGGGGGCCCCCTGGGGGCCCTTCAGGCCAGCTAGGTCTTTGGGTCCTGGCTCCTTCGGTTTGGGAGCTGTTGCTGGACGTTGGGCATGTTGGCCTGAGAGTGCTTCACGGTACGTGAACTGCAACCTTGCAGGTAGCTCCCAGGTTCCCGGCCCAAGGAAAGCCCCCAGACCCAAATTGGGAGGGGCTGCTTGGGGGCCCATTGGGGCCACTTCAGGCCAGCTAGGTCTTTGGGTCCTGGCTCCTTCGTTTTGGGAGCTGTTTCTGCAGTTGGGCATGTTGACTGGAGAGTGCTTCTCGGGCTGCGAACTGCAACCTTGCAGGTACCTCCCAGGTCCCCTGCCCAACGAAAGCCCCCAGACCCAAATTGAGAGGGGCTGCTTGGGGGCCCCCTGGGGGCCCTTCAGGCCAGCTAGGTCTTTGGGTCCTGGCTCCTTCGGTTTGGGAGCTGTTGCTGGACGTTGGGCATGTTGGCCGGAGAGTGCTTCTCGGGCCGCGAACTGCAACCTTGGAGGCACTTCCCAGGTTTCCGGCCCAACGAAAGCCCCCAGACCGAAATGGAGAGGGGCTGCTTGGGGGCCCCCTGGGGCCCCTTCAGGCCAGCTAGGTCTTTGGGTCCTGGCTCCTTCGGTTTGGGAGCTGTTGCTGGACGTTGGGCATGTTGGCCGGAGAGTGCTTCTCGGGCCGTGAACTGCAACCTTGCAGGTAGCTCCCAGGTTCCCGGCCCAACTAAAGCCCCCAGACCCAAATGGAGATGGGCTGCTTGGGGGCCCCCTGGGGACTCTTCAGGCCAGCTAGGTCTTTGGGTCCTGGCTCCTTGGGTTTGGGAGCTGTTGCTGGACGTTGGGCATGTTGGCCGGAGAGTGCTTCTCGGGCCGTGAACTTCAACCTTGCAGGCACCTCCCAGGTTCCCGGCCCAACGAAAGCCCCCAGACCAAAATTGAGAGGGGCTGCTTGCGGGCCCCCTGGGGACACTCCAGGCAAGCTAGGTCTTTGGGTCCTGACTCCTTCGGTTTGGGAGCTGTTGCTGCAGTTGGGCATGTTGGCCGGAGAGTGCTTCTCGGGCCGCGAACTGCAACCTTGCAGGTTCCTCCCAGACTCCATGCCCAACGAAAGCCCCCAGACCCAAATGGAGAGGGGCTGCTTGGGGGCCCCCTGGGGGCCCTTCAGGCCAGCTAGGTCTTTGGGTCCTGGCTCCTTCGGTTTGGGAGCTGTTGCTGGACGTTGGGCATGTTGGCCGGAGAGTGCTTCTCAGGGTGCGAACTGCAACCTTGCAGGTACCTCCCAGGTTCCAGGCCCAACGAAAGCCCCCACACCCAAATGGAGAGGGGCTGTTTGGGGGCACCCTGGGGACTCTTCAGGCCAGCTAGGTCTTTGGGTCCTGGCTCCTTCGGTTTGGGAGCTGTTGCTGGACGTTGGGCATGTTGACCGGAGAGTGCTTCTCAGGCTGCGAACTGCAACCTTGCAGGTACCTCCCATGTCCCCGGCCCAACGAAAGCCCCCAGACCCAAATTGAGAGGGGCTGCTTGGGGGCCCCCTGGGGGCCCTTCAGGCCAGCTAGGTCTTTGGGTCCTGGCTCCTTCGGTTTGGGAGCTGTTGCTGCAGTTGGGCATGTTGGCCGGAGAGTGCTTCTCGGGCCGCGAACTGCAACCTTGCAGGTAGCTCCCAGGTTCCCGGCCCAACGAAAGCCCCCAGACCCAAATGGAGAGGGGCTGTTTGGGGGCCCCCTGGGGCCCCTTCAGGCCAGCTAGGTCTTTGGGTCCTGGCTCCTTCGGTTTGGGAGCTGTTGCTGGACGTTGGGCATGTTGGCCGGAGAGTGCTTCTCGGGCCGTGAACTGCAACCTTGCAGGTACCTCCCATGTCCCCGGCCCAACGAAAGCCCCCAGACCCAAATTGAGAGGGGCTGTTTGGGGGCACCCTGGGGGCCCTTCAGGCCAGCTAGGTCTTTGGGTCCTGGCTCCTTCGGTTTGGGAGCTGTTGCTGGACGTTGGGCATGTTGACCGGAGAGTGCTTCTCGGGCTGCGAACTGCAACCTTGCCGGTACCTCCCAGGTCCCCGGCCCAACGAAAGCCCCCAGACCCAAATGGAGAGGGGCTGCTTGGGGGCCCCTTGGGGGCCCTTCAGGCCAGCTAGGTCTTTGGGTCCTGGCTCCTTCGGTTTGGGAGCTGTTGCTGCAGTTGGGCATGTTGGCCGGAGAGTGCTTCTCGGGCCGCGAACTGCAACCTTGCAGGTAGCTCCCAGGTTCCCGGCCCAACGAAAGCCCCCAGACCCAAATGGAGAGGGGCTGCTTGGGGGCCCCCTGGGGGCCCTTCAGGCCAGCTAGGTCTTTGGGTCCTGGCTCCTTCGCTTTGGGAGCTGTTGCTGGACGTTGGGCATGTTGGCCGGAGAGTGCTTCTCAGGCTGCGAACTGCAACCTTGCAGGTACCTCCCATGTCCCCGGCCCAACGAAAGCCCCCAGACCCAAATGGAGAGGGGCTGCTTGGGGGCCCCCTGGGGGCCCTTCAGGCCAGCTAGGTCTTTGGGTCCTGGCTCCTTCGGTTTGGGAGCTGTTGCTGCAGTTGGGCATGTTGACCGGAGAGTGCTTCTCGGGCTGTGAACTGCAACCTTGCAGGTACCTCCCATGTCCCAGGCCCAACGAAAGCCCCCAGATCCAAATGGAGAGGGGCTGCTTGGGGGCCCCCTGGGGGCCCTTCAGGCCAGCTAGGTCTTTGGGTCCTGGCTCCTTCGGTTTGGGAGCTGTTGCTGCAGTTGGTCATGTTGGCCGGAGTGTGCTTCTCGGGCCGCGAACTGCAACCTTGCAGGTAGCTCCCAGGTTCCCGGCCCAAGGAAAGCCCCCAGACCCAAATGGAGAGGGGCTGCTTGGGGGTCCCCTGGGGGCCCTTCAGGCCAGCTAGGTCTTTGGGTCCTGGCTCCTTCGGTTTGGGAGCTGTTGCTGGACGTTGGGCATGTTGGCCGGAGAGTGCTTCTCGGGCCGCGGACTGCAACCTTGCAGGTAGCTCCCAGGTTCCCGGCCCAACGAAAGCCCCCAGACCCAAATGGAGAGGGGCTGCTTGGGGGCCCCCTGGGGGCCCTTCAGGCCAGCTAGGTCTTTGGGTCCTGGCTCCTTCGCTTTGGGAGCTGTTGCTGCAGTTGGTCATGTTGGCCGGAGAGTGCTTCTCGGGCTGCGAACTGCAACCTTGCAGGTACCTCCCAGGTTCCCGGCCCAACGAAAGCCCCCAGACCCAAATGGAGAGGGGCTGTTTGGGGGCCCCATGGGGCCCCGTCAGGCCAGCTAGGTCTTTGGGTCCTGGCTCCTTCGGTTTGGGAGCTGTTGCTGGACGTTGGGCATGTTGGCCAGAGAGTGCTTCACGGTACGTGAACTGCAACCTTGCAGGTAGCTCCCAGGTTCCCGGCCCAAGGAAAGCCCCCAGACCCAAATTGGGAGGGGCTGCTTGGGGGCCCCTTGGGGCCCCTTCAGCCCAGCTAGGTCATTGGGTCCTGGCTCCTTGGGTTTGGGAGCTGTTGCTGCAGTTGGGCATTATGGCCGGAGAGTGCTTCTCGGGACGCGAACTGCAACCTTGCAGGCACCTCCCAGGTTCCCGGCCCAACGAAAGCCCCCACACCCAAATGGAGAGGGGCTGCTTGGGGGCCCCCTGGGGGCCCTTCAGGCCAGCTAGGTCTTTGGGTCCTGGCTCCTTCGGTTTGGGAGCTGTTGCTGGACGTTGGGCATGTTGGCCGGAGAGTGCTTCTCGGGCCGCAAACTGCAACCTTGCAGGCACTTCCCAGGTTCCCGGCCCAACGAAAGCCCCCAGACCCAAATGGAGAGGGGCAGCTTGGGGGCCCCCTGGGGCCTCTTCAGGCCAGCTAGGTCTTTGGGTCCTGGCTCCTTGGGTTTGGGAGCTGTTGCTGGACGTTGGGCATGATGGCCGGAGAGTGCTTCTCGGGCGGCGAACTGCAACCTTGCAGGCACCTCCCAGGTTCCCGGCCCAACGAAAGCCCCCAGACCAAAATGGAGAGGGGCTGCTTGGGGGCCCCCTGGGGACACTCCAGGCCAGCTAGGTCTTTGGGTCCTGACTCCTTCGGTTTGGGAGCTGTTGCTGCAGTTGGGCATGTTGGCCGGAGAGTGCTTCTCGGGCCGCGAACTGCAACCTTGCAGGTTGCTCCCAGACTCCATGACCAACGAAAGCCCCCAGACCCAAATGGGGTGGGGCTGTTTGGGGGCCCCCTGGGGACACTCCAGGCCAGCTAGGTCTTTGGGTCCTGGCTCCTTCGGTTTGGGAACTGTTGCTGGACATTGGGCATGTTGACCGGAGAGTGCTTCTCGGGCTGCGAACTGCAACCTTGCATGTACCTCCCAGGTTCCCGGCCCAACGAAAGCCCCCAGACCCAAATGGAGAGGGGCTGCTTGGGGGCCCCCTGGAGGCCCTTCAGGCCAGCTAGGTCTTTGGGTCCTGGCTCCTTCGGTTTGGGAGCTGTTGCTGGACGTTGGGCATGTTGGCCGGAGAGTGCTTCTCAGGGTGCGAACTGCAACCTTGCAGGTAGCTCCCAGGTTCCCGGCCCAACGAAAGCCCCCAGACCCAAATGGAGAGGGGCTGTTTGGGGGCACCCTGGGGACTCTTCAGGCCAGCTAGGTCTTTGGGTCCTGGCTCCTTCGGTTTGGGAGCTGTTGCTGGACGTTGGGCATGTTGGCCGGAGAGTGCTTCTCGGGCTGCGAACTGCAACCTTGCAGGTACCTCCCATGTCCCCGGCCCAACGAAAGCCCCCAGACCCAAATGGAGAGGGGCTGTTTAGGGGCCCCCTGGGGGCCCTTCAGGCCAGCTAGGTCTTTGGGTCCTGGCTCCTTCGGTTTGGGAGCTGTTGCTGGACGTTGGGCATGTTGACCGGAGAGTGCTTCTCGGGCTCTGAACTGCAACCTTGCAGGTACCTCCCAGGTCCCAGGCCCAACGAAAGCCCCCAGATCCAAATGGAGAGGGGCTGCTTGGGGGCCCCCTGGGGGCCCTTCAGGCCAGCTAGGTCTTTGGGTCCTGGCTCCTTCGGTTTGGGAGCTGTTGCTGCAGTTGGGCATGTTGGCCGGAGAGTGCTTCTCGGGCCGCGAACTGCAACCTTGCAGGTACCTCCCAGGTTCCCGGCCCAACGAAAGCCCCCAGACCCAAATGGAGAGGGGCTGTTTGGGGGCCCCCTGGGGCCCCTTCAGGCCAGCTAGGTCTTTGGGTCCTGGCTCCTTCGGTTTGGGAGCTGTTGCTGGACGTTGGGCATGTTGGCCAGAGAGTGCTTCACGGTACGTGAACTGCAACCTTGCAGGTAGCTCCCAGGTTCCCGGCCCAACGAAAGCCCCCAGACCCAAATTGAGAGGGGCTGTTTGGGGGCCCCCTGGGGACTCTTCAGGCCAGCTAGGTCTTTGGGTCCTGAATCCTTCGTTTTGGGAGCTGTTGCTGCAGTTGGGCATGTTGACCGGAGAGTGGTTCTCGGGCTGCGAACTGCAACCTTGCAGGTACCTCCCAGGTCCCCGGCCCAACGAAAGCCCCCACACCCAAATTGAGAGGGGCTGCTTGGGGGCCCCCTGGGGGCCCTTCAGGCCAGCTAGGTCTTTGGGTCCTGGCTCCTTCGGTTTGGGAGCTGTTGCTGGACGTTGGGCATGTTGGCCGGAGAGTGCTTCTCGGGCCGCAAACTGCAACCTTGCAGGCACTTCCCAGGTTCCCGGCCCAACGAAAGCCCCCAGACCCAAATGGAGAGGGGCTGCTTGGGGGCCCCCTGGGGCCTCTTCAGGCCAGCTAGGTCTTTGGGTCCTGGCTCCTTGGGTTTGGGAGCTGTTGCTGGACGTTGGGCATGATGGCCGGAGAGTGCTTCTCGGGCGGCGAACTGCAACCTTGCAGGCACCTCCCAGGTTCCCGGCCCAACGAAAGCCCCCAGACCAAAATGGAGAGGGGCTGCTTGCGGGCCCCCTGGGGACACTCCAGGCCAGCTAGGTCTTTGGGTCCTGACTCCTTCGGTTTGGGAGCTGTTGCTGCAGTTGGGCATGTTGGCCGGAGAGTGCTTCTCGGGCCGCGAACTGCAACCTTGCAGGTTGCTCCCAGACTCCATGCCCAACGAAAGCCCCCAGACCCAAATGGGGTGGGGCTGTTTGGGGGCCCCCTGGGGACACTCCAGGCCAGCTAGGTCTTTGGGTCCTGGCTCCTTCGGTTTGGGAGCTGTTGCTGGACATTGGGCATGTTGACCGGAGAGTGCTTCTCGGGCTGCGAACTGCAACCTTGCATGTACCTCCCAGGTTCCCGGCCCAACGAAAGCCCCCAGACCCAAATGGAGAGGGGCTGCTTGGGGGCCCCCTGGGGGCCCTTCAGGCCAGCTAGGTCTTTGGGTCCTGGCTCCTTCGGTTTGGGAGCTGTTGCTGGACGTTGGGCATGTTGGCCGGAGAGTGCTTCTCAGGGTGCGAACTGCAACCTTGCAGGTAGCTCCCAGGTTCCCGGCCCAACGAAAGCCCCCAGACCCAAATGGAGAGGGGCTGTTTGGGGGCACCCTGGGGACTCTTCAGGCCAGCTAGGTCTTTGGGTCCTGGCTCCTTCGGTTTGGGAGCTGTTGCTGGACGTTGGGCATGTTGGCCGGAGAGTGCTTCTTGGGCTGCGAACTGCAACCTTGCAGGTACCTCCCATGTCCCCGGCCCAACGAAAGCCCCCAGACCCAAATGGAGAGGGGCTGTTTAGGGGCCCCCTGGGGGCCCTTCAGGCCAGCTAGGTCTTTGGGTCCTGGCTCCTTCGGTTTGGGAGCTGTTGCTGGACGTTGGGCATGTTGACCGGAGAGTGCTTCTCGGGCTGTGATCTGCAACCTTGCAGGTACCTCCCAGGTCCCAGGCCCAACGAAAGCCCCCAGATCCAAATGGAGAGGGGCTGCTTGGGGGCCCCCTGGGGGCCCTTCAGGCCAGCTAGGTCTTTGGGTCCTGGCTCCTTCGGTTTGGGAGCTGTTGCTGCAGTTGGGCATGTTGGCCGGAGAGTGCTTCTCGGGCCGCGAACTGCAACCTTGCAGGTACCTCCCAGGTTCCCGGCCCAACGAAAGCCCCCAGACCCAAATGGAGAGGGGCTGTTTGGGGGCCCCCTGGGGCCCCTTCAGGCCAGCTAGGTCTTTGGGTCCTGGCTCCTTCGGTTTGGGAGCTGTTGCTGGACGTTGGGCATGTTGGCCAGAGAGTGCTTCACGGTACGTGAACTGCAACCTTGCAGGTAGCTCCCAGGTTCCCGGCCCAACGAAAGCCCCCAGACCCAAATTGAGAGGGGCTGTTTGGGGGCCCCCTGGGGACTCTTCAGGCCAGCTAGGTCTTTGGGTCCTGAATCCTTCGTTTTGGGAGCTGTTGCTGCAGTTGGGCATGTTGACCGGAGAGTGGTTCTCGGGCTGCGAACTGCAACCTTGCAGGTACCTCCCAGGTCCCCGGCCCAACGAAAGCCCCCACACCCAAATTGAGAGGGGCTGCTTGGGGGCCCCCTGGGGGCCCTTCAGGCCAGCTAGGTCTTTGGGTCCTGGCTCCTTCGGTTTGGGAGCTGTTGCTGGACGTTGGGCATGTTGGCCGGAGAGTGCTTCTCGGGCCGTGAACTGCAACCTTGCAGGAATCTCCCAGGTTCCCGGCCCAACGAAAGCCCCCAGACCCAAATGGAGAGGGGCTGCTTGGGGGCCCCCTGGGGCCCCTTCAGGCCAGCTAGGTCTTTGGGTCCTGGCTCCTTCGGTTTGGGAGCTGTTGCTGCAGTTGGGCATGTTGGCCGGAGAGTGCTTCTCGGGCCGCGAACTGCAACCTTGCAGGTAGCTCCCAGGTTCCCGGCCCAACGAAAGCCCCCAGACCCAAATGGAGAGGGGCTGCTTGGGGGCCCCCTGGGGGCCCTTCAGGCCAGCTAGGTCTTTGGGTCCTGGCTCCTTCGGTTTGGGAGCTGTTGCTGGACGTTTGGCATGTTGGCCGGAGAGTGCTTCTCAGGCCGCGAACTGCAACCTTGCAGGTACCTCCCATGTCCCTGGCCCAACGAAAGCCCCCAGACCCAAATTGAGAGGGGCTGTTTGGGGGCCCCCTGGGGGCCCTTCAGGCCAGCTAGGTCTTTGGGTCCTGGCTCCTTCGGTTTGGGAGCTGTTGCTGGACGTTGGGCATGTTGACCGGAGAGTGCTTCTCGGGCTGTGAACTGCAACCTTGCAGGTACCTCCCAGGTCCCAGGCCCAACGAAAGCCCCCAGATCCAAATTGAGAGGGGCTGCTTGGGGGCCCCCTGGGGGCCCTTCAGGCCAGCTAGGTCTTTGGGTCCTGGCTCCTTCGGTTTGGGAGCTGTTGCTGCAGTTGGGCATGTTGGCCGGAGAGTGCTTCTCGGGCCGCGAACTGCAACCTTGCAGGAATCTCCCAGGTTCCCGGCCCAACGAAAGCCCCCAGACCCAAATGGAGAGGGGCTGCTTGGGGGCCCCCTGGGGGCCCTTCAGGCCAGCTAGGTCTTTGGGTCCTGGCTCCTTCGGTTTGGGAGCTGTTGCTGGACGTTGGGCATGTTGGCCTGAGAGTGCTTCACGGTACGTGAACTGCAACCTTGCAGGTACCTCCCAGGTTCCCGGCCCAAGGAAAGCCCCCAGACCCAAATGGAGAGGGGCTGCTTGGGGGCCCCCTGGGGGCCCTTCAGGCCAGCTAGGTCTTTGGGTCCTGGCTCGTTCGGTTTGGGAGCTGTTGCTGGACGTTGGGCATGTTGGCCGGAGAGTGCTTCTCGGGCCGTGAACTGCAACCTTGCAGGTAGCTCCCAGGTTCCCGGCCCAACTAAAGCCCCCAGACCCAAATGGAGATGGGCTGCTTGGGGGCCCCCTGGGGACTCTTCAGGCCAGCTAGGTCTTTGGGTCCTGGCTCCTTGGGTTTGGGAGCTGTTGCTGGACGTTGGGCATGTTGGCCGGAGAGTGCTTCTCGGGCCGTGAACTGCAACTTTGCAGGCACCTCCCAGGATCCCGGCCCAACGAAAGCCCCCAGACCCAAATGGAGAGGGGCTGCTTGCGGGCCCCCTGGGGACACTCCAGGCAAGCTAGGTCTTTGGGTCCTGACTCCTTCGGTTTGGGAGCTGTTGCTGCAGTTGGGCATGTTGGCCGGAGAGTGCTTCTCGGGCCGCGAACTGCAACCTTGCAGGTTCCTCCCAGACTCCATGCGCAACGAAAGCCCCCAGACCCAAATGGGGAGGGGCTGTTTGGGGGCCCCCTGGCGACCCTTCAGTCCAGCTAGGTCTTTGGGTCCTGGCTCCTTCGGTTTGGGAGCTGTTGCTGGACGTTGGGCATGTTGACCGGAGAGTGCTTCTCGGGCTGCGAACTGCAACCTTGCAGGTACCTCCCATGTCCCCGGCCCAATGAAAGCCCCCAGACCCAAATGGAGAGGGGCTGCTTGGGGGCCCCCTGGGGGCCCTTCAGGCCAGCTAGGTCTTTGGGTCCTGGCTCCTTCGGTTTGGGAGCTGTTGCTGGACGTTGGGCATGTTGGCCGGAGAGTGCTTCTCAGGGTGCGAACTGCAACCTTGCAGGTACCTCCCACGTTCCCGGCCCAACGAAAGCCCCCACACCCAAATGGAGAGGGGCTGTTTGGGGGCCCCCTGGGGGCCCTTCAGGCCAGCTAGGTCTTTGGGTCCTGGCTCCTTCGGTTTGGGAGCTGTTGCTGGACGTTGGGCATGTTGACCGGAGAGTGCTTCTCGGGCTGCGAACTGCAACCTTGCAGGTACCTCCCAGGTTCCCGGCCCAACGAAAGCCCCCAGACCCAAATGGAGAGGGGCTGCTTGGGGGCCCCCTGGGGGCCCTTCAGGCCAGCTAGGTCTTTGGGTCCTGGCTCCTTCGGTTTGGGAGCTGTTGCTGGACGTTGGGCATGTTGGCCGGAGAGTGCTTCTCAGGGTGCGAACTGCAACCTTGCAGGTAGCTCCCAGGTTCCCGGCCCAACGAAAGCCCCCAGACCCAAATGGAGAGGGGCTGTTTGGGGGCACCCTGGGGACTCTTCAGGCCAGCTAGGTCTTTGGGTCCTGGCTCCTTCGGTTTGGGAGCTGTTGCTGGACGTTGGGCATGTTGGCCGGAGAGTGCTTCTCGGGCTGCGAACTGCAACCTTGCAGGTACCTCCCATGTCCCCGGCCCAACGAAAGCCCCCAGACCCAAATGGAGAGGGGCTGTTTAGGGGCCCCCTGGGGGCCCTTCAGGCCAGCTAGGTCTTTGGGTCCTGGCTCCTTCGGTTTGGGAGCTGTTGCTGGACGTTGGGCATGTTGACCGGAGAGTGCTTCTCGGGCTGTGAACTGCAACCTTGCAGGTACCTCCCAGGTCCCAGGCCCAACGAAAGCCCCCAGATGCAAATGGAGAGGGGCTGCTTGGGGGCCCCCTGGGGGCCCTTCAGGCCAGCTAGGTCTTTGGGTCCTGGCTCCTTCGGTTTGGGAGCTGTTGCTGCAGTTGGGCATGTTGGCCGGAGAGTGCTTCTCGGGCTGCGAACTGCAACCTTGCAGGTACCTCCCAGGTTCCCGGCCCAACGAAAGCCCCCAGACCCAAATGGAGAGGGGCTGTTTGGGGGCCCCCTGGGGCCCCTTCAGGCCAGCTAGGTCTTTGGGTCCTGGCTCCTTCGGTTTGGGAGCTGTTGCTGGACGTTGGGCATGTTGGCCAGAGAGTGCTTCACGGTACGTGAACTGCAACCTTGCAGGTAGCTCCCAGGTTCCCGGCCCAACGAAAGCCCCCAGACCCAAATTGAGAGGGGCTGTTTGGGGGCCCCCTGGGGACTCTTCAGGCCAGCTAGGTCTTTGGGTCCTGAATCCTTCGTTTTGGGAGCTGTTGCTGCAGTTGGGCATGTTGACCG
Source organism: Gallinula chloropus (assembly GCF_964237585.1). NCBI lineage: Eukaryota > Metazoa > Chordata > Aves > Gruiformes > Rallidae > Gallinula > Gallinula chloropus. The sequence goes on from NW_028168372.1 coordinate 62,152, forward strand.
GAGAGTGCTTCTCGGGCTGCGAACTGCAACCTTGCAGGTACCTCCCAGGTCCCCGGCCCAACGAAAGCCCCCACACCCAAATTGAGAGGGGCTGCTTGGGGGCCCCCTGGGGGCCCTTCAGGCCAGCTAGGTCTTTGGGTCCTGGCTCCTTCGGTTTGGGAGCTGTTGCTGGACGTTGGGCATGTTGGCCGGAGAGTGCTTCTCGGGCCGTGAACTGCAACCTTGCAGGAATCTCCCAGGTTCCCGGCCCAACGAAAGCCCCCAGACCCAAATGGAGAGGGGCTGCTTGGGGGCCCCCTGGGGCCCCTTCAGGCCAGCTAGGTCTTTGGGTCCTGGCTCCTTCGGTTTGGGAGCTGTTGCTGCAGTTGGGCATGTTGGCCGGAGAGTGCTTCTCGGGCCGCGAACTGCAACCTTGCAGGTAGCTCCCAGGTTCCCGGCCCAACGAAAGCCCCCAGACCCAAATGGAGAGGGGCTGCTTGGGGGCCCCCTGGGGGCCCTTCAGGCCAGCTAGGTCTTTGGGTCCTGGCTCCTTCGGTTTGGGAGCTGTTGCTGGACGTTTGGCATGTTGGCCGGAGAGTGCTTCTCAGGCCGCGAACTGCAACCTTGCAGGTACCTCCCATGTCCCTGGCCCAACGAAAGCCCCCAGACCCAAATTGAGAGGGGCTGTTTGGGGGCCCCCTGGGGGCCCTTCAGGCCAGCTAGGTCTTTGGGTCCTGGCTCCTTCGGTTTGGGAGCTGTTGCTGGACGTTGGGCATGTTGACCGGAGAGTGCTTCTCGGGCTGTGAACTGCAACCTTGCAGGTACCTCCCAGGTCCCAGGCCCAACGAAAGCCCCCAGATCCAAATGGAGAGGGGCTGCTTGGGGGCCCCCTGGGGGCCCTTCAGGCCAGCTAGGTCTTTGGGTCCTGGCTCCTTCGGTTTGGGAGCTGTTGCTGCAGTTGGGCATGTTGGCCGGAGAGTGCTTCTCGGGCCGCGAACTGCAACCTTGCAGGTAGCTCCCAGGTTCCCGGCCCAACGAAAGCCCCCAGACCCAAATGGAGAGGGGCTGCTTGGGGGCCCCCTGGGGGCCCTTCAGGCCAGCTAGGTCTTTGGGTCCTGGCTCCTTCGGTTTGGGAGCTGTTGCTGGACGTTGGGCATGTTGGCCTGAGAGTGCTTCACGGTACGTGAACTGCAACCTTGCAGGTAGCTCCCAGGTTCCCGGCCCAAGGAAAGCCCCCAGACCCAAATGGAGAGGGGCTGCTTGGGGGCCCCCTGGGGGCCCTTCAGGCCAGCTAGGTCTTTGGGTCCTGGCTCCTTGGGTTTGGGAGCTGTTGCTGGACGTTGGGCATGTTGGCCGGAGAGTGCTTCTCGGGCCGTGAACTGCAACCTTGCAGGCACCTCCCAGGATCCCGGCCCAACGAAAGCCCCCAGACCAAAATTGAGAGGGGCTGCTTGCGGGCCCCCTGGGGACACTCCAGGCAAGCTAGGTCTTTGGGTCCTGGCTCCTTCGGTTTGGGAGCTGTTGCTGCAGTTGGGCATGTTGGCCGGAGAGTGCTTCTCGGGCCGCGAACTGCAACCTTGCAGGTACCTCCCAGGTTCCCGGCCCAACGAAAGCCCCCAGACCCAAATGGAGAGGGGCTGTTTGGGGGCCCCCTGGGGCCCCTTCAGGCCAGCTAGGTCTTTGGGTCCTGGCTCCTTCGGTTTGGGAGCTGTTGCTGGACGTTGGGCATGTTGGCCAGAGAGTGCTTCACGGTACGTGAACTGCAACCTTGCAGGTAGCTCCCAGGTTCCCGGCCCAACGAAAGCCCCCAGACCCAAATTGAGAGGGGCTGTTTGGGGGCCCCCTGGGGACTCTTCAGGCCAGCTAGGTCTTTGGGTCCTGAATCCTTCGTTTTGGGAGCTGTTGCTGCAGTTGGGCATGTTGACCGGAGAGTGGTTCTCGGGCTGCGAACTGCAACCTTGCAGGTACCTCCCAGGTCCCCGGCCCAACGAAAGCCCCCACACCCAAATTGAGAGGGGCTGCTTGGGGGCCCCCTGGGGGCCCTTCAGGCCAGCTAGGTCTTTGGGTCCTGGCTCCTTCGGTTTGGGAGCTGTTGCTGGACGTTGGGCATGTTGGCCGGAGAGTGCTTCTCGGGCCGCAAACTGCAACCTTGCAGGCACTTCCCAGGTTCCCGGCCCAACGAAAGCCCCCAGACCCAAATGGAGAGGGGCTGCTTGGGGGCCCCCTGGGGCCTCTTCAGGCCAGCTAGGTCTTTGGGTCCTGGCTCCTTGGGTTTGGGAGCTGTTGCTGGACGTTGGGCATGATGGCCGGAGAGTGCTTCTCGGGCGGCGAACTGCAACCTTGCAGGCACCTCCCAGGTTCCCGGCCCAACGAAAGCCCCCAGACCCAAATGGAGAGGGGCTGCTTGCGGGCCCCCTGGGGACACTCCAGGCCAGCTAGGTCTTTGGGTCCTGACTCCTTCGGTTTGGGAGCTGTTGCTGCAGTTGGGCATGTTGGCCGGAGAGTGCTTCTCGGGCCGCGAACTGCAACCTTGCAGGTTGCTCCCAGACTCCATGCCCAACGAAAGCCCCCAGACCCAAATGGGGTGGGGCTGTTTGGGGGCCCCCTGGGGACACTCCAGGCCAGCTAGGTCTTTGGGTCCTGGCTCCTTCGGTTTGGGAGCTGTTGCTGGACATTGGGCATGTTGACCGGAGAGTGCTTCTCGGGCTGCGAACTGCAACCTTGCATGTACCTCCCAGGTTCCCGGCCCAACGAAAGCCCCCAGACCCAAATGGAGAGGGGCTGCTTGGGGGCCCCCTGGGGGCCCTTCAGGCCAGCTAGGTCTTTGGGTCCTGGCTCCTTCGGTTTGGGAGCTGTTGCTGGACGTTGGGCATGTTGGCCGGAGAGTGCTTCTCAGGGTGCGAACTGCAACCTTGCAGGTAGCTCCCAGGTTCCCGGCCCAACGAAAGCCCCCAGACCCAAATGGAGAGGGGCTGTTTGGGGGCACCCTGGGGACTCTTCAGGCCAGCTAGGTCTTTGGGTCCTGGCTCCTTCGGTTTGGGAGCTGTTGCTGGACGTTGGGCATGTTGGCCGGAGAGTGCTTCTTGGGCTGCGAACTGCAACCTTGCAGGTACCTCCCATGTCCCCGGCCCAACGAAAGCCCCCAGACCCAAATGGAGAGGGGCTGTTTAGGGGCCCCCTGGGGGCCCTTCAGGCCAGCTAGGTCTTTGGGTCCTGGCTCCTTCGGTTTGGGAGCTGTTGCTGGACGTTGGGCATGTTGACCGGAGAGTGCTTCTCGGGCTGTGATCTGCAACCTTGCAGGTACCTCCCAGGTCCCAGGCCCAACGAAAGCCCCCAGATCCAAATGGAGAGGGGCTGCTTGGGGGCCCCCTGGGGGCCCTTCAGGCCAGCTAGGTCTTTGGGTCCTGGCTCCTTCGGTTTGGGAGCTGTTGCTGCAGTTGGGCATGTTGGCCGGAGAGTGCTTCTCGGGCCGCGAACTGCAACCTTGCAGGTACCTCCCAGGTTCCCGGCCCAACGAAAGCCCCCAGACCCAAATGGAGAGGGGCTGTTTGGGGGCCCCCTGGGGCCCCTTCAGGCCAGCTAGGTCTTTGGGTCCTGGCTCCTTCGGTTTGGGAGCTGTTGCTGGACGTTGGGCATGTTGGCCAGAGAGTGCTTCACGGTACGTGAACTGCAACCTTGCAGGTAGCTCCCAGGTTCCCGGCCCAACGAAAGCCCCCAGACCCAAATTGAGAGGGGCTGTTTGGGGGCCCCCTGGGGACTCTTCAGGCCAGCTAGGTCTTTGGGTCCTGAATCCTTCGTTTTGGGAGCTGTTGCTGCAGTTGGGCATGTTGACCGGAGAGTGGTTCTCGGGCTGCGAACTGCAACCTTGCAGGTACCTCCCAGGTCCCCGGCCCAACGAAAGCCCCCACACCCAAATTGAGAGGGGCTGCTTGGGGGCCCCCTGGGGGCCCTTCAGGCCAGCTAGGTCTTTGGGTCCTGGCTCCTTCGGTTTGGGAGCTGTTGCTGGACGTTGGGCATGTTGGCCGGAGAGTGCTTCTCGGGCCGTGAACTGCAACCTTGCAGGAATCTCCCAGGTTCCCGGCCCAACGAAAGCCCCCAGACCCAAATGGAGAGGGGCTGCTTGGGGGCCCCCTGGGGCCCCTTCAGGCCAGCTAGGTCTTTGGGTCCTGGCTCCTTCGGTTTGGGAGCTGTTGCTGCAGTTGGGCATGTTGGCCGGAGAGTGCTTCTCGGGCCGCGAACTGCAACCTTGCAGGTAGCTCCCAGGTTCCCGGCCCAACGAAAGCCCCCAGACCCAAATGGAGAGGGGCTGCTTGGGGGCCCCCTGGGGGCCCTTCAGGCCAGCTAGGTCTTTGGGTCCTGGCTCCTTCGGTTTGGGAGCTGTTGCTGGACGTTTGGCATGTTGGCCGGAGAGTGCTTCTCAGGCCGCGAACTGCAACCTTGCAGGTACCTCCCATGTCCCTGGCCCAACGAAAGCCCCCAGACCCAAATTGAGAGGGGCTGTTTGGGGGCCCCCTGGGGGCCCTTCAGGCCAGCTAGGTCTTTGGGTCCTGGCTCCTTCGGTTTGGGAGCTGTTGCTGGACGTTGGGCATGTTGACCGGAGAGTGCTTCTCGGGCTGTGAACTGCAACCTTGCAGGTACCTCCCAGGTCCCAGGCCCAACGAAAGCCCCCAGATCCAAATTGAGAGGGGCTGCTTGGGGGCCCCCTGGGGGCCCTTCAGGCCAGCTAGGTCTTTGGGTCCTGGCTCCTTCGGTTTGGGAGCTGTTGCTGCAGTTGGGCATGTTGGCCGGAGAGTGCTTCTCGGGCCGCGAACTGCAACCTTGCAGGAATCTCCCAGGTTCCCGGCCCAACGAAAGCCCCCAGACCCAAATGGAGAGGGGCTGCTTGGGGGCCCCCTGGGGGCCCTTCAGGCCAGCTAGGTCTTTGGGTCCTGGCTCCTTCGGTTTGGGAGCTGTTGCTGGACGTTGGGCATGTTGGCCTGAGAGTGCTTCACGGTACGTGAACTGCAACCTTGCAGGTACCTCCCAGGTTCCCGGCCCAAGGAAAGCCCCCAGACCCAAATGGAGAGGGGCTGCTTGGGGGCCCCCTGGGGGCCCTTCAGGCCAGCTAGGTCTTTGGGTCCTGGCTCGTTCGGTTTGGGAGCTGTTGCTGGACGTTGGGCATGTTGGCCGGAGAGTGCTTCTCGGGCCGTGAACTGCAACCTTGCAGGTAGCTCCCAGGTTCCCGGCCCAACTAAAGCCCCCAGACCCAAATGGAGATGGGCTGCTTGGGGGCCCCCTGGGGACTCTTCAGGCCAGCTAGGTCTTTGGGTCCTGGCTCCTTGGGTTTGGGAGCTGTTGCTGGACGTTGGGCATGTTGGCCGGAGAGTGCTTCTCGGGCCGTGAACTGCAACCTTGCAGGCACCTCCCAGGATCCCGGCCCAACGAAAGCCCCCAGACCCAAATGGAGAGGGGCTGCTTGCGGGCCCCCTGGGGACACTCCAGGCAAGCTAGGTCTTTGGGTCCTGACTCCTTCGGTTTGGGAGCTGTTGCTGCAGTTGGGCATGTTGGCCGGAGAGTGCTTCTCGGGCCGCGAACTGCAACCTTGCAGGTTCCTCCCAGACTCCATGCGCAACGAAAGCCCCCAGACCCAAATGGGGAGGGGCTGTTTGGGGGCCCCCTGGCGACCCTTCAGTCCAGCTAGGTCTTTGGGTCCTGGCTCCTTCGGTTTGGGAGCTGTTGCTGGACGTTGGGCATGTTGACCGGAGAGTGCTTCTCGGGCTGCGAACTGCAACCTTGCAGGTACCTCCCATGTCCCCGGCCCAATGAAAGCCCCCAGACCCAAATGGAGAGGGGCTGCTTGGGGGCCCCCTGGGGGCCCTTCAGGCCAGCTAGGTCTTTGGGTCCTGGCTCCTTCGGTTTGGGAGCTGTTGCTGGACGTTGGGCATGTTGGCCGGAGAGTGCTTCTCAGGGTGCGAACTGCAACCTTGCAGGTACCTCCCACGTTCCCGGCCCAACGAAAGCCCCCACACCCAAATGGAGAGGGGCTGTTTGGGGGCCCCCTGGGGGCCCTTCAGGCCAGCTAGGTCTTTGGGTCCTGGCTCCTTCGGTTTGGGAGCTGTTGCTGGACGTTGGGCATGTTGACCGGAGAGTGCTTCTCGGGCTGCGAACTGCAACCTTGCAGGTACCTCCCAGGTTCCCGGCCCAACGAAAGCCCCCAGACCCAAATGGAGAGGGGCTGCTTGGGGGCCCCCTGGGGGCCCTTCAGGCCAGCTAGGTCTTTGGGTCCTGGCTCCTTCGGTTTGGGAGCTGTTGCTGGACGTTGGGCATGTTGGCCGGAGAGTGCTTCTCAGGGTGCGAACTGCAACCTTGCAGGTAGCTCCCAGGTTCCCGGCCCAACGAAAGCCCCCAGACCCAAATGGAGAGGGGCTGTTTGGGGGCACCCTGGGGACTCTTCAGGCCAGCTAGGTCTTTGGGTCCTGGCTCCTTCGGTTTGGGAGCTGTTGCTGGACGTTGGGCATGTTGGCCGGAGAGTGCTTCTCGGGCTGCGAACTGCAACCTTGCAGGTACCTCCCATGTCCCCGGCCCAACGAAAGCCCCCAGACCCAAATGGAGAGGGGCTGTTTAGGGGCCCCCTGGGGGCCCTTCAGGCCAGCTAGGTCTTTGGGTCCTGGCTCCTTCGGTTTGGGAGCTGTTGCTGGACGTTGGGCATGTTGACCGGAGAGTGCTTCTCGGGCTGTGAACTGCAACCTTGCAGGTACCTCCCAGGTCCCAGGCCCAACGAAAGCCCCCAGATGCAAATGGAGAGGGGCTGCTTGGGGGCCCCCTGGGGGCCCTTCAGGCCAGCTAGGTCTTTGGGTCCTGGCTCCTTCGGTTTGGGAGCTGTTGCTGCAGTTGGGCATGTTGGCCGGAGAGTGCTTCTCGGGCTGCGAACTGCAACCTTGCAGGTACCTCCCAGGTTCCCGGCCCAACGAAAGCCCCCAGACCCAAATGGAGAGGGGCTGTTTGGGGGCCCCCTGGGGCCCCTTCAGGCCAGCTAGGTCTTTGGGTCCTGGCTCCTTCGGTTTGGGAGCTGTTGCTGGACGTTGGGCATGTTGGCCAGAGAGTGCTTCACGGTACGTGAACTGCAACCTTGCAGGTAGCTCCCAGGTTCCCGGCCCAACGAAAGCCCCCAGACCCAAATTGAGAGGGGCTGTTTGGGGGCCCCCTGGGGACTCTTCAGGCCAGCTAGGTCTTTGGGTCCTGAATCCTTCGTTTTGGGAGCTGTTGCTGCAGTTGGGCATGTTGACCGGAGAGTGCTTCTCGGGCTGCGAACTGCAACCTTGCAGGTACCTCCCAGGTCCCCGGCCCAACGAAAGCCCCCACACCCAAATTGAGAGGGGCTGCTTGGGGGCCCCCTGGGGGCCCTTCAGGCCAGCTAGGTCTTTGGGTCCTGGCTCCTTCGGTTTGGGAGCTGTTGCTGGACGTTGGGCATGTTGGCCGGAGAGTGCTTCTCGGGCCGTGAACTGCAACCTTGCAGGAATCTCCCAGGTTCCCGGCCCAACGAAAGCCCCCAGACCCAAATGGAGAGGGGCTGCTTGGGGGCCCCCTGGGGCCCCTTCAGGCCAGCTAGGTCTTTGGGTCCTGGCTCCTTCGGTTTGGGAGCTGTTGCTGCAGTTGGGCATGTTGGCCGGAGAGTGCTTCTCGGGCCGCGAACTGCAACCTTGCAGGTAGCTCCCAGGTTCCCGGCCCAACGAAAGCCCCCAGACCCAAATGGAGAGGGGCTGCTTGGGGGCCCCCTGGGGGCCCTTCAGGCCAGCTAGGTCTTTGGGTCCTGGCTCCTTCGGTTTGGGAGCTGTTGCTGGACGTTTGGCATGTTGGCCGGAGAGTGCTTCTCAGGCCGCGAACTGCAACCTTGCAGGTACCTCCCATGTCCCTGGCCCAACGAAAGCCCCCAGACCCAAATTGAGAGGGGCTGTTTGGGGGCCCCCTGGGGGCCCTTCAGGCCAGCTAGGTCTTTGGGTCCTGGCTCCTTCGGTTTGGGAGCTGTTGCTGGACGTTGGGCATGTTGACCGGAGAGTGCTTCTCGGGCTGTGAACTGCAACCTTGCAGGTACCTCCCAGGTCCCAGGCCCAACGAAAGCCCCCAGATCCAAATGGAGAGGGGCTGCTTGGGGGCCCCCTGGGGGCCCTTCAGGCCAGCTAGGTCTTTGGGTCCTGGCTCCTTCGGTTTGGGAGCTGTTGCTGCAGTTGGGCATGTTGGCCGGAGAGTGCTTCTCGGGCCGCGAACTGCAACCTTGCAGGTAGCTCCCAGGTTCCCGGCCCAACGAAAGCCCCCAGACCCAAATGGAGAGGGGCTGCTTGGGGGCCCCCTGGGGGCCCTTCAGGCCAGCTAGGTCTTTGGGTCCTGGCTCCTTCGGTTTGGGAGCTGTTGCTGGACGTTGGGCATGTTGGCCTGAGAGTGCTTCACGGTACGTGAACTGCAACCTTGCAGGTAGCTCCCAGGTTCCCGGCCCAAGGAAAGCCCCCAGACCCAAATGGAGAGGGGCTGCTTGGGGGCCCCCTGGGGGCCCTTCAGGCCAGCTAGGTCTTTGGGTCCTGGCTCCTTGGGTTTGGGAGCTGTTGCTGGACGTTGGGCATGTTGGCCGGAGAGTGCTTCTCGGGCCGTGAACTGCAACCTTGCAGGCACCTCCCAGGATCCCGGCCCAACGAAAGCCCCCAGACCAAAATTGAGAGGGGCTGCTTGCGGGCCCCCTGGGGACACTCCAGGCAAGCTAGGACTTTGGGTCCTGACTCCTTCGGTTTGGGAGCTGTTGCTGCAGTTGGGCATGTTGGCCGGAGAGTGCTTCTCGGGCCGCGAACTGCAACCTTGCAGGTTCCTCCCAGACTCCATGCGCAACGAAAGCCCCCAGACCCAAATGGGGAGGGGCTGTTTGGGGGCCCCCTGGCGACCCTTCAGTCCAGCTAGGTCTTTGGGTCCTGGCTCCTTCGGTTTGGGAGCTGTTGCTGGACGTTGGGCATGTTGACCGGAGAGTGCTTCTCGGGCTGCGAACTGCAACCTTGCAGGTACCTCCCATGTCCCCGGCCCAACGAAAGCCCCCAGACCCAAATGGAGAGGGGCTGCTTGGGGGCCCCCTGGGGGCCCTTCAGGCCAGCTAGGTCTTTGGGTCCTGGCTCCTTCGGTTTGGGAGCTGTTGCTGCAGTTGGGCATTATGGCCGGAGAGTGCTTCTCGAGCCGCGAACTGCAACCTTGCAGGCACCTCCCAGGATCCCGGCCCAACGAAAGCCCCCGGACCCAAATGGAGAGGGGCTGTTTGGGGGCCCCCTGGTAACTCTTCAGGCCAGCTAGGTCTTTGGGTCCTGGCTCCTTCGGTTTGGGAGCTGTTGCTGGACGTTGGGCATGTTGGCCGGAGAGTGCTTCTCGGGCCGCGAACTGCAACCTTGCAGGTAGCTCCCAGGTTCCCGGCCCAACGAAAGCCCCCAGACCCAAATTGAGAGGGGCTGCTTGGGGGCCCCCTGGGGACTCTCCAGGCCAGCTAGGTCTTTGGGTCCTGGCTCCTTGGGTATGGGAGCTGTTACTGGACGTTGGGCATGTTGGCCGGAGAGTGCATCTCGGGCCGCGAACTGCAACCTTGCAGTTACCTCCTATGTCCCAGGCCCAACGAAAGCCCCCAGACCCAAATGGAGAGGGGCTGCTTGGGGGCCCCCTGGGGGCCCTTCAGGCCAGCTAGGTCTTTGGGTCCTGGCTCCTTCGGTTTGGGAGCTGTTGCTGGACGTTGGGCATGTTGACCGGAGAGTGCTTCTCGGGCTGCGAACTGCAACCTTGCAGGTAGCTTCCAGGTTCCCGGCCCAACGAAAGCCCCCAGACCCAAATGGAGAGGGGCTGCTTGGGGGCCCCCTGGGGGCCCTTCAGGCCAGCTAGGTCTTTGGGTCCTGGCTCCTTCGGTTTGGGAGCTGTTGCTGGACGTTGGGCATGTTGGCCGGAGAGTGCTTCTCGTGCCGCGAACTGCAACCTTGCAGGTAGCTCCCAGGTTCCCGGCCCAACGAAAGCCCCCAGACCCAAATGGAGAGGGGCTGTTTGGGGGCCCCCTGGGGCCCCTTCAGGCCAGCTAGGTCTTTGGGTCCTGGCTCCTTCGGTTTGGGAGCTGTTGCTGGACGTTGGGCATGTTGGCCAGAGAGTGCTTCTCGGGCCGTGAACTGCAACCTTGCAGGTAGCTCCCAGGTTCCCGGCCCAACGAAAGCCCCCAGACCCAAATGGAGAGGGGCTGCTTGGGGGCCCCCTGGGGACTCTTCAGGCCAGCTAGGTCTTTGGGTCCTGGCTCCTTGGGTTTGGGAGCTGTTGCTGGACGTTGGGCATGATGGCCGGAGAGTGCTTCTCGGGCCGCGAACTGCAACCTTGCAGGCACCTCCCAGGTTCCCGGCCCAACGAAAGCCCCCAGACCAAAATTGAGAGGGGCTGCTGGCGGGCCCCCTGGGGACACTCCAGGCCAGCTAGGTCTTTGGGTCCTGACTCCTTCGGTTTGGGAGCTGTTGCTGCAGTTGGGCATGTTGGCCGGAGAGTGCTTCTCGGGCCGCGAACTGCAACCTTGCAGGTACCTCCCAGACTCCATGCCCAACGAAAGCCCCCAGACCCAAATTGAGAAGGGCTGTTTGGGGGCCCCCTGGGTACCCTTCAGTCCAGCTAGGTCTTTGGGTCCTGGCTCCTTCGGTTTGGGAGCTGTTGCTGGACGTTGGGCATGTTGACCGGAGAGTGCTTCTCGGGCTGCGAACTGCAACCTTGCAGGTACCTCCCAGGTCCCCGGCCCAACGAAAGCCCCCAGACCCAAATGGAGAGGGGCTGCTTGGGGGCCCCCTGGGGGCCCTTCAGGCCAGCTAGGTCTTTGGGTCCTGGCTCCTTCGGTTTGGGAGCTGTTGCTGGACGTTGGGCATGTTGGCCGGAGAGTGCTTCTCGGGCCGCGAACTGTAACTTGCAGGTACCTCTCAGGTTTACATGCCCAACGAAAGCCCCCAGACCCAAATGGAGAGGGGCATCTTGGTGACCTTCTGGGGGCCCTTCAGGCCAGCTAGGTCTTTGGGTCCTGACTCCTTCGGTTTGGGAGCTGTTGCTGCAGTTGGGCATGTTGGCCGGAGAGTGCTTCTCGGGCCGTGAACTGCAACCTTGCAGGTTCCTCCCATACTCCATGCCCAACGAAAGCCCCCAGACCCAAATGGGGAGGGGCTGTTTGGGGGCCCCCTGGGGACCCTTCAATCCAGCTAGGTCTTTGGGTCCTGGCTCCTTCGGTTTGGGAGCTGTTGCTGGACTTTGGGCATGTTGACCGGAGAGTGCTTCTCGGGCTGCGAACTGCAACCTTGCAGGTACCTCCCAGGTCCCCGGCCCAACGAAAGCCCCCAGATCCAAATGGAGAGGGGCTGCTTGGGGGCCCCCTGGGGGCCCTTCAGGCCAGCTAGGTCTTTGGGTCCTGGCTCCTTCGGTTTGGGAGCTGTTGCTGCAGTTGGGCATGTTGGCCGGAGAGTGCTTCTCGGGCCGCGAACTGCAACCTTGCAGGTAGCTCCCAGGTTCCCGGCCCAACGAAAGCCCCCAGACCCAAATGGAGAGGGGCTGTTTGGGGGCCCCCTGGGGCCCCTTCAGGCCAGCTAGGTCTTTGTGTCCTGGCTCCTTTGGTTTGGGAGCTGTTTCTGGACGTTGGGCATGTTGGCCGGAGAGTGCTTCTCGGGCCGTGAACTGCAACCTTGCAGGTACCTCCATGTCCCCGGCCCAACGAAAGCCCCCAGACCCAAATGGAGAGGGGCTGTTTGGGGGCCCCCTGGGGGCCCTTCAGGCCAGCTAGGTCTTTGGGTCCTGGCTCCTTCGGTTTGGGAGCTGTTGCTGGACGTTGGGCATGTTGGCCGGAGAGTGCTTCTCGGGCTGCGAACTGCAACCTTGCAGGTACCTCCCAGTTCCCCGGCCCAACGAAACCCCCAGACCCAAATGGAGAGGGGCTGCTTGGGGGCCCCCTGGGGGCCCTTCAGGCCAGCTAGGTCTTTGGGTCCTGGCTCCTTCGGTTTGGGAGCTGTTGCTGCAGTTGGTCATGTTGGCCGGAGAGTGCTTCTCGGGCCGCGAACTGCAACCTTGCAGGTACCTCCCAGGTTCCATGCCCAACGAAAGCCCCCAGACCCAAATGGAGAGGGGCTGCTTGGGGGCCCCCTGGGGGCCCTTCAGGCCAGCTAGGTCTTTGGGTCCTGGCTCCTTCGGTTTGGGAGCTGTTGCTGGACGTTGGGCATGTTGACCGGAGAGTGCTTCTCGGGCCTCGAACTGCAACCTTGCAGGTAGCTTCCAGGTTCCCGGCCCAACGAAAGCCCCCAGACCCAAATGGAGAGGGGCTGCTTGGGGGCCCCCTGGGGGCCCTTCAGGCCAGCTAGGTCTTTGGGTCCTGGCTCCTTCGGTTTGGGAGCTGTTGCTGCAGTTGGGCATGTTGGCCGGAGAGTGCTTCTCGTGCCGCGAACTGCAACCTTGCAGGTAGCTCCCAGGTTCCCGGCCCAACGAAAGCCCCCAGACCCAAATGGAGAGGGGCTGTTTGGGGGCCCCCTGGGGCCCCTTCAGGCCAGCTAGGTCTTTGGGTCCTGGCTCCTTCGGTTTGGGAGCTGTTGCTGGACGTTGGGCATGTTGGCCGGAGAGTGCTTCTCGGGCCGTGAACTGCAACCTTGCAGGTAGCTCCCAGGTTCCCGGCCCAACGAAAGCCCCCAGACCCAAATGGAGAGGGGCTGTTTGGGGGCCCCCTGGGGACTCTTCAGGCCAGCTAGGTCTTTGGGTCCTGGCTCCTTGGGTTTGGGAGCTGTTGCTGGACGTTGGGCATGATGGCCGGAGAGTGCTTCTCGGGCCGCGAACTGCAACCTTGCAGGCACCTCCCAGGTTCCCGGCCCAACGAAAGCCCCCAGACCAAAATTGAGAGGGGCTGCTGGCGGGCCCCCTGGGGACACTCCAGGCCAGCTAGGTCTTTGGGTCCTGACTCCTTCGGTTTGGGAGCTGTTGCTGCAGTTGGGCATGTTGGCCGGAGAGTGCTTCTCGGGCCGCGAACTGCAACCTTGCAGGTACCTCCCAGACTCCATGCCCAACGAAAGCCCCCAGACCCAAATTGAGAAGGGCTGTTTGGGGGCCCCCTGGGTACCCTTCAGTCCAGCTAGGTCTTTGGGTCCTGGCTCCTTCGGTTTGGGAGCTGTTGCTGGACGTTGGGCATGTTGACCGGAGAGTGCTTCTCGGGCTGCGAACTGCAACCTTGCAGGTACCTCCCAGGTCCCCGGCCCAACGAAAGCCCCCAGACCCAAATGGAGAGGGGCTGCTTGGGGGCCCCCTGGGGGCCCTTCAGGCCAGCTAGGTCTTTGGGTCCTGGCTCCTTCGGTTTGGGAGCTGTTGCTGGACGTTGGGCATGTTGGCCGGAGAGTGCTTCTCAGGCTGTGAACTGCAACCTTGCAGGTACCTCCCAGGTTCCATGCCCAACGAAAGCCCCCAGACCCAAATGGAGAGGGGCTGCTTGGGGGCCCCCTGGGGGCCCTTCAGGCCAGCTAGGTCTTTGGGTCCTGGCTCCTTCGGTTTGGGAGCTGTTGCTGGACGTTGGGCATGTTGACCGGAGAGTGCTTCTCGGGCTGTGAACTGCAACCTTGCAGGTACCTCCCAGGTACCAGGCCCAACGAAAGCCCCCAGATCCAAATTGAGAGGGGCTGCTTGGGGGCCCCCTGGGGGCCCTTCAGGCCAGCTAGGTCTTTGGGTCCTGGCTCCTTCGCTTTGGGAGCTGTTGCTGCAGTTGGGCATGTTGGCCGGAGAGTGCTTCTCGGGCTGCGAACTGTAACTTGCAGGTACCTCTCAGGTATACATGCCCAACGAAAGCCCCCAGACCCAAATGGAGAGGGGCATCTTGGTGACCTTCTGGGGGCCCTTCAGGCCAGCTAGGTCTTTGGGTCCTGACTCCTTCGGTTTGGGAGCTGTTGCTGCAGTTGGGCATGTTGGCCGGAGAGTGCTTCTCGGGCCGTGAACTGCAACCTTGCAGGTTCCTCCCAGACTCCATGCCCAACGAAAGCCCCCAGACCCAAATGGGGAGGGGCTGTTTGGGGGCCCCCTGGGGACCCTTCAGTCCAGCTAGGTCTTTGGGTCCTGGCTCCTTCGGTTTGGGAGCTGTTGCTGGACTTTGGGCATGTTGACCGGAGAGTGCTTCTCGGGCTGCGAACTGCAACCTTGCAGGTACCTCCCAGGTCCCCGGCCCAACGAAAGCCCCCAGACCCAAATTGAGAGGGGCTGCTTGGGGGCCCCCTGGGGGCCCTTCAGGCCAGCTAGGTCTTTGGGTCCTGGCTCCTTCGGTTTGGGAGCTGTTGCTGGACGTTGGGCATGTTGGCCGGAGAGTGCTTCTCGGGCTGCGAACTGCAACCTTGCAGGTACCTCCCAGTTCCCCGGCCCAACGAAAGCCCCCAGACCCAAATGGAGAGGGGCTGCTTGGGGGCCCCCTGGGGGCCCTTCAGGCCAGCTAGGTCTTTGGGTCCTGGCTCCTTCGCTTTGGGAGCTGTTGCTGCAGTTGGTCATGTTGGCCGGAGAGTGCTTCTCGGGCCGCGAACTGCAACCTTGCAGGTACCTCCCAGGTTCCATGCCCAACGAAAGCCCCCAGACCCAAATGGAGAGGGGCTGCTTGGGGGCCCCCTGGGGCCCCTTCAGGCCAGCTAGGTCTTTGGGTCCTGGCTCCTTGGGTTTGGGAGCTGTTGCTGCAGTTGGGCATGTTGGCCGGAGAGTGCTTCTCGGGCCGCGAACTGCAACCTTGCAGGTACCTCCCAGGTTCCCGGCCCAACGAAAGCCCGCAGACCCAAATGGAGAGGGGCTGTTTGGGGGCCCCCTGGGGCCCCTTCAGGCCAGCTAGGTCTTTGGGTCCTGGCTCCTTGGGTTTGGGAGCTGTTGCTGGACGTTGGGCATGTTGGCCGGAGAGTGCTTCTCGGGCCGTAAACTGCAACCTTGCAGGTAGCTCCCAGGTTCCCGGCCCAACGAAAGCCCCCAGACCCAAATTGAGAGGGGCTGTTTGGGGACACCCTGGGGACTCTTCAGTCCAGCTAGGTCTTTGGGTCCTGGCTCCTTCGCTTTGGGAGCTGTTGCTGGACATTTGGCATGTTGGCCGGAGAGTGCTTCTCGGGCTGCGAACTTCAACCTTGCAGATACCTCCCAGGTTCCCGGCACAACGAAAGCCCCCAGACCCAAATTGAGAGGGGCTGCTTGCGGGCCCCCTGGGGGCCCTTCAGGCCAGCTAGGTCTTTGGGTCCTGGCTCCTTCGGTTTGGGAGCTGTTGCTGGATGTTGGGCATTGGTGCCGGAGAGTGCTTCTCGGGCTTGGAACTGCAACCTTGCAGGCACCTCCCAGGTTCCCGGCCCAACGAAAGCCCCCAGACCAAAATTGAGAGGGGCTGCTTGCGGGCCCCCTGGGGACACTCCAGGCAAGCTAGGTCTTTGGGTCCTGACTCCTTCGGTTTGGGAGCTGTTGCTGCAGTTGGGCATGTTGGCCGGAGAGTGCTTCTCGGGCTGCGAACTGCAACCTTGCAGGTACCTCCCATGTCCCAGGCCCAACGAAAGCCCCCAGACCCAAATTGAGAGGGGCTGCTTGGGGGCCCACTGGGGGCCCTTCAGGCCAGCTAGGTCTTTGGGTCCTGGCTCCTTCGGTTTGGGAGCTGTTGCTGCAGTTGGGCATGTTGGCCGGAGAGTGCTTCTCGGGCCTCGAACTGCAACCTTGCAGGTAGCTCCCAGGTTCCCGGCCCAACGAAAGCCCCCAGACCCAAATGGAGAGGGGCTGTTTGGGGGCCCCCTGGGGCCCCTTCAGGCCAGCTAGTTCTTTGGGTCCTGGCTCCTTCGGTTTGGGAGCTGTTACTGCAGTTGGGCATGTTGGCCGGAGAGTGCTTCTCGGGCTGCGAACTGCAACCTTGCAGGTACCTCCCAGGTCCCCGGCCCAACGAAAGCCCCCAGACCCAAATGGAGAGGGGCTGCTTGGGTGCCCCCTGGGGCCCCTTCAGGCCAGCTAGGTCTTTGGGTCCTGGCTCCTTCGCTTTGGGAGCTGTTGCTGCAGTTGGGCATGTTGGCCGGAGAGTGCTTCTCGGGCCGCGAACTGCAACCTTGCAGGTACCTCCCAGGTTCCCGGCCCAACTAAAGCCCCCAGACCAAAATTGAGAGGGGCTGCTTGGGGTCCCCCTGGGGCCCCTTCAGGCCAGCTAGGTCTTTGGGTCCTGGCTCCTTCGGTTTGGGAGCTGTTGCTGCAGTTGGGCATGTTGGCCGGAGAGTGCTTCTCGGGCCGTGAACTGCAACCTTGCAGGTAGCTCCCAGGTTCCCGGCCCAACGAAAGCCCCCAGACCCAAATGGAGAGGGGCTGTTTGGGGGCCCCCTGGGGACTCTTCAGGCCAGCTAGGTCTTTGGGTCCTGGCTCCTTGGGTTTCGGAGCTGTTCCTGGACGTTGGGCATGATGGCCGGAGAGTGCTTCTCGGGCTGCGAACTGCAACCTTGCAGGCACCTCCCTGGTTCCCGGCCCAACGAAAGCCCCCAGACCAAAATTGAGAGGGGCTGCTTGCGGCCCCCCTGGGGACACTCCAGGCCAGCTAGGTCTTTAGGTCCTGAATCCTTCGGTTTGGGAGCTGTTGCTGCAGTTGGGCATGTTGGCCGGAGAGTGCTTCTCGGGCCGCGAACTGCAACCTTGCAGGTACCTCCCAGGTTCCCGGCACAACGAAAGCCCCCAGACCCAAATGGAGAGGGGCTGTTTGGGGGCCCCCTGGGGACCCTTCAGGCCAGCTAGGTCTTTGGGTCCTGGCTCCTTCGGTTTGGGAGCTGTTGCTGGACGTTGGGCATGTTGGCCGGAGAGTGCTTCTCAGGCTGCGAACTGCAACCTTGCAGGTACCTCCCAGGTTCCATGCCCAACGAAAGCCCCCAGACCCAAATTGAGAGGGGCTGCTTGCGGGCCCCCTGGGGACACTCCAGGCCAGCTAGGTCTTTGGGTCCTGACTCCTTCGGTTTGGGAGCTGTTGCTGCAGTTGGGCATGTTGGCCGGAGAGTGCTTCTCGGGCTGCGAACTGCAACCTTGCAGGTACCTCCCATGTCCCAGGCCCAACGAAAGCCCCCAGACCCAAATTGAGAGGGGCTGCTTGGGGGCCCCCTGGGGGCCCTTCAGGCCAGCTAGGTCTTTGGGTCCTGGCTCCTTCGGTTTGGGAGCTGTTGCTGGACGTTGGGCATGTTGGCCGGAGAGTGCTTCTCGGGCCGCGAACTGCAACCTTGCAGGTAGCTTCTAGGTTCCCGGCCCAACGAAAGCCCCCAGACCCAAATGGAGAGGGGCTGCTTGCGGGCCCCCTGGGGCCCCTTCAGGCCAGCTAGGTCTTTGGGTCCTGGCTCCTTCGGTTTGGGAGCTGTTGCTGGACGTTGGGCATGTTGGCCGGAGAGTGCTTCTCGGGCTGCGAACTGCAACCTTGCAGGTACCTCCCAGGTTCCCGGCCCAACGAAAGCCCCCAGACCCAAATGGAGAGGGGCTGCTTGGGGGCCCCCTGGGGGCCCTTCAGGCCAGCTAGGTCTTTGGGTCGTGGCTCCTTCGCTTTGGGAGCTGTTTCTGCAGTTGGGCATGTTGTCCGGAGAGTGCTTCTCGGGCTGCGAACTGCAACCTTGCAGGTACCTCCCAGGTTCCCGGCCCAATGAAAGCCCCCAGACCCAAATGGAGAGGGGCTGCTTGGGGGCCCCCTGGGGGCCCTTCAGGCCAGCTAGGTCTTTGGGTCCTGGCTCCTTCGGTTTGGGAGCTGTTGCTGGACGATGGGCATGTTGGCCGGAGAGTGCTTCTCCGGCCGTGAACTGCAACCTTGCAGGTAGCTCCCAGGTTCCCGGCCCAACGAAAGCCCCAGACCCAAATGGAGAGGGGCTGTTTGGGGGCACCCTGGGGACTCTTCAGGCCAGCTAGGTCTTTGGGTCCTGGCTCCTTGGGTTTGGGAGCTGTTGCTGGACGTTGGGCATGATGGCCGGAGAGTGCTTCTCGGGCTGCGAACTGCAACCTTGCAGGCACCTCCCTGGTTCCCGGCCCAACGAAAGCCCCCAGACCCAAATTGAGAGGGGCTGTTGCGGCCCCCCTGGGGACACTCCAGGCCAGCTAGGTCTTTAGGTCCTGACTCCTTCGGTTTGGGAGCTGTTGCTGCAGTTGGGCATGTTGGCCGGAGAGTGCTTCTCGGGCCGCGAACTGCAACCTTGCAGGTACCTCCCAGGTTCCCGGCCCAACGAAAGCCCCCAGACCCAAATGGAGAGGGGCTGTTTGGGGGCCCCCTGGGGACCCTTCAGGCCAGCTAGGTCTTTGGGTCCTGGCTCCTTCGGTTTGGGAGCTGTTGCTGGACGTTGGGCATGTTGACCGGAGAGTGCTTCTCAGGCTGCGAACTGCAACCTTGCAGGTACCTCCCAGGTTCCATGCCCAACGAAAGCCCCCAGACCCAAATTGAGAGGGGCTGTTTGGGGGCACCCTGGGGACTCTTCAGGCCAGCTAGGTCTTTGGGTCCTGGCTCCTTCGGTTTGGGAGCTGTTGCTGGACGTTGGGCATGTTAGCCGGAGAGTGCTTCTCAGGCTGCGAACTGCAACCTTGCAGGTACCTCCCATGTCCCCGGCCCAACGAAAGCCCCCAGACCCAAATTGAGAGGGGCTGCTTGCGGGCCCCCTGGGGGCCCTTCAGGCCAGCTAGGTCTTTGGGTCCTGGCTCCTTCGGTTTGGGAGCTGTTGCTGGACGTTGGGCATGTTGACCGGAGAGTGCTTCTCGGGCTGCGAACTGCAACCTTGCAGGTACCTCCCAGGTCCCAGGCCCAACGAAAGCCCCCAGATCCAAATTGAGAGGGGCTGCTTGGGGGCCCCCTGGGGGCCCTTCAGGCCAGCTAGGTCTTTGGGTCCTGGCTCCTTCGGATTGGGAGCTGTTGCTGCAGTTGGGCATGTTGACCGGAGAGTGCTTCTCGGGCTGCGAACTGCAACCTTGCAGGTACCTCCCAGGTCCCCGGCCCAACGAAAGCCCCCAGACCCAAATGGAGAGGGGCTGCTTGGGGGCCCCCTGGGGGCCCTTCAGGCCAGCTAGGTCTTTGGGTCCTGGCTCCTTCGGTTTTGGAGCTGTTGCTGCAGATGTGCATGTTGGCCGGAGAGTGCTTCTCGGGCCGCGAACTGCAACCTTGCAGGTACCTCCCAGGTTCCCGGCCCAACGAAAGCCCCCAGACCCAAATGGAGAGGGGCTGCTTAGGGCCCCCCTGGGGGCCCTTCAGGCCAGCTAGGTCTTTGGGTCCTGGCTCCTTCGCTTTGGGAGCTGTTGCTGGACGTTGGGCATGTTGGCCGGAGAGTGCTTCTCGGTACGTGAACTGCAACCTTGCAGGTACCTCCCAGGTCCCCGGCCCAACGAAAGCCCCCAGACCCAAATGGAGAGGGGCTGCTTGGGTGCCCCCTGGGGCCCCTTCAGGCCAGCTAGGTCTTTGGGTCCTGGCTCCTTCGGTTTGGGAGCTGTTGCTGCAGTTGGGCATGTTGGCCGGAGAGTGCTTCTCGGGCCGCGAACTGCAACCTTGCAGGTAGCTCCTAGGTTCCCGGCCCAACGAAAGCCCCCAGACCCAAATGGAGAGGGGCTGCTTGGGGGCCCCCTGGGGGCCCTTCAGGCCAGCTAGGTCTTTGGGTCCTGGCTCCTTCGGTTTGGGAGCTGTTGCTGCAGTTGGGCATGTTGGCCGCAGAGTGCTTCTCGGGACGCGAACTGCAACCTTGCAGGTAGCTCCCAGGTTCCCGGCCCAACGAAAGCCCCCAGACCCAAATGGAGAGGGGCTGTTTGGGGTCCCCTGGGGCCCCTTCAGGCCAGCTAGGTCTTTGGGTCCTGGCTCCTTCGGTTTGGGAGCTGTTGCTGGACGTTGGGCATGTTGGCCGGAGAGTGCTTCTCGGGCCGCGAACTACAACCTTGCAGGTAGCTCCCAGGTTCCCGGCCCAACAAAAGCCCCCAGACCCAAATGGAGAGGGGCTGCTTGGGGGCCCCCTGGGGACTCTTCAGGCCAGCTAGGTCTTTGGGTCCTGGCTCCTTGGGTTTGGGAGCTGTTGCTGCAGTTGGGCATTATGGCCGGAGAGTGCTTCTCGGGACGCGAACTGCAACCTTGCAGGCACCTCCCAGGTTCCCGGCCCAACGAAAGCCCCCAGATCCAAATGGAGAGGGGTTGTTTTGGGGCCCCCTGGGGACTCTTCAGGCCAGCTAGGTCTTTGGGTCCTGGCTCCTTCGCTTTGGGAGCTGTTGCTGGACGTTGGGCATGTTGGCCGGAGAGTGCTTCTCGAGCCGTGAACTGCAACCTTGCAGGTAGCTCCCAGGTTCCCGGCCCAACGAAAGCCCCCAGACCCAAATGGAGAGGGGCTGTTTGGGGGCCCCCTGGGGACTCTTCAGGCCAGCTAGGTCTTTGGGTCCTGGCTCCTTCGGTTTGGGAGCTGTTGCTGCAGTTGGGCATGTTGGCCGCAGAGTGCTTCTCGGGCCGCGAACTGCAACCTTGCAGGTACCTCCAGGGTCCCCGCCCAACGAAAGCCCCCAGACCCAAATTGAGAGGGGCTGCTTGCGGGCCCCCTGGGGGCCCTTCAGGCCAGCTAGGTCTTTGGGTCCTGGCTCCTTCGGATTGGGAGCTGTTGCTGCAGTTGGGCATGTTGGCCGGAGAGTGCTTCTCGGGCCGCGAACTGCAACCTTGCAGGTATCTCCTATGTCCCAGGCCCAACGAAAGCCCCCAGACCCAAATGGAGAGGGGCTGTTTGTGGTCCCCTGGGGCCCCTTCAGGCCAGCTAGGTCTTTGGGTCCTGGCTCCTTCGGTTTGGGAGCTGTTGCTGGACGTTGGGCATGTTGGCCGGAGAGTGCTTCTCTGGCCGTGAACTGCAACCTTGCAGGTAGCTCCCAGGTCCCCGGCCCAACGAAAGCCCCCATACCCAAATGGAGATGGGCTGCTTGGGTGCCCCCTGGGGACTCTTCAGGCCAGCTAGGTCTTTGGGTCCTGGCTCCTTCGGTTTGGGAGCTGTTTCTGGACGTTGGGCATGATGGCCGGAGAGTGCTTCTCGGGCCGCGAACTGCAACCTTGCAGGAATCTCCCAGGTTCCCCGCCCAACGAAAGCCCCCAGACCAAAATTGAGAGGGGCTGCTTGCGGGCCCCCTGGGGACACTCCAGGCCAGCTAGGTCTTTGGGTCCTGACTCCTTCGGTTTGGGAGCTGTTGCTGCAGTTGGGCATGTTGGCCGGAGAGTGCTTCTCGGGCGGCGAACTGCAACCTTGCAGGTACCTCCCAGACTCCATGCCCAACGAAAGCCCCCAGACCCAAATTGAGAGGGGCTGCTTGGGGGCCCCCTGGGGACACTCCAGGCCAGCTAGGTCTTTGGGTCCTGGCTTTTTCAGTTTGGGAGCTGTTGCTGCAGTTGGGCATGTTGGCCGGAGAGTGCTTCTCGGGCCGCGAACTGCAACCTTGCAGGTACCTCCCAGGTTCCCGGCCCAACGAAAGCCCCAAGACCCAAATGGAGAGGGGCTGTTTGGGGCCCCCCTGGGGCCCCTTCAGGCCAGCTAGGTCTTTGGGTCCTGGCTCCTTCGGTTTGGGAGCTGTTGCTGCAGTTGGGCATGTTGGCCGGAGAGTGCTTCTCGGGCTGCGAATTGCAACCTTGCAGGTACCTCCCAGGTCCCCGGCCCAACGAAAGCCCCCAGACCCAAATGGAGAGGGGCTGCTTGGGGGCCCCCTGGGGGCCCTTCAGGCCAGCTAGGTCTTTGGGTCCTGGCTCCTTCGCTTTGGGAGCTGTTGCTGCAGTTGGGCATGTTGGCCGGAGAGTGCTTCTCGGGCCGCGAACTGCAACCTTGCAGGTAGCTCCCAGGTTCCCGGCCCAACGAAAGCCCCCAGACCCAAATGGAGAGGGGCTGCTTGGGGGCCCCCTGGGGGCCCTTCAGGCCAGCTAGGTCTTTGGGTCCTGGCTCCTTCGCTTTGGGAGCTGTTGCTGCAGTTGGGCATGTTGGCCGGAGAGTGCTTCTCGGGCTGCGAACTGCAACCTTGCAGGTACCTCCCAGGTTCCCGGCCCAATGAAAGCCCCCAGACCCAAATGGAGAGGGGCTGCTTGCGGGCCCCCGGGGGCCCCTTCAGGCCAGCTAGGTCTTTGGGTCCTGGCTCCTTCGGTTTGGGAGCTGTTGCTGGACGTTGGGCATGTTGGCCGGAGAGTGCTTCTCGGGCCGTGAACTGCAACCTTGCAGGTAGCTCCCAGGTTCCCGGCCCAACGAAAGCCCCCAGACCCAAATGGAGAGGGGCTGCTTGGGGGCCCCCTGGGATCTCTTCAGGCCAGGTAGGTCTTTGGGTCCTGGCTCCTTCGGTTTGGGAGCTGTTGCTGGACGTTGCGCATGATGGCCGGAGAGTGCTTCTCGGGCCGCGAACTGCAACCTCCCAGGTTCCCGGCCCAACGAAAGCCCCCAGACCAAAATTGAGAGGGGCTGCTAGCGGGCCCCCTGGGGACACTCCAGGCCAGCTAGGTCTTTGGGTCCTGACTCCTTCGGTTTGGGAGCTGTTGCTGCAGTTGGGCATGTTGGCCGGAGAGTGCTTCTCGGGCCGCGAACTGCAACCTTGCAGGTTGCTCCCAGACTCCATGCCCAACGAAAGCCCCCAGACCCAAATTGAGAGGGGCTGTTTGGGGGGCCCCTGGGGACCCTTCAGTCCAGCTAGGTCTTTGGGTTCTGGCTCCTTGGGTTTGGGAGCTGTTGCTGGACGTTGGGCATGTTGGCCGGAGAGTTCTTCTCAGGCTGCGAACTGCAACCTTGCAGGTACCTCCCAGGTTCCATGCCCAACGAAAGCCCCCAGACCCAAATGGAGAGGGGCTGTTTTGGGGCACCCTGGGGACTCTTCAGGCCAGCTAGGTCTTTGGGTCCTGGCTCCTTCGGTTTGGGAGCTGTTGCTGGACGTTGGGCATGTTGTCCGGAGAGTGCTTCTCGGGCTGCGAACTGCAACCTTGCAGGTACCTCCCATGTCCCCGGCCCAACGAAAGCCCCCAGACCCAAATTGAGAGGGGCTGTTTGGGGGCCCCCTGGGGGCCCTTCAGGCCAGCTAGGTCTTTGGGTCCTGGCTCCTTCGGTTTGGGAGCTGTTGCTGGACGTTGGGCATGTTGACCGGAGAGTGCTTCTCGGGCTGCGAACTGCAACCTTGCAGGCACCTCCCTGGTTCCTGGCCCAACGAAAGCCCCCAGACCCAAATGGAGAGGGGCTGTTTGGGGGCCCCCTGGGGGCCCTTCAGGCCAGCTAGGTCTTTGGGTCCTGGCTCCTTCGGTTTGGGAGCTGTTGCTGCAGTTGGGCATGTTGGCCGGAGAGTGGTTCTCGGGCCGTGAACTGCAACCTTGCAGGTAGCTCCCAGGTTCCCGGCCCAACGAAAGCCCCCAGACCCAAATGGAGAGGGGCTGCTTGTAAGCCCCCTGGGGCCCCTTCAGGCCAGCTAGGTCTTTGGGTCCTGGCTCCTTCGGTTTGGGAGCTGTTGCTGCAGTTGGGCATGTTGGCCGGAGAGTGCTTCTCGGGCCACGAACTGCAACCTTGCAGGCACCTCCCAGGTTCCATGCCCAAAGAAAGCCCCCAGACCCAAATGGAGAGGGGCTTCTTGGGGGCCCCCTGGGGACTCTTCAGGCCAGCTAGGTCTTTGGGTCCTGACTCCTTCGGTTTGGGAGCTGTTGCTGCAGTTGGGCATGTTGGCCGGAGAGTGCTTCTCGGGCCGCGAACTGCAACCTTGCAGGATTCTCCCAGGTTCCCGGCCCAACGAAAGCCCCCAGACCCAAATTGAGAGGGGCTGCTTGGGGGCCCCCTGGGGGCCCTTCAGGCCAGCTAGGTCTTTGGGTCCTGGCTCCTTCGCTTTGGGAGCTGTTGCTGCAGTTGGGCATGTTGGCCGGAGAGTGCTTCTCGGGCCGCGAACTGCAACCTTGCAGGTACCTCTCAGGAATCCATGCCCAACGAAAGCCCCCAGACCCAAATGGAGAGGGGCTGCTTGGGGGCTCCCTGGGGGCCCTTCAGGCCAGCTAGGTCTTTGTGTCCTGGCTCCTTCGCTTTGGGAGCTGTTGCTGCAGTTGGGCATGTTGGCCGGAGAGTGCTTCTCGGGTCGCGAACTGCAACCTTGCAGGTACCTCCCAGGTTCCCGGCCCAACGAAAGCCCCCAGACCCAAATGGAGAGGGGCTCCTTGGGGGCCCCCTGGGGGCCCTTCAGGCCAGCTAGGTCTTTGGGTCCTGGCTCCTTCGGTTTGGGAGCTGTTGCTGCAGTTGAGCATGTTGGCCGGAGAGTGCTTCTCGGGCCGCGAACTGCAACCTTGCAGGATTCTCCCAGGTTCCCGGCAAAATGAAAGCCCCCAGACCCAAATTGAGAGGGGCTGCTTGGGGGCCCCCTGGGGGCCCTTCAGGCCAGCTAGGTCTTTGGGTCCTGGCTCCTTCGGTTTGGGAGCTGTTGCTGCAGTTGGGCATGTTGGCCGGAGAGTGCTTCTCGGGCCGCGAACTGCAACCTTGCAGGTACCTCCCAGGTTCCATGCCCAACGAAAGCCCCCAGACCCAAATTGAGAGGGGCTGCTTGGGGCCCCCCTGGGGGCCCTTCAGGCCAGCTAGGTCTTTGGGTCCTGACTCCTTCGGTTTGGGAGCTGTTGCTGCAGTTGGGCATGTTGGCCGGAGAGTGCTTCTCGGGCCGCGAACTACAACCTTGCAGGTACCTCCCAGGTTCCCGGCCCAACGAAAGCCCCCAGACCCAAATGGAGAGGGGCTGCTTGGGGCCCCCCTGGGGGCCCTTCAGGCCAGCTAGGTCTTTGGGTCCTGGCTCCTTCGGTTTGGGAGCTGTTGCTGCAGTTGGGCATGTTGGCCGGAGAGTGCTTCTCGGGCCGCGAACTGTAACTTGCAGGTACCTCTCAGGTATACATGCCCAACGAAAGCCCCCAGACCCAAATGGAGAGGGGCTGCTTGGTGGCCTTCTGGGGGCCCTTCAGGCCAGCTAGGTCTTTGGGTCCTGGCTCCTTCGCTTTGGGAGCTGTTGCTGCAGTTGGGCATGTTGGCCGGAGAGTGCTTCTCGGGCCGCGAACTGCAACCTTGCAGGTACCTCTCAGGAATCCATGCCCAACGAAAGCCCCCAGACCCAAATGGAGAGGGGCTGCTTGGGGGCTCCCTGGGGGCCCTTCAGGCCAGCTAGGTCTTTGTGTCCTGGCTCCTTCGCTTTGGGAGCTGTTGCTGCAGTTGGGCATGTTGGCCGGAGAGTGCTTCTCGGGTCGCGAACTGCAACCTTGCAGGTACCTCCCAGGTTCCCGGCCCAACGAAAGCCCCCAGACCCAAATGGAGAGGGGCTCCTTGGGGGCCCCCTGGGGGCCCTTCATGCCAGCTAGGTCTTTGGGTCCTGGCTCCTTGGGTTTGGGAGCTGTTGCTGGACGTTGGGCATGATGGCCGGAGAGTGCTTCTCGGGCTGCGAACTGCAACCTTGCAGGCACCTCCCTGGTTCCCGGCCCAACGAAAGCCCCCAGACCCAAATTGAGAGGGGCTGTTGCGGCCCCCCTGGGGACACTCCAGGCCAGCTAGGTCTTTAGGTCCTGACTCCTTCGGTTTGGGAGCTGTTGCTGCAGTTGGGCATGTTGGCCGGAGAGTGCTTCTCGGGCCGCGAACTGCAACCTTGCAGGTACCTCCCAGGTTCCCGGCCCAACGAAAGCCCCCAGACCCAAATGGAGAGGGGCTGTTTGGGGGCCCCCTGGGGACCCTTCAGGCCAGCTAGGTCTTTGGGTCCTGGCTCCTTCGGTTTGGGAGCTGTTGCTGGACGTTGGGCATGTTGGCCGGAGAGTGCTTCTCAGGCTGCGAACTGCAACCTTGCAGGTACCTCCCAGGTTCCATGCCCAACGAAAGCCCCCAGACCCAAATTGAGAGGGGCTGTTTGGGGGCACCCTGGGGACTCTTCAGGCCAGCTAGGTCTTTGGGTCCTGGCTCCTTCGGTTTGGGAGCTGTTGCTGGACGTTGGGCATGTTGGCCGGAGAGTGCTTCTCAGGCTGCGAACTGCAACCTTGCAGGTACCTCCCATGTCCCCGGCCCAACGAAAGCCCCCAGACCCAAATTGAGAGGGGCTGCTTGCGGGCCCCCTGGGGGCCCTTCAGGCCAGCTAGGTCTTTGGGTCCTGGCTCCTTCGGTTTGGGAGCTGTTGCTGGACGTTGGGCATGTTGACCGGAGAGTGCTTCTCGGGCTGCGAACTGCAACCTTGCAGGTACCTCCCAGGTCCCAGGCCCAACGAAAGCCCCCAGATCCAAATTGAGAGGGGCTGCTTGGGGGCCCCCTGGGGGCCCTTCAGGCCAGCTAGGTCTTTGGGTCCTGGCTCCTTCGGATTGGGAGCTGTTGCTGCAGTTGGGCATGTTGACCGGAGAGTGCTTCTCGGGCTGCGAACTGCAACCTTGCAGGTACCTCCCAGGTCCCCGGCCCAACGAAAGCCCCCAGACCCAAATGGAGAGGGGCTGCTTGGGGGCCCCCTGGGGGCCCTTCAGGCCAGCTAGGTCTTTGGGTCCTGGCTCCTTCGGTTTTGGAGCTGTTGCTGCAGATGTGCATGTTGGCCGGAGAGTGCTTCTCGGGCCGCGAACTGCAACCTTGCAGGTACCTCCCAGGTTCCCGGCCCAACGAAAGCCCCCAGACCCAAATGGAGAGGGGCTGCTTGGGGCCCCCCTGGGGGCCCTTCAGGCCAGCTAGGTCTTTGGGTCCTGGCTCCTTCGCTTTGGGAGCTGTTGCTGGACGTTGGGCATGTTGGCCGGAGAGTGCTTCTCGGTACGTGAACTGCAACCTTGCAGGTACCTCCCAGGTCCCCGGCCCAACGAAAGCCCCCAGACCCAAATGGAGAGGGGCTGCTTGGGTGCCCCCTGGGGCCCCTTCAGGCCAGCTAGGTCTTTGGGTCCTGGCTCCTTCGGTTTGGGAGCTGTTGCTGCAGTTGGGCATGTTGGCCGGAGAGTGCTTCTCGGGCCGCGAACTGCAACCTTGCAGGTAGCTCCTAGGTTCCCGGCCCAACGAAAGCCCCCAGACCCAAATGGAGAGGGGCTGCTTGGGGGACCCCTGGGGGCCCTTCAGGCCAGCTAGGTCTTTGGGTCCTGGCTCCTTCGCTTTGGGAGCTGTTGCTGGACGTTGGGCATGTTGGCCGGAGAGTGCTTCTCGGGCCGCGAACTGCAAACTTGCAGGAATCTCCCAGGTACCAGGCCCAACGAAAGCCCCCAGACCCAAATGGAGAGGGGCTGCTTGGGGGCCCCCTGGGGCCCCTTCATGCCAGCTAGGTCTTTGGGTCCTGGCTCCTTCGGTTTGGGAGCTGTTTCTGCAGTTGGGCATGTTGACCGGAGAGTGCTTCTCGGGCTGCGAACTGCAACCTTGCAGGTACCTCCCAGGTTCCCGGCCCAACGAAAGCCCCCAGACCCAAATTGAGAGGGGCTGCTTGGGGGCCCCCTGGGGGCCCTTCAGGCCAGCTAGGTCTTTGGGTCCTGGCTCCTTCGGTTTGGGAGCTGTTGCTGCAGTTGGGCATGTTGGCCGGAGAGTGCTTCTCGGGCCGCGAACTGCAACCTTGCAGGTAGCTCCCAGGTTCCCGGCCCAACGAAAGCCCCCAGACTCAAATGGAGAGGGGCTGTTTGGGGGCCCCCTGTGGCCCCTTCAGGCCAGCTAGGTCTTTGGGTCCTGGCTCCTTCGGTTTGGGAGCTGTTGCTGGACGTTGGGCATGTTGGCCGGAGAGTGCTTCTCGGGCTGCGAACTGTAACCTTGCAGGTAGCTCCCAGGTTCCCGGCCCAACAAAAGCCCCCAGACCCAAATGGAGAGGGGCTGCTTGGGGGCCCCCTGGGGGCCCTTCAGGCCAGCTAGGTCTTTGGGTCCTGGCTCCTTCGGTTTGGGAGCTGTTGCTGCAGTTGGGCATGTTGGCCGCAGAGTGCTTCTCGGGCCGCGAACTGCAACCTTGCAGGTAGCTCCCAGGTTCCCGGCCCAACGAAAGCCCCCAGACCCAAATGGAGAGGGGCTGTTTGGGGTCCCCTGGGGCCCCTTCAGGCCAGCTAGGTCTTTGGGTCCTGGCTCCTTCGGTTTGGGAGCTGTTGCTGGACGTTGGGCATGTTGGCCGGAGAGTGCTTCTCGGGCCGCGAACTACAACCTTGCAGGTAGCTCCCAGGTTCCCGGCCCAACAAAAGCCCCCAGACCCAAATGGAGAGGGGCTGCTTGGGGGCCCCCTGGGGACTCTTCAGGCCAGCTAGGTCTTTGGGTCCTGGCTCCTTGGGTTTGGGAGCTGTTGCTGCAGTTGGGCATTATGGCCGGAGAGTGCTTCTCGGGACGCGAACTGCAACCTTGCAGGCACCTCCCAGGTTCCCGGCCCAACGAAAGCCCCCAGATCCAAATGGAGAGGGGCTGTTTTGGGGCCCCCTGGGGACTCTTCAGGCCAGCTAGGTCTTTGGGTCCTGGCTCCTTCGGTTTGGGAGCTGTTGCTGGACGTTGGGCATGTTGGCCGGAGAGTGCTTCTCGAGCCGTGAACTGCAACCTTGCAGGTAGCTCCCAGGTTCCCGGCCCAACGAAAGCCCCCAGACCCAAATGGAGAGGGGCTGTTTGGGGGCCCCCTGGGGACTCTTCAGGCCAGCTAGGTCTTTGGGTCCTGGCTCCTTCGGTTTGGGAGCTGTTGCTGCAGTTGGGCATGTTGGCCGCAGAGTGCTTCTCGGGCCGCGAACTGCAACCTTGCAGGTACCTCCAGGGTCCCCGCCCAACGAAAGCCCCCAGACCCAAATTGAGAGGGGCTGCTTGCGGGCCCCCTGGGGGCCCTTCAGGCCAGCTAGGTCTTTGGGTCCTGGCTCCTTCGGATTGGGAGCTGTTGCTGCAGTTGGGCATGTTGGCCGGAGAGTGCTTCTCGGGCCGCGAACTGCAACCTTGCAGGTATCTCCTATGTCCCAGGCCCAACGAAAGCCCCCAGACCCAAATGGAGAGGGGCTGTTTGTGGTCCCCTGGGGCCCCTTCAGGCCAGCTAGGTCTTTGGGTCCTGGCTCCTTCGGTTTGAGAGCTGTTGCTGGACGTTGGGCATGTTGACCGGAGAGTGCTTCTCGGGCTGCGAACTGCAACCTTGCAGGTACCTCCCAGGTCCCCGGCCCAACGAAAGCCCCCAGACCCAAATGGAGAGGGGCTGCTTGGGGGCCCCCTGGGGGCCCTTCAGTCCAGCTAGGTCTTTGGGTCCTGGCTCCTTCGGTTTGGGAGCTGTTGCTGGACGTTGGGCATGTTGGCCGGAGAGTGCTTCTCTGGCCGTGAACTGCAACCTTGCAGGTAGCTCCCAGGTCCCCGGCCCAACGAAAGCCCCCATACCCAAATGGAGATGGGCTGCTTGGGTGCCCCCTGGGGACTCTTCAGGCCAGCTAGGTCTTTGGGTCCTGGCTCCTTCGGTTTGGGAGCTGTTTCTGGACGTTGGGCATGATGGCCGGAGAGTGCTTCTCGGGCCGCGAACTGCAACCTTGCAGGCACCTCCCAGGTTCCCGGCCCAACGAAAGCCCCCAGACCCAAATTGAGAGGGGCTGCTTGCGGGCCCCCTGGGGACACTCCAGGCCAGCTAGGTCTTTGGGTCCTGACTCCTTCGGTTTGGGAGCTGTTGCTGCAGTTGGGCATGTTGGCCGGAGAGTGCTTCTCGGGCGGCGAACTGCAACCTTGCAGGTACCTCCCAGACTCCATGCCCAACGAAAGCCCCCAGACCCAAATTGAGAGGGGCTGCTTGGGGGCCCCCTGGGGACACTCCAGGCCAGGTAGGTCTTTGGGTCCTGGCTTTTTCGGTTTGGGAGCTGTTGCTGCAGTTGGGCATGTTGGCCGGAGAGTGCTTCTCGGGCCGCGAACTGCAACCTTGCAGGTACCTCCCAGGTTCCCGGCCCAACGAAAGCCCCAAGACCCAAATGGAGAGGGGCTGTTTGGGGCCCCCCTGGGGCCCCTTCAGGCCAGCTAGGTCTTTGGGTCCTGGCTCCTTCGGTTTGGGAGCTGTTGCTGCAGTTGGGCATGTTGACCGGAGAGTGCTTCTCGGGCCGTGAACTGCAACCTTGCAGGTTCCTCCCAGACTCCATGCCCAACGAAAGCCCCCAGTCCCAAATGGGGAGGGGCTGTTTGGGGGCCCCCTGGGGACCCTTCAGTCCAGCTAGGTCTTTGGGTCCTGGCTCCTTCGGTTTGGGAGCTGTTGCTGCAGTTGGGCATGTTGGCCGGAGAGTGCTTCTCGGGCTGCGAATTGCAACCTTGCAGGTACCTCCCAGGTCCCCGGCCCAACGAAAGCCCCCAGACCCAAATGGAGAGGGGCTGCTTGGGGGCCCCCTGGGGGCCCTTCAGGCCAGCTAGGTCTTTGGGTCCTGGCTCCTTCGCTTTGGGAGCTGTTGCTGCAGTTGGGCATGTTGGCCGGAGAGTGCTTCTCGGGCCGCGAACTGCAACCTTGCAGGTAGCTCCCAGGTTCCCGGCCCAACGAAAGCCCCCAGACCCAAATGGAGAGGGGCTGCTTGGGGGCCCCCTGGGGGCCCTTCAGGCCAGCTAGGTCTTTGGGTCCTGGCTCCTTCGGTTTGGGAGCTGTTGCTGGACGTTGGGCATGTTGGCCGGAGAGTGCTTCTCGGGCCGTGAACTGCAACCTTGCAGGTAGCTCCCATGTCCCCGGCCCAACGAAAGCCCCCAGACCCAAATGGAGAGGGGCTGCTTGGGGTCCCCTGGGGGCCCTTCAGGCCAGCTAGGTCTTTGGGTCCTGGCTCCTTCGCTTTGGGAGCTGTTGCTGGACGTTGGGCATGTTGGCCGGAGAGTGCTTCTCGGGCTTGGAACTGCAACCTTGCAGGTACCTCCCAGGTCCCCGGCCCAACGAAAGCCGCCAGACCCAAATGGAGAGGGGCTGCTTGGGGGCCCCCTGGGGGCCCTTCAGGCCAGCTAGGTCTTTGGGTCCTGGCTCCTTCGCTTTGGGAGCTGTTGCTGCAGTTGGGCATGTTGGCCGGAGAGTGCTTCTCGGGCTGCGAACTGCAACCTTGCAGGTACCTCCCAGGTTCCCGGCCCAATGAAAGCCCCCAGACCCAAATGGAGAGGGGCTGCTTGCGGGCCCCCGGGGGCCCCTTCAGGCCAGCTAGGTCTTTGGGTCCTGGCTCCTTCGGTTTGGGAGCTGTTGCTGGACGTTGGGCATGTTGGCCGGAGAGTGCTTCTCGGGCCGTGAACTGCAACCTTGCAGGTAGCTCCCAGGTTCCCGGCCCAACGAAAGCCCCCAGACCCAAATGGAGAGGGGCTGCTTGGGGGCCCCCTGGGATCTCTTCAGGCCAGGTAGGTCTTTGGGTCCTGGCTCCTTCGGTTTGGGAGCTGTTGCTGGACGTTGCGCATGATGGCCGGAGAGTGCTTCTCGGGCCGCGAACTGCAACCTCCCAGGTTCCCGGCCCAACGAAAGCCCCCAGACCAAAATTGAGAGGGGCTGCTAGCGGGCCCCCTGGGGACACTCCAGGCCAGCTAGGTCTTTGGGTCCTGACTCCTTCGGTTTGGGAGCTGTTGCTGCAGTTGGGCATGTTGGCCGGAGAGTGCTTCTCGGGCCGCGAACTGCAACCTTGCAGGTTCCTCCCAGACTCCATGCCCAACGAAAGCCCCCAGACCCAAATTGAGAGGGGCTGTTTGGGGGCCCCCTGGGGACCCTTCAGTCCAGCTAGGTCTTTGGGTTCTGGCTCCTTCGGTTTGGGAGCTGTTGCTGGACGTTGGGCATGTTGGCCGGAGAGTGCTTCTCGGGCTGAGAACTGCAACCTTGCAGGTACCTCCCAGGTCCCCGGCCCAACGAAAGCCCCCAGACCCAAATGGAGAGGGGCTGTTTGGGGGCCCCCTGGGGACTCTTCAGGCCAGCTAGGTCTTTGGGTCCTGGCTCCTTGGGTTTGGGAGCTGTTGCTGGACGTTGGGCATGTTGACCGGAGAGTGCTTCTCGGGCTGCGAACTGCAACCTTGCAGGCACCTCCCTGGTTCCTGGCCCAACGAAAGCCCCCAGACCCAAATGGAGAGGGGCTGTTTGGGGGCCCCCTGGGGGCCCTTCAGGCCAGCTAGGTCTTTGGGTCCTGGCTCCTTCGGTTTGGGAGCTGTTGCTGCAGTTGGGCATGTTGGCCGGAGAGTGGTTCTCGGGCCGTGAACTGCAACCTTGCAGGTAGCTCCCAGGTTCCCGGCCCAACGAAAGCCCCCAGACCCAAATGGAGAGGGGCTGCTTGTAAGCCCCCTGGGGCCCCTTCAGGCCAGCTAGGTCTTTGGGTCCTGGCTCCTTCGGTTTGGGAGCTGTTGCTGCAGTTGGGCATGTTGGCCGGAGAGTGCTTCTCGGGCCACGAACTGCAACCTTGCAGGCACCTCCCAGGTTCCATGCCCAAAGAAAGCCCCCAGACCCAAATTGAGAGGGGCTTCTTGGGGGCCCCCTGGGGACTCTTCAGGCCAGCTAGGTCTTTGGGTCCTGACTCCTTCGGTTTGGGAGCTGTTGCTGCAGTTGGGCATGTTGGCCGGAGAGTGCTTCTCGGGCCGCGAACTGCAACCTTGCAGGATTCTCCCAGGTTCCCGGCCCAACGAAAGCCCCCAGACCCAAATTGAGAGGGGCTGCTTGGGGGCCCCCTGGGGGCCCTTCAGGCCAGCTAGGTCTTTGGGTCCTGGCTCCTTCGCTTTGGGAGCTGTTGCTGCAGTTGGGCATGTTGGCCGGAGAGTGCTTCTCGGGCCGCGAACTGCAACCTTGCAGGTACCTCTCAGGAATCCATGCCCAACGAAAGCCCCCAGACCCAAATGGAGAGGGGCTGCTTGGGGGCTCCCTGGGGGCCCTTCAGGCCAGCTAGGTCTTTGTGTCCTGGCTCCTTCGCTTTGGGAGCTGTTGCTGCAGTTGGGCATGTTGGCCGGAGAGTGCTTCTCGGGCCTCGAACTGCAACCTTGCAGGTACCTCCCAGGTTCCCGGCCCAACGAAAGGCCCCAGACCCAAATGGAGAGGGGCTCCTTGGGGGCCCCCTGGGGGCCCTTCAGGCCAGCTAGGTCTTTGGGTCCTGGCTCCTTCGGTTTGGGAGCTGTTGCTGCAGTTGAGCATGTTGGCCGGAGAGTGCTTCTCGGGCCGCGAACTGCAACCTTGCAGGATTCTCCCAGGTTCCCGGCAAAATGAAAGCCCCCAGACCCAAATTGAGAGGGGCTGCTTGGGGGCCCCCTGGGGGCCCTTCAGGCCAGCTAGGTCTTTGGGTCCTGGCTCCTTCGGTTTGGGAGCTGTTGCTGCAGTTGGGCATGTTGGCCGGAGAGTGCTTCTCGGGCCGCGAACTGCAACCTTGCAGGTACCTCCCAGGTTCCATGCCCAACGAAAGCCCCCAGACCCAAATTGAGAGGGGCTGCTTGGGGCCCCCCTGGGGGCCCTTCAGGCCAGCTAGGTCTTTGGGTCCTGGCTCCTTCGGTTTGGGAGCTGTTGCTGCAGTTGGGCATGTTGGCCGGAGAGTGCTTCTCGGGCCGCGAACTACAACCTTGCAGGTACCTCCCAGGTTCCCGGCCCAACGAAAGCCCCCAGACCCAACTGGAGAGGGGCTGCTTGGGGCCCCCCTGGGGGCCCTTCAGGCCAGCTAGGTCTTTGGGTCCTGGCTCCTTCGGTTTGGGAGCTGTTGCTGCAGTTGGGCATGTTGGCCGGAGAGTGCTTCTCGGGCCGCGAACTGTAACTTGCAGGTACCTCTCAGGTATACATGCCCAACGAAAGCCCCCAGACCCAAATGGAGAGGGGCTGCTTGGTGGCCTTCTGGGGGCCCTTCAGGCCAGCTAGGTCTTTGGGTCCTGGCTCCTTCGCTTTGGGAGCTGTTGCTGCAGTTGGGCATGTTGGCCGGAGAGTGCTTCTCGGGCCGCGAACTGCAACCTTGCAGGTACCTCTCAGGAATCCATGCCCAACGAAAGCCCCCAGACCCAAATGGAGAGGGGCTGCTTGGG
Organism: Gallinula chloropus; assembly: GCF_964237585.1. NCBI lineage: Eukaryota > Metazoa > Chordata > Aves > Gruiformes > Rallidae > Gallinula > Gallinula chloropus. Next base: position 95,943 of record NW_028168372.1, read on the forward strand.
GGCTCCCTGGGGGCCCTTCAGGCCAGCTAGGTCTTTGTGTCCTGGCTCCTTCGCTTTGGGAGCTGTTGCTGCAGTTGGGCATGTTGGCCGGAGAGTGCTTCTCGGGTCGCGAACTGCAACCTTGCAGGTACCTCCCAGGTTCCCGGCCCAACGAAAGCCCCCAGACCCAAATGGAGAGGGGCTCCTTGGGGGCCCCCTGGGGGCCCTTCAGGCCAGCTAGGTCTTTGGGTCCTGGCTCCTTCGGTTTGGGAGCTGTTGCTGCAGTTGAGCATGTTGGCCGGAGAGTGCTTCTCGGGCCGCGAACTGCAACCTTGCAGGTACCTCTCAGGTTCCCGGCAAAATGAAAGCCCCCAGACCCAAATTGAGAGGGGCTGCTTGGGGGCCCCCTGGGGGCCCTTCAGGCCAGCTAGGTCTTTGGGTCCTGGCTCCTTCGGTTTGGGAGCTGTTGCTGCAGTTGGGCATGTTGGCCGGAGAGTGCTTCTCGGGCCGCGAACTGCAACCTTGCAGGTACCTCCCAGGTTCCATGCCCAACGAAAGCCCCCAGACCCAAATGGAGAGGGGCTGCTTGGGGCCCCCCTGGGGGCCCTTCAGGCCAGCTAGGTCTTTGGGTCCTGGCTCCTTCGGTTTGGGAGCTGTTGCTGCAGTTGGGCATGTTGGCCGGAGAGTGCTTCTCGGGCCGCGAACTACAACCTTGCAGGTACCTCCCAGGTTCCCGGCCCAACGAAAGCCCCCAGACCCAACTGGAGAGGGGCTGCTTGGGGCCCCCCTGGGGGCCCTTCAGGCCAGCTAGGTCTTTGGGTCCTGGCTCCTTCGGTTTGGGAGCTGTTGCTGCAGTTGGGCATGTTGGCCGGAGAGTGCTTCTCGGGCCGCGAACTGTAACTTGCAGGTACCTCTCAGGTATACATGCCCAACGAAAGCCCCCAGACCCAAATGGAGAGGGGCTGCTTGGTGGCCTTCTGGGGGCCCTTCAGGCCAGCTAGGTCTTTGGGTCCTGGCTCCTTCGCTTTGGGAGCTGTTGCTGCAGTTGGGCATGTTGACCGGAGAGTGCTTCTCGGGCCGCGAAATGTAACCTTGCAGGTACCTCCCAGGTATACATGCCCAACGAAAGCCCCCAGACCCAAATTGAGAGGGGCTGCTTGGGGGCCCCCTGGGGGCACTTCAGGCCAGCTAGGTCTTTGTGTCCTGGCTCATTCGGTTTGGGAGCTGTTGCTGCAGTTGGGCATGTTGGCCGGAGAGTGCTTCTCGGGCCTCCAACTGCAACCTTGCAGGAATCTCCCAGGTTCCCGGCCCAACAAAAGCCCCCAGACCCAAATGGAGAGGGGCTGCTTGGGGGCCCCCTGGGGGCCCTTCAGGCCAGCTAGGTCTTTGGGTCCTGGCTCCTTCGGTTTGGGAGCTGTTGCTGCAGTTGGGCATGCTGGCCGGAGAGTGCTTCTCCGGCCGCGATCTGCAACCTTGCAGGTACCTCCCAGGTTCCCGGCCCAACTAAAGCCCCCAGACCCAAATGGAGAGGAGCTCCTTGGGGGCCCCATGGGGGCCCTTCAGGCCAGCTAGGTCTTTGTGTCCTGGCTCCTTCGCTTTGGGAGCTGTTGCTGCAGTTGGGCATGTTGGCCGGAGAGTGCTTCTCGGGCCGCGAACTGCAACCTTGCAGGATTCTCCCAGGTTCCCGGCCCAACGAAAGCCCCCAGACCCAAATGGAGAGGGGCTGCTTGGGGGCCCCCTGGGGGCCCTTCAGGCCAGCTAGGTCTTTGGGTCCTGGCTCCTTCGGTTTGGGAGCTGTTGCTGCAGTTGGGCATGTTGGCCGGAGAGTGCTTCTCGGGCCGCGAACTGTAACCTTGCAGGTACCTCCCAGGTATACATGCCCAACGAAAGCCCCCAGACCCAAATTGAGTGGGGCTACTTGGGGGCCCCCTGGGGGCCCTTCAGGCCAGCTAGGTCTTTGTGTCCTGGCTCATTCGGCTTGGGAGCTGTTGCTGCAGTTGGGCATGTTGGCCGGAGAGTGCTTCTCCGGCCGCGAAATGCAACCTTGCAGGAATCTCCCAGGTTCCCGGCCCAACGAAAACCCCCAGACCCAAATGGAGAGGGGCTGCTTGGGGGCCCCCTGGGGGCCCTTCAGGCCAGCTAGGTCTTTGGGTCCTGGCTCCTTCGGTTTGGGAGCTGTTGCTGCAGTTGGGCATGTTGGCCGGAGAGTGCATCTCGGACCTCGAACTGCAACCTTGCAGGAATCTCCCAGGTTCCCGGCCCAACAAAAGCCCCCAGACCCAAATGGAGAGGGGCTGCTTGGGGGCCCCCTGGGGGCCCTTCAGGCCAGCTAGGTCTTTGGGTCCTGGCTCCTTCGGTTTGGGAGCTGTTGCTGCAGTTGGGCATGTTGGCCGGAGAGTGCTTCTCGGGCCGCGAACTGCAACCTTGCAGGAATCTCCCAGGTTCCCGGCCCAACGAAAGCCCCCAGACCCAAATGGAGAGGGGCTGCTTGGGGACCCCCTGGGGGCCCTTCAGGCCAGCTAGGTCTTTGGGTCCTGGCTCCTTCGGTTTGGGAGCTGTTGCTGCAGTTGGGCATGTTGGCCGGAGAGTGCTTCTCGGGCCGCGAACTGTAACCTTGCAGGTACCTCCCAGGTATACATGCCCAACGAAAGCCCCCAGACCCAAATTGAGTGGGGCTACTTGGGGGCCCCCTGGGGGCCCTTCAGGCCAGCTAGGTCTTTGTGTCCTGGCTCATTCGGCTTGGGAGCTGTTGCTGCAGTTGGGCATGTTGGCCGGAGAGTGCTTCTCCGGCCGCGAACTGCAACCTTGCAGGAATCTCCCAGGTTCCCGGCCCAACGAAAACCCCCAGACCCAAATGGAGAGGGGCTGCTTGGGGGCCCCCTGGGGGCCCTTCAGGCCAGCTAGGTCTTTGGGTCCTGGCTCCTTCGCTTTGGGAGCTGTTGCTGCAGTTGGGCATGTTGGCCGGAGAGTGCTTCTCGGGCCGCGAACTGTAACTTGCAGGTACCTCTCAGGTATACATGCCCAACGAAAGCCCCCAGACCCAAATGGAGAGGGGCTGCTTGGGGGCCCCCTGGGGGCCCTTCAGGCCAGCTAGGTCTTTGGGTCCTGGCTCCTTCGGTTTGGGAGCTGTTGCTGCAGTTGGGCATGTTGGCCGGAGAGTGCTTCTCGGGCCGCGAACTGCAACCTTGCAGGTACCTCCCAGGTTCCATGCCCAACGAAAGCCCCCAGACCCAAATTGAGAGGGGCTGCTTGGGGCCCCCCTGGGGGCCCTTCAGGCCAGCTAGGTCTTTGGGTCCTGGCTCCTTCGGTTTGGGAGCTGTTGCTGCAGTTGGGCATGTTGGCCGGAGAGTGCTTCTCGGGCCGCGAACTACAACCTTGCAGGTACCTCCCAGGTTCCCGGCCCAACGAAAACCCCCAGACCCAAATGGAGAGGGGCTGCTTGGGGGCCCCCTGGGGGCCCTTCAGGCCAGCTAGGTCTTTGGGTCCTGGCTCCTTCGCTTTGGGAGCTGTTGCTGCAGTTGGGCATGTTGGCCGGAGAGTGCTTCTCGGGCCGCGAACTGTAACTTGCAGGTACCTCTCAGGTATACATGCCCAACGAAAGCCCCCAGACCCAAATGGAGAGGGGCTGCTTGGTGGCCTTCTGGGGGCCCTTCAGGCCAGCTAGGTCTTTGGGTCCTGGCTCCTTCGCTTTGGGAGCTGTTGCTGGATATTGGGCATGTTGGCCGGAGAGTGCTTCTCTGGCCTCGAACTGCAACCTTGCAGGAATCTCCCAGGTTCCCGGCCCAACGAAAGCCCCCAGACCCAAATGGAGAGGGGCTGCTTGGGGGCCCCCTGGGGGCCCTTCAGGCCAGCTAGGTCTTTGGGTCCTGGCTCCTTCGCTTTGGGAGCTGTTGCTGCAGTTGGGCATGCTGGCCGGAGAGTGCTTCTCCGGCCGCGAACTGCAACCTTGCAGGTAACTCCCAGGTTCCCGGCCCAACGAAAGCCCCCAGACCCAAATGGAGAGGAGCTCCTTGGGGGCCCCATGGGGGCCCTTCAGGCCAGCTAGGTCTTTGGGTCCTGGCTCCTTCGCTTTGGGAGCTGTTGCTGCAGTTGGGCATGTTGGCCGGAGAGTGCTTCTCGGGCCGCGAACTGCAACCTTGCAGGTACCTCCCAGGTTCCCGGCCCAACGAAAGCCCCCAGACCCAAATGGAGAGGGGCTGCTTGGGGGCCCCCTGGGGGCCCTTCAGGCCAGCTAGGTCTTTGGGTCCTGGCTCCTTCGCTTTGGGAGCTGTTGCTGCAGTTGGGCATGTTGGCCGGAGAGTGCTTCTCGGGCCGCGAACTGCAACCTTGCAGGTACCTCCCAGGTTCCCGGCCCAACGAAAGCCCCCAGACCCAAATTGAGAGGGGCTGCTTGGGGGCCCCCTGGGGGCCCTTCAGGCCAGCTAGGTCTTTGGGTCCTGGCTCCTTCGGTTTGGGAGCTGTTGCTGCAGTTGGGCATGTTGGCCGGAGAGTGCTTCTCGGGCCTCCAACTGTAACTTGCAGGTACCTCTCAGGTATACATGCCCAACAAAAGCCCCCAGACCCAAATGGAGAGGGGCTGCTTGGGGGCCCCCTGGGGGCCCTTCAGGCCAGCTAGGTCTTTGGGTCCTGGCTCCTTCGGTTTGGGAGCTGTTGCTGCAGTTGGGCATGTTGGCCGGAGAGTGCTTCTCGGGCCTCGAACTGTAACCTTCAAGGTACCTCCCAAGTATACATGCCCAACGAAAGCCCCCAGACCCAAATTGAGAGGGGCTGCTTGGGGGCCCCCTGGGGGCCCTTCAGGCCAGCTAGGTCTTTGGGTCCTGGCTCCTTCGCTTTGGGAGCTGTTGCTGCAGTTGGGCATGTTGGCCGGAGAGTGCTTCTCTGGCCTCGAACTGCAACCTTGCAGGAATCTCCCAGGTTCCCGGCCCAACAAAAGCCCCCAGACCCAAATGGAGAGGGGCTGCTTGGGGGCCCCCTGGGGGCCCTTCAGGCCAGCTAGGTCTTTGGGTCCTGGCTCCTTCGCTTTGGGAGCTGTTGCTGCAGTTGGGCATGTTGGCCGGAGAGTGCTTCTCGGGCCGCGAACTGCAACCTTGCAGGTACCTCCCAGGTTCCCGGCCCAACGAAAGCCCCCAGACCCAAATGGAGAGGGGCTGCTTGGGGGACCCCTGGGGGCCCTTCAGGCCAGCTAGGTCTTTGGGTCCTGGCTCCTTCGCTTTGGGAGCTGTTGCTGCAGTTGGGCATGTTGGCCAGAGAGTGCTTCTCGGGCCGCGAACTGCAACCTTGCAGGTACCTCCCAGGTTCCCGGCCCAACGAAAGCCCCCAGACCCAAATTGAGAGGGGCTGCTTGGGGCCCCCCTGGGGGCCCTTCAGGCCAGCTAGGTCTTTGGGTCCTGGCTCCTTCGGTTTTGGAGCTGTTGCTGCAGTTGGGCATGTTGGCCGGAGAGTGCTTCTCGGGCCTCGAATTGTAACTTGCAGGTACCTCTCAGGTATACATGCCCAACAAAAGCCCCCAGACCCAAATGGAGAGGGGCTGCTTGGGGGCCCCCTGGGGGCCCTTCAGGCCAGCTAGGTCTTTGGGTCCTGGCTCCTTCGGTTTGGGAGCTGTTGCTGCAGTTGGGCATGCTGGCCGGAGAGTGCTTCTCGGGCCGTGAACTGCAACCTTGCAGGTACCTCCCAGGTTCCCGGCCCAACTAAAGCCCCCAGACCCAAATGGAGAGGAGCTCCTTGGGGGCCCCCTGGGGGCCCTTCAGGCCAGCTAGGTCTTTGGGTCCTGGCTCCTTCGCTTTGGGAGCTGTTGCTGCAGTTGGGCATGTTGGCCGGAGAGTGCTTCTCGGGCCGCGAACTGCAACCTTGCAGGAATCTCCCAGGTTCCCGGCCCAACGAAAGCCCCCAGACCCAAATGGAGAGGGGCTGCTTGGGGGCCCCCTGGGGGCCCTTCAGGCCAGCTAGGTCTTTGGGTCCTGGCTCCTTCGGTTTGGGAGCTGTTGCTGCAGTTGGGCATGTTGGCCGGAGAGTGCTTCTCGGGCCGCGAACTGCAACCTTGCAGGATTCTCCCAGGGTCCTGGCCCAACGAAAGCCCCCAGACCCAAATTGAGAGGGGCTGCTTGGGGGCCCCCTGGGGGCCCTTCAGGCCAGCTAGGTCTTTGGGTCCTGGCTCCTTTGCTTTGGGAGCTGTTGCTGCAGTTGAGCATGTTGGCCGGAGAGGGCTTCTCGGGCCGCGAAATGCAACCTTGCAGGTACCTCTCAGGTATCCATGCCCAACGAAAGCCCCCAGACCCAAATTGAGAGGGGCTGCTTGGTGGCTCCCTGGGGGCCCTTCAAGCCAGCTAGGTCTTTGTGTCCTGGCTCCTTCGCTTTGGGAGCTGTTGCTGCAGTTGGGCATGTTGGCCGGAGAGTGCTTCTCGGGCCGCGAACTGCAACCTTGCAGGTACCTCCCAGGTTCCCGGCCCAACTAAAGCCCCCAGACCCAAATGGAGAGGGGCTGCTTGGGGGACCCCTGGGGGCCCTTCAGGCCAGCTAGGTCTTTGGGTCCTGGCTCCTTCGCTTTGGGAGCTGTTGCTGCAGTTGGGCATGTTGGCCGGAGAGTGCTTCTCGGGCCGCCAACTGCAACCTTGCAGGTACCTCCCAGGTATACATGCCCAACGAAAGCCCCCAGACCCAAATTGAGAGGGGCTGCTTGGGGGCCCCCTGGGGGCACTTCAGGCCAGCTAGGTCTTTGTGTCCTGGCTCATTCGGTTTGGGAGCTGTTGCTGCAGTTGGGCATGTTGGCCGGAGAGTGCTTCTCGGGCCTCGAACTGCAACCTTGCAGGTATCTCCCAGGTTCCCGGCCCAACAAAAGACCCCAGACCCAAATTGAGAGGGGCTGCTTGGGGGCCCCCGGGGGGCCCTTCAGGCCAGCTAGGTCTTTGGGTCCTGGCTCCTTCGCTTTGGGAGCTGTTGCTGCAGTTGGGCATGCTGGCCGGAGAGTGCTTCTCGGGCCGCGAACTGCAACCTTGCAGGATTCTCCCAGGTTCCCGGCCCAACGAAAGCCCCCAGACCCAAATGGAGAGGAGCTCCTTGTGGGCCCCATGGGGGCCCTTCAGGCCAGCTAGGTCTTTGGGTCCTGGCTCATTCGGCTTGGGAGCTGTTGCTGCAGTTGGGCATGTTGGCCGGAGAGTGCTTCTCCGGCCGCGAACTGCAACCTTGCAGGAATCTCCCAGGTTCCCGGCCCAACGAAAACCCCCAGACCCAAATGGAGAGGGGCTGCTTGGGGGCCCCCTGGGGGCCCTTCAGGCCAGCTAGGTCTTTGGGTCCTGGCTCCTTCGCTTTGGGAGCTGTTGCTGCAGTTGGGCATGTTGGCCGGAGAGTGCTTCTCGGGCCGCGAACTGTAACTTGCAGGTACCTCTCAGGTATACATGCCCAACGAAAGCCCCCAGACCCAAATGGAGAGGGGCTGCTTGGGGGCCCCCTGGGGGCCCTTCAGGCCAGCTAGGTCTTTGGGTCCTGGCTCCTTCGCTTTGGGAGCTGTTGCTGCAGTTGGGCATGTTGGCCGGAGAGTGCTTCTCGGGCCGCGAACTGCAACCTTGCAGGTACCTCCCAGGTTCCATGCCCAACGAAAGCCCCCAGACCCAAATTGAGACGGGCTGCTTGGGGCCCCCCTGGGGGCCCTTCAGGCCAGCTAGGTCTTTGGGTCCTGGCTCCTTCGGTTTGGGAGCTGTTGCTGCAGTTGGGCATGTTGGCCGGAGAGTGCTTCTCGGGCCGCGAACTACAACCTTGCAGGTACCTCCCAGGTTCCCGGCCCAACGAAAACCCCCAGACCCAAATGGAGAGGGGCTGCTTGGGGGCCCCCTGGGGGCCCTTCAGGCCAGCTAGGTCTTTGGGTCCTGGCTCCTTCGCTTTGGGAGCTGTTGCTGCAGTTGGGCATGTTGGCCGGAGAGTGCTTCTCGGGCCGCGAACTGTAACTTGCAGGTACCTCTCAGGTATACATGCCCAACGAAAGCCCCCAGACCCAAATGGAGAGGGGCTGCTTGGGGGCCCCCTGGGGGCCCTTCAGGCCAGCTAGGTCTTTGGGTCCTGGCTCCTTCGGTTTGGGAGCTGTTGCTGCAGTTGGGCATGTTGGCCGGAGAGTGCTTCTCGGGCCTCGAACTGTAACCTTGCAGGTACCTCCCAAGTATACATGCCCAACGAAAGCCCCCAGACCCAAATGGAGAGGGGCTGCTTGGGGGCCCCCTGGGGGCACTTCAGGCCAGCTAGGTCTTTGTGTCCTGGCTCCTTCGGTTTGGGAGCTGTTGCTGCAGTTGGGCATGTTGGCCGGAGAGTGCTTCTCTGGCCTCGAACTGCAACCTTGCAGGAATCTCCCAGGTTCCCGGCCCAACGAAAGCCCCCAGACCCAAATGGAGAGGGGCTGCTTGGGGGCCCCCTGGGGGCCCTTCAGGCCAGCTAGGTCTTTGGGTCCTGGCTCCTTCGCTTTGGGAGCTGTTGCTGCAGTTGGGCATGCTGGCCGGAGAGTGCTTCTCCGGCCGCGAACTGCAACCTTGCAGGTAACTCCCAGGTTCCCGGCCCAACGAAAGCCCCCAGACCCAAATGGAGAGGAGCTCCTTGGGGGCCCCATGGGGGCCCTTCAGGCCAGCTAGGTCTTTGGGTCCTGGCTCCTTCGCTTTGGGAGCTGTTGCTGCAGTTGGGCATGTTGGCCGGAGAGTGCTTCTCGGGCCGCGATCTGCAACCTTGCAGGTACCTCCCAGGTTCCCGGCCCAACGAAAGCCCCCAGACCCAAATGGAGAGGGGCTGCTTGGGGGCCCCCTGGGGGCCCTTCAGGCCAGCTAGGTCTTTGGGTCCTGGCTCCTTCGCTTTGGGAGCTGTTGCTGCAGTTGGGCATGTTGGCAGGAGAGTGCTTCTCGGGCCGCGAACTGCAACCTTGCAGGTACCTCCCAGGTTCCCGGCCCAACGAAAGCCCCCAGACCCAACTGGAGAGGGGCTGCTTGGGGGCCCCCTGGGGGCCCTTCAGGCCAGCTAGGTCTTTGGGTCCTGGCTCCTTCGCTTTGGGAGCTGTTGCTGCAGTTGGGCATGTTGGCCGGAGAGTCCTTCTCGGGCCTCGAACTGTAACTTGCAGGTACCTCCCAGGTATACATGCCCAACAAAAGCCCCCAGACCCAAATGGAGAGGGGCTGCTTGGGGGCCCCCTGGGGGCCCTTCAGGCCAGCTAGGTCTTTGGGTCCTGGCTCCTTCGGTTTGGGAGCTGTTGCTGCAGTTGGGCATGCTGGCCGGAGAGTGCTTCTCGGGCCGTGAACTGCAACCTTGCAGGTACCTCCCAGGTTCCCGGCCCAACGAAAGCCCCCAGACCCAAATGGAGAGGAGCTCCTTGGGGGCCCCCTGGGGGCCCTTCAGGCCAGCTAGGTCTTTGGGTCCTGGCTCCTTCGGTTTGGGAGCTGTTGCTGCAGTTGGGCATGTTGGCCGGAGAGTGCTTCTCGGGCCGCGAACTGCAACCTTGCAGGTACCTCCCAGGTTCCCGGCCCAACGAAAGCCCCCAGACCCAAATGGAGAGGGGCTGCTTGGGGGCCCCCTGGGGGCCCTTCAGGCCAGCTAGGTCTTTGGGTCCTGGCTCCTTCGGTTTGGGAGCTGTTGCTGCAGTTGGGCATGTTGGCCGGAGAGTGCTTCTCGGGCCGCGAACTGCAACCTTGCAGGATTCTCCCAGGGTCCTGGCCCAACGAAAGCCCCCAGACCCAAATTGAGAGGGGCTGCTTGGGGGCCCCCTGGGGGCCCTTCAGGCCAGCTAGGTCTTTGGGTCCTGGCTCCTTCGCTTTGGGAGCTGTTGCTGCAGTTGAGCATGTTGGCCGGAGAGGGCTTCTCGGGCCGCGAACTGCAACCTTTCAGGTACCTCTCAGGTATCCATGCCCAACGAAAGCCCCCAGACCCAAATTGAGAGGGGCTGCTTGGTGGCTCCCTGGGGGCCCTTCAAGCCAGCTAGGTCTTTGTGTCCTGGCTCCTTCGCTTTGGGAGCTGTTGCTGCAGTTGGGCATGTTGGCCGGAGAGTGCTTCTCCGGCCGCGAACTGCAACCTTGCAGGTACCTCCCAGGTTCCCGGCCCAACTAAAGCCCCCAGACCCAAATGGAGAGGGGCTGCTTGGGGGACCCCTGGGGGCCCTTCAGGCCAGCTAGGTCTTTGGGTCCTGGCTCCTTCGCTTTGGGAGCTGTTGCTGCAGTTGGGCATGTTGGCCGGAGAGTGCTTCTCGGGCCGCGAACTGCAACCTTGCAGGTACCTCCCAGGTTCCCGGCCCAACGAAAGCCCCCAGACCCAAATGGAGAGGGGCTGCTTGGGGGCCCCCTGGGGGCCCTTCAGGCCAGCTAGGTCTTTGGGTCCTGGCTCCTTCGGTTTGGGAGCTGTTGCTGCAGTTGGGCATGTTGGCCGGAGAGTGCTTCTCGGGCCGCGAACTGCAACCTTGCAGGATTCTCCCAGGGTCCTGGCCCAACGAAAGCCCCCAGACCCAAATTGAGAGGGGCTGCTTGGGGGCCCCCTGGGGGCCCTTCAGGCCAGCTAGGTCTTTGGGTCCTGGCTCCTTCGCTTTGGGAGCTGTTGCTGCAGTTGAGCATGTTGGCCGGAGAGGGCTTCTCGGGCCGCGAACTGCAACCTTTCAGGTACCTCTCAGGTATCCATGCCCAACGAAAGCCCCCAGACCCAAATTGAGAGGGGCTGCTTGGTGGCTCCCTGGGGGCCCTTCAAGCCAGCTAGGTCTTTGTGTCCTGGCTCCTTCGCTTTGGGAGCTGTTGCTGCAGTTGGGCATGTTGGCCGGAGAGTGCTTCTCGGGCCGCGAACTGCAACCTTGCAGGTACCTCCCAGGTTCCCGGCCCAACTAAAGCCCCCAGACCCAAATGGAGAGGGGCTGCTTGGGGGACCCCTGGGGGCCCTTCAGGCCAGCTAGGTCTTTGGGTCCTGGCTCCTTCGCTTTGGGAGCTGTTGCTGCAGTTGGGCATGTTGGCCGGAGAGTGCTTCTCGGGCCGCGAACTGCAACCTTGCAGGTACCTCCCAGGTTCCCGGCCCAACGAAAGCCCCCAGACCCAAATTGAGAGGGGCTGCTTGGGGGCCCCCTGGGGGCCCTTCAGGCCAGCTAGGTCTTTGGGTCCTGGCTCCTTCGGTTTGGGAGCTGTTGCTGCAGTTGGGCATGTTGGCCGGAGAGTGCTTCTCGGGCCGCGAACTGCAACCTTGCAGGTACCTCCCAGGTTCCCGGCCCAACGAAAGCCCCCAGACCCAAATGGAGAGGGGCTGCTTGGGGGCCCCCTGGGGGCCCTTCAGGCCAGCTAGGTCTTTGGGTCCTGGCTCCTTCGGTTTGGGAGCTGTTGCTGCAGTTGGGCATGTTGGCCGGAGAGTGCTTCTCGGGCCGCGAACTGCAACCTTGCAGGATTCTCCCAGGGTCCTGGCCCAACGAAAGCCCCCAGACCCAAATTGAGAGGGGCTGCTTGGGGGCCCCCTGGGGGCCCTTCAGGCCAGCTAGGTCTTTGGGTCCTGGCTCCTTCGCTTTGGGAGCTGTTGCTGCAGTTGAGCATGTTGGCCGGAGAGGGCTTCTCGGGCCGCGAACTGCAACCTTTCAGGTACCTCTCAGGAATCCATGCCCAACGAAAGCCCCCAGACCCAAATTGAGAGGGGCTGCTTGGGGGCCCCCTGGGGGCCCTTCAAGCCAGCTAGGTCTTTGTGTCCTGGCTCCTTCGCTTTGGGAGCTGTTGCTGCAGTTGGGCATGTTGGCCGGAGAGTGCTTCTCGGGCCGCGAACTGCAACCTTGCAGGTACCTCCCAGGTTCCCGGCCCAACTAAAGCCCCCAGACCCAAATGGAGAGGGGCTGCTTGGGGGACCCCTGGGGGCCCTTCAGGCCAGCTAGGTCTTTGGGTCCTGGCTCCTTCGCTTTGGGAGCTGTTGCTGCAGTTGGGCATGTTGGCCGGAGAGTGCTTCTCGGGCCGCGAACTGCAACCTTGCAGGTACCTCCCAGGTTCCCGGCCCAACGAAAGCCCCCAGACCCAAATTGAGAGGGGCTGCTTGGGGGCCCCCTGGGGGCCCTTCAGGCCAGCTAGGTCTTTGGGTCCTGGCTCCTTCGCTTTGGGAGCTGTTGCTGCAGTTGGGCATGTTGGCCGGAGAGTGCTTCTCGGGCCGCCAACTGCAACCTTGCAGGTACCTCCCAGGTATACATGCCCAACGAAAGCCCCCAGACCCAAATTGAGAGGGGCTGCTTGGGGGCCCCCTGGGGGCACTTCAGGCCAGCTAGGTCTTTGTGTCCTGGCTCATTCGGTTTGGGAGCTGTTGCTGCAGTTGGGCATGTTGGCCGGAGAGTGCTTCTCGGGCCTCGAACTGCAACCTTGCAGGTATCTCCCAGGTTCCCGGCCCAACAAAAGACCCCAGACCCAAATTGAGAGGGGCTGCTTGGGGGCCCCCGGGGGGCCCTTCAGGCCAGCTAGGTCTTTGGGTCCTGGCTCCTTCGCTTTGGGAGCTGTTGCTGCAGTTGGGCATGCTGGCCGGAGAGTGCTTCTCGGGCCGCGAACTGCAACCTTGCAGGATTCTCCCAGGTTCCCGGCCCAACGAAAGCCCCCAGACCCAAATGGAGAGGAGCTCCTTGGGGGCCCCATGGGGGCCCTTCAGGCCAGCTAGGTCTTTGGGTCCTGGCTCCTTCGCTTTGGGAGCTGTTGCTGCAGTTGGGCATGTTGGCCGGAGAGTGCTTCTCGGGCCGCGAACTGCAACCTTGCAGGATTCTCCCAGGTTCCCGGCCCAACGAAAGCCCCCAGACCCAAATGGAGAGGGGCTGCTTGGGGGCCCCCTGGGGGCCCTTCAGGCCAGCTAGGTCTTTGGGTCCTGGCTCCTTCGCTTTGGGAGCTGTTGCTGCAGTTGGGCATGTTGGCCGGAGAGTGCTTCTCGGGCCGCGAACTGCAACCTTGCAGGTACCTCCCAGGTTCCCGGCCCAACGAAAGCCCCCAGACCCAACTGGAGAGGGGCTGCTTGGGGGCCCCCTGGGGGCCCTTCAGGCCAGCTAGGTCTTTGGGTCCTGGCTCCTTCACTTTGGGAGCTGTTGCTGCAGTTGGGCATGTTGGCCGGAGAGTGCTTCTCGGGCCGCGAACTGCAACCTTGCAGGTACCTCCCAGGTTCCCGGCCCAACGAAAGCCCCCAGACCCAAATTGAGAGGGGCTGCTTGGGGCCCCCCTGGGGGCCCTTCAGGCCAGCTAGGTCTTTGGGTCCTGGCTCCTTCGCTTTGGGAGCTGTTGCTGCAGTTGGGCATGTTGGCCGGAGAGTGCTTCTCGGGCCTCGAACTGTAACTTGCAGGTACCTCTCAGGTATACATGCCCAACAAAAGCCCCCAGACCCAAATGGAGAGGGGCTGCTTGGGGGCCCCCTGGGGGCCCTTCAGGCCAGCTAGGTCTTTGGGTCCTGGCTCCTTCGGTTTGGGAGCTGTTGCTGCAGTTGGGCATGCTGGCCGGAGAGTGCTTCTCCGGTCGCGAACTGCAACCTTGCAGGTACCTCCCAGGTTCCCGGCCCAACGAAAGCCCCCATACCCAAATGGAGAGGAGCTCCTTGGGGGCCCCCTGGGGGCCCTTCAGGCCAGCTAGGTCTTTGGGTCCTGGCTCCTTCGCTTTGGGAGCTGTTGCTGCAGTTGGGCATGTTGGCCGGAGAGTGCTTCTCGGGCCGCGAACTGCAACCTTGCAGGATTCTCCCAGGTTCCCGGCCCAACGAAAGCCCCCAGACCCAAATGGAGAGGGGCTGCTTGGGGGCCCCCTGGGGGCCCTTCAGGCCAGCTAGGTCTTTGGGTCCTGGCTCCTTCGCTTTGGGAGCTGTTGCTGCAGTTGGGCATGTTGGCCGGAGAGTGCTTCTCGGGCCGCGAACTGCAACCTTGCAGGATTCTCCCAGGGTCCTGGCCCAACGAAAGCCCCCAGACCCAAATTGAGAGGGGCTGCTTGGGGGCCCCCTGGGGGCCCTTCAGGCCAGCTAGGTCTTTGGGTCCTGGCTCCTTCGCTTTGGGAGCTGTTGCTGCAGTTGAGCATGTTGGCCGGAGAGGGCTTCTCGGGCCGCGAACTGCAACCTTGCAGGAACCTCTCAGGTATCCATGCCCAACGAAAGCCCCCAGACCCAAATTGAGAGGGGCTGCTTGGTGGCTCCCTGGGGGCCCTTCAAGCCAGCTAGGTCTTTGTGTCCTGGCTCCTTCGCTTTGGGAGCTGTTGCTGCAGTTGGGCATGTTGGCCGGAGAGTGCTTCTCGGGCCGTGAACTGCAACCTTGCAGGTACCTCCCAGGTTCCCGGCCCAACGAAAGCCCCCAGACCCAAATGGAGAGGGGCTGCTTGGGGGCGCCATGGGGGCCCTTCAGGCCAGCTAGGTCTTTGGGTCCTGGCTCCTTCGCTTTGGGAGCTGTTGCTGCAGTTGGGCATGTTGGCCGGAGAGTGCTTCTCGGGCCGCGAACTGCAACCTTGCAGGTACCTCCCAGGTTCCCGGCCCAACGAAAGCCCCCAGACCCAAATTGAGAGGGGCTGCTTGGGGGCCCCCTGGGGGCCCTTCAGGCCAGCTAGGTCTTTGGGTCCTGGCTCCTTCGGTTTGGGAGCTGTTGCTGCAGTTGGGCATGTTGGCCGGAGAGTGCTTCTCGGGCCGCGAACTGCAACCTTGCAGTATTCTCCCAAGTTCCCGGCCCAACGAAAGCCCCCAGACCCAAATGGAGAGGGGCTGCTTGGGGGCCCCCTGGGGGCCCTTCAGGCCAGCTAGGTCTTTGGGTCCTGGCTCCTTCGCTTTGGGAGCTGTTGCTGCAGTTGAGCATGTTGGCCGGAGAGTGCTTCTCCGGTCGCGAACTGTAACCTTGCAGGTACCTCTCAGGTATCCATGCCCAACGAAAGCCACCAGACCCAAATTGAGAGGGGCTGCTTGGGGGCCCCCTGGGGGCCCTTCAGGCCAGCTAGGTCTTTGGGTCCTGGCTCCTTCGGTTTGGGAGCTGTTGCTGCAGTTGGGCATGTTGGCCGGAGAGTGCTTCTCGGGCCGCGAACTGCAACCTTGCAGGTACCTCCCAGGTTCCCGGCCCAACAAAAGCCCCCAGACCCAAATGGAGAGGGGCTGCTTGGGGGCCCCCTGGGGGCCCTTCAGGCCAGCTAGGTCTTTGGGTCCTGGCTCCTTCGCTTTGGGAGCTGTTGCTGCAGTTGGGCATGTTGGCCGGAGAGTGCTTCTCGGGCCGCGAACTGTAACTTGCAGGTACCTCTCAGGTATACATGCCCAACGAAAGCCCCCAGACCCAAATGGAGAGGGGCTGCTTGGGGGCCCCCTGGGGGCCCTTCAGGCCAGCTAGGTCTTTGGGTCCTGGTTCCTTCGCTTTGGGAGCTGTTGCTGCAGTTGGGCATGTTGGCCGGAGAGTGCTTCTCGGGCCGCGAACTGCAACCTTGAAGGAATCTCCCAGGTTCCCGGCCCAACGAAAGCCCCCAGACCCAAATTGAGAGGGGCTGCTTGGGGGCCCCCTGGGGGCCCTTCAGGCCAGCTAGGTCTTTGTGTCCTGGCTCATTCGGTTTGGGAGCTGTTGCTGCAGTTGGGCATGTTGGCCGGAGAGTGCTTCTCGGGCCTCGAACTGCAACCTTGCAGGAATCTCCCAGGTTCCCGGCCCAACGAAAGCCCCCAGACCCAAATGGAGAGGGGCTGCTTGGGGGCCCCCTGGGGGCCCTTCAGGCCAGCTAGGTCTTTGGGTCCTGGCTCCTTCGCTTTGGGAGCTGTTGCTGCAGTTGGGCATGTTGGCCGGAGAGTGCTTCTCCGGCCGCGAACTGCAACCTTGCAGGTACCTCCCAGCTTCCCGGCCCAACTAAAGCCCCCAGACCCAAATGGAGAGGAGCTGCTTGGGGGCCCCCTGGGGGCCCTTCAGGCCAGCTAGGTCTTTGGGTCCTGGCTCCTTCGGTTTGGGAGCTGTTGCTGCAGTTGGGCATGTTGGCCGGAGAGTGCTTCTCGGGCCGCGAACTGCAACCTTGCAGGTACCTCCCAGGTTCCCGGCCCAACGAAAGCCCCCAGACCCAACTGGAGAGGGGCTGCTTGGGGGCCCCCTGGGGGCCCTTCAGGCCAGCTAGGTCTTTGGGTCCTGGCTCCTTCGCTTTGGGAGCTGTTGCTGCAGTTGGGCATGTTGGCCGGAGAGTGCTTCTCGGGCCGCGAACTGCAACCTCGCAGGAATCTCCCAGGTTCCCGGCCCAACGAAAGCCCCCAGACCCAAATGGAGAGGGGCTGCTTGGGGGCCCCCTGGGGGCCCTTCAGGCCAGCTAGGTCTTTGTGTCCTGGCTCATTCGGTTTGGGAGCCGTTGCTGCAGTTGGGCATGTTGGCCAGAGAGTGCTTCTCGGGCCTCGAACTGCAACCTTGCAGGAATCTCCCAGGTTCCCGGCCCAACAAAAGCCCCCAGACCCAAATGGAGAGGGGCTGCTTGGGGGCCCCCTGGGGGCCCTTCAGGCCAGCTAGGTCTTTGGGTCCTGGCTCCTTCGGTTTGGGAGCTGTTGCTGCAGTTGGGCATGTTGGCCGGAGAGTGCTTCTCCGGCCGCGAACTGCAACCTTGCAGGAATCTCCCAGGTTCCATGCCCAACGAAAGCCCCCAGACCCAAATGGAGAGGGGCTGCTTGGGGGCCCCCTGGGGGCCCTTCAGGCCAGCTAGGTCTTTGGGTCCTGGCTCCTTCGCTTTGGGAGCTGTTGCTGCAGTTGGGCATGTTGGCCGGAGAGTGCTTCTCGGGCCGCGAACTGCAACCTTGCAGGTAGCTCCCAGGTTCCCGGCCCAACGAAAGACCCCAGACCCAAATGGAGAGGGGCTGCTTGGGGGCCCCCTGGGGGCCCTTCAGGCCAGCTAGGTCTTTGGGTCCTGGCTCCTTCGCTTTGGGAGCTGTTGCTGCAGTTGGGCATGTTGGCCGGAGAGTGCTTCTCGGGCCGCGAACTGCAACCTTGCAGGTACCTCCCAGGTTCCCGGCCCAACGAAAGCCCCCAGACCCAAATTGAGAGGGGCTGTTTGGGGCCCCCCTGGGGGCCCCTTCAGGACAGCTAGGTCTTTGGGTCCTGGCTCCTTCGGTTTGGGAGCTGTTGCTGCAGTTGGGCATGTTGGCCGGAGAGTGCTTCTCGGGCCGAACTGCAACCTTGCAGGATTCTCCCAGGTTCCCGGCCCAACGAAAGCCCCCAGACCCAAATGGAGAGGGGCTGCTTGGTGGCCCCCTGGGGGCCCTTCAGGCCAGCTAGGTCTTTGGGTCCTGGCTCCTTCGGTTTGGGAGCTGTTGCTGCAGTTGGGCATGTTGGCCGGAGAGTGCTTCTCGGGCCGCGAACTGCAACCTTGCAGGTACCTCCCAGGTTCCCGGCCCAACGAAAACCCCCAGACCCAAATGGAGAGGGGCTGCTTGGGGGCCCCATGGGGGCCCTTCAGGCTAGCTAGGTCTTTGGGTCCTGGCTCCTTCGCTTTGGGAGCTGTTGCTGCAGTTGGGCATGTTGGCCGGAGAGTGCTTCTCGGGCCGCGAACTGTAACTTGCAGGTACCTCTCAGGTATACATGCCCAACGAAAGCCCCCAGACCCAAATGGAGAGGGGCTGCTTGGTGGCCTTCTGGGGGCCCATCAGGCCAGCTAGGTCTTTGTGTCCTGGCTCCTTCGCTTTGGGAGCTGTTGCTGCAGTTGGGCATGTTGGCCGGAGAGTGCTTCTCGGGCCGCGAACTGTAACCTTGCAGGTACCTCCCAGGTATACATGCCCAACGAAAGCCCCCAGACCCAAATTGAGAGGGGCTGCTTGGGGGCCCCCTGGGGGCTCTTCAGGCCAGCTAGGTCTTTGTGTCCTGGCTCATTCGGTTTGGGAGCTGTTGCTGCAGTTGGGCATGTTGGCCGGAGAGTGCTTCTCGGGCCTCGAACTGCAACCTTGCAGGAATCTCCCAGGTTCCCGGCCCAACAAAAGCCCCCAGACCCAAATGGAGAGGGGCTGCTTGGGGGCCCCCTGGGGGCCCTTCAGGCCAGCTAGGTCTTTGGGTCCTGGCTCCTTCGCTTTGGGAGCTGTTGCTGCAGTTGGGCATGCTGGCCGGAGAGTGCTTCTCCGGCCGCGAACTGCAACCTTGCAGGTACCTCCCAGGTTCCCGGCCCAACGAAAGCCCCCAGACCCAAATGGAGAGGAGCTCCTTGGGGGCCCCATGGGGGCCCTTCAGGCCAGCTAGGTCTTTGGGTCCTGGCTCCTTCGCTTTGGGAGCTGTTGCTGCAGTTGAGCATGTTGGCCGGAGAGTGCTTCTCGGGCCGCGAACTGCAACCTTGCAGGAATCTCCCAGGTTCCCGGCACAACGAAAGCCCCCAGACCCAAATGGTGAGGGGCTGCTTGGGGGCCCCCTGGGGGCCCTTCAGGCCAGCTAGGTCTTTGGGTCCTGGCTCCTTCGCTTTGGGAGCTGTTGCTGCAGTTGGGCATGTTGGCCGGAGAGTGCTTCTCGGGCCGCGAACTACAACCTTGCAGGATTCTCCCAGGTTCCCGGCCCAACGAAAGCCCCCAGACCCAAATGGAGAGGGGCTGCTTGGGGCCCCCCTGGGGGCCCTTCAGGCCAGCTAGGTCTTTGGGTCCTGGCTCCTTCGCTTTGGGAGCTGTTGCTGCAGTTGAGCATGTTGGCCGGAGAGTGCTTCTCGGGCCGCGAACTGCAACCTTGCAGGTACCTCTCAGGAATCCATGCCCAAGGAAAGCCCCCAGACCCAAATAGAGAGGGGCTGCTTGGTGGCCTTCTGGGGGCCCTTCAGGCCAGCTAGGTCTTTGGGTCCTGGCTCCTTCGCTTTGGGAGCTGTTGCTGCAGTTGGGCATGTTGGCCGGAGAGTGCTTCTCGGGCCGCGAACTGCAACCTTGCAGGTACCTCCCAGGTTCCCGGCCCAACTAAAGCCCCCAGACCCAAATGGAGAGGGGCTGCTTGGGGGACCCCTGGGGGCCCTTCAGGCCAGCTAGGTCTTTGGGTCCTGGCTCCTTCGCTTTGGGAGATGTTGCTGCAGTTGAGCATGTTGGCCGGAGAGTGCTTCTCGGGCCGCGAACTGCAACCTTGAAGGAATCTCCCAGGTTCCCGGCCCAACGAAAGCCCCCAGACCCAAATGGAGAGGGGCTGCTTGGGGGCCCCCTGGGGGCCCTTCAGGCCAGCTAGGTCTTTGTGTCCTGGCTCATTCGGTTTGGGAGCTGTTGCTGCAGTTGGGCATGTTGGCCGGAGAGTGCTTCTCGGGCCTCGAACTGCAACCTTGCAGGAATCTCCCAGGTTCCCGGCCCAACGAAAGCCCCCAGACCCAAATGGAGAGGGGCTGCTTGGGGGCGCCCTGGGGGCCCTTCAGGCCAGCTAGGTCTTTGGGTCCTGGCTCCTTCGCTTTGGGAGCTGTTGCTGCAGTTGGGCATGTTGGGCGGAGAGTGCTTCTCCGGCCGCGAACTGCAACCTTGCAGGTACCTCCCAGCTTCCCGGCCCAACTAAAGCCCCCAGACCCAAATGGAGAGGAGCTCCTTGGGGGCCCCCTGGGGGCCCTTCAGGCCAGCTAGGTCTTTGGGTCCTGGCTCCTTCGCTTTGGGAGCTGTTGCTGCAGTTGGGCATGTTGGCCGGAGAGTGCTTCTCGGGCCGCGAACTGCAACCTTGCAGGAATCTCCCAGGTTCCCGGCCCAACGAAAGCCCCCAGACCCAACTGGAGAGGGGCTGCTTGGGGGCCCCCTGGGGGCCCTTCAGGCCAGCTAGGTCTTTGGGTCCTGGCTCCTTCGGTTTGGGAGCTGTTGCTGCAGTTGGGCATGTTGGGCGGAGAGTGCTTCTCGGGCCGCGAACTGCAACCTTGCAGGAATCTCCCAGGTTCCCGGCCCAACGAAAGCCCCCAGACCCAAATTGAGAGGGGCTGCTTGGGGGCCCCCTGGGGGCCCTTCAGGCCAGCTAGGTCTTTGGGTCCTGGCTCATTCGGTTTGGGAGCTGTTGCTGCAGTTGGGCATGTTGGCCGGAGAGTGCTTCTCGGGCCTCGAACTGCAACCTTGCAGGAATCTCCCAGGTTCCCGGCCCAACAAAAGCCCCCAGACCCAAATGGAGAGGGGCTGCTTGGGGGCTCCCTGGGGGCCCTTCAGGCCAGCTAGGTCTTTGTGTCCTGGCTCATTCGGTTTGGGAGCCGTTGCTGCAGTTGGGCATGTTGGCCGGAGAGTGCTTCTCGGGCCTCGAACTGCAACCTTGCAGGAATCTCCCAGGTTCCCGGCCCAACAAAAGCCCCCAGACCCAAATGGAGAGGGGCTGCTTGGGGGCCCCCTGGGGGCCCTTCAGGCCAGCTAGGTCTTTGGGTCCTGGCTCCTTCGCTTTGGGAGCTGTTGCTGCAGTTGGGCATGTTGGCCGGAGAGTGCTTCTCCGGCCGCGAACTGCAACCTTGCAGGAATCTCCCAGGTTCCATGCCCAACGAAAGCCCCCAGACCCAAATTGAGAGGGGCTGCTTGGGGGCCCCCTGGGGGCCCTTCAGGCCAGCTAGGTCTTTGGGTCCTGGTTCCTTCGCTTTGGGAGCTGTTGCTGCAGTTGGGCATGTTGGCCGGAGAGTGCTTCTCAGGCCGCGAACTGCAACCTTGCAGGATTCTCCCAGGTTCCCGGCCCAACGAAAGCCCCCAGACCCAAATTGAGAGGGGCTGCTTGGGGGCCCCCTGGGGGCCCTTCAGGCCAGCTAGGTCTTTGGGTCCTGGCTCCTTCGGTTTGGGAGCTGTTGCTGCAGTTGGGCATGTTGGCAGAAGAGTGCTTCTCGGGCCGCGAACTGCAACCTTGCAGGTACCTCCCAGGTTCCCGGCCCAACGAAAGCCCCCAGACCCAAATGGAGAGGGGCTGCTTGGGGGCGCCCTGGGGGCCCTTCAGGCCAGCTAGGTCTTTGGGTCCTGGCTCCTTCGCTTTGGGAGCTGTTGCTGCAGTTGGGCATGTTGGGCGGAGAGTGCTTCTCCGGCCGCGAACTGCAACCTTGCAGGTACCTCCCAGCTTCCCGGCCCAACTAAAGCCCCCAGACCCAAATGGAGAGGAGCTCCTTGGGGGCCCCCTGGGGGCCCTTCAGGCCAGCTAGGTCTTTGGGTCCTGGCTCCTTCGCTTTGGGAGCTGTTGCTGCAGTTGGGCATGTTGGCCGGAGAGTGCTTCTCGGGCCGCGAACTGCAACCTTGCAGGAATCTCCCAGGTTCCCGGCCCAACGAAAGCCCCCAGACCCAACTGGAGAGGGGCTGCTTGGGGGCCCCCTGGGGGCCCTTCAGGCCAGCTAGGTCTTTGGGTCCTGGCTCCTTCGGTTTGGGAGCTGTTGCTGCAGTTGGGCATGTTGGGCGGAGAGTGCTTCTCGGGCCGCGAACTGCAACCTTGCAGGAATCTCCCAGGTTCCCGGCCCAACGAAAGCCCCCAGACCCAAATTGAGAGGGGCTGCTTGGGGGCCCCCTGGGGGCCCTTCAGGCCAGCTAGGTCTTTGGGTCCTGGCTCATTCGGTTTGGGAGCTGTTGCTGCAGTTGGGCATGTTGGCCGGAGAGTGCTTCTCGGGCCTCGAACTGCAACCTTGCAGGAATCTCCCAGGTTCCCGGCCCAACAAAAGCCCCCAGACCCAAATGGAGAGGGGCTGCTTGGGGGCTCCCTGGGGGCCCTTCAGGCCAGCTAGGTCTTTGTGTCCTGGCTCATTCGGTTTGGGAGCCGTTGCTGCAGTTGGGCATGTTGGCCGGAGAGTGCTTCTCGGGCCTCGAACTGCAACCTTGCAGGAATCTCCCAGGTTCCCGGCCCAACAAAAGCCCCCAGACCCAAATGGAGAGGGGCTGCTTGGGGGCCCCCTGGGGGCCCTTCAGGCCAGCTAGGTCTTTGGGTCCTGGCTCCTTCGCTTTGGGAGCTGTTGCTGCAGTTGGGCATGTTGGCCGGAGAGTGCTTCTCCGGCCGCGAACTGCAACCTTGCAGGAATCTCCCAGGTTCCATGCCCAACGAAAGCCCCCAGACCCAAATTGAGAGGGGCTGCTTGGGGGCCCCCTGGGGGCCCTTCAGGCCAGCTAGGTCTTTGGGTCCTGGTTCCTTCGCTTTGGGAGCTGTTGCTGCAGTTGGGCATGTTGGCCGGAGAGTGCTTCTCAGGCCGCGAACTGCAACCTTGCAGGATTCTCCCAGGTTCCCGGCCCAACGAAAGCCCCCAGACCCAAATTGAGAGGGGCTGCTTGGGGGCCCCCTGGGGGCCCTTCAGGCCAGCTAGGTCTTTGGGTCCTGGCTCCTTCGGTTTGGGAGCTGTTGCTGCAGTTGGGCATGTTGGCAGAAGAGTGCTTCTCGGGCCGCGAACTGCAACCTTGCAGGTACCTCCCAGGTTCCATGCCCAACGAAAGCCCCCAGACCCAAATTGAGAGGGGCTGCTTGGGGCCCCCCTGGGGCCCCTTCAGGCCAGCTAGGTCTTTGGGTCCTGGCTCCTTCGCTTTGGGAGCTGTTGCTGCAGTTGGGCATGTTGGCCGGAGAGTGCTTCTCGGGCCGCGAACTACAACCTTGCAGGATTCTCCCAGGTTCCCGGCCCAACGAAAGCCCCCAGACCCAAATGGAGAGGGGCTGCTTGGGGGCCCCCTGGGGGCCCTTCAGGCCAGCTAGGTCTTTGGGTCCTGGCTCCTTCGGTTTGGGAGCTGTTGCTGCAGTTGGGCATGTTGGCCGGAGAGTGCTTCTCGGGCCGCGAACTGCAACCTTGCAGGTACCTCCCAGGTTCCCGGCCCAACGAAAACCCCCAGACCCAAATTGAGAGGGGCTGCTTGGGGGCCCCCTGGGGGCCCTTCAGGCCAGCTAGGTCTTTGGGTCCTGGCTCCTTCGCTTTGGGAGCTGTTGCTGCAGTTGGGCATGTTGGCCGGAGAGTGCTTCTCGGGCCGCGAACTGTAACTTGCAGGTACCTCTCAGGTATACATGCCCAACGAAAGCCCCCAGACCCAAATGGAGAGGGGCTGCTTGGTGGCCTTCTGGGGGCCCTTCAGGCCAGCTAGGTCTTTGGGTCCTGGCTCCTTCGCTTTGGGAGCTGTTGCTGCAGTTGGGCATGTTGGCCGGAGAGTGCTTCTCGGGCCGCGAACTTCAACCTTGCAGGTACCTCCCAGGTTCCCGGCCCAAGGAAAGCCCCCAGACCCAAATTGAGAGGGGCTGCTTGTGGGCCCCCTGGGGGCCCTTCAGGCCAGCTAGGTCTTTGGGTCCTGGCTCCTTCGGTTTGGGAGCTGTTGCTGCAGTTGGGCATGTTGGCCGGAGAGTGCTTCTCGGGCCGCGAACTGCAACCTTGCAGGATTCTCCCAGGTTCCCGGCCCAACGAAAGCCCCCAGACCCAAATGGAGAGGGGCTGCTTGGGGGCGCCCTGGGGGCCCTTCAGGCCAGCTAGGTCTTTGGGTCCTGGCTCCTTCGGTTTGGGAGCTGTTGCTGCAGTTGGGCATGTTGGGCGGAGAGTGCTTCTCGGGCCGCGAACTGCAACCTTGCAGGAATCTCCCAGGTTCCCGGCCCAACGAAAGCCCCCAGACCCAAATGGAGAGGGGCTGCTTGGGGGCCCCCTGGGGGCCCTTCAGGCCAGCTAGGTCTTTGGGTCCTGGCTCCTTCGCTTTGGGAGCTGTTGCTGCAGTTGGGCATGTTTGCCGGAGAGTGCTTCTCGGGCCTCGAACTGCAACCTTGCAGGAATCTCCCAGGTTCCCGGCCCAACAAAAGCCCCCAGACCCAAATTGAGAGGTGCTGCTTGGGGGCCCCCTGGGGGCCCTTCAGGCCAGCTACGTCTTTGGGTCCTGGCTCCTTCGCTATGGGAGCTGTTGCTGCAGTTGGGCATGTTGGCCGGAGAGTGCTTCTCGGGCCGCGAACTGCAACCTTGAATGAATCTCCCAGGTTCCCCGCCCAACGAAAGCCCCCAGAACCAAATGGAGAGGGGCTGCTTGGGGACCCCCTGGGGGCCCTTCAGGCCAGCTAGGTCTTTGGGTCCTGGCTCCTTCGGTTTGGGAGCTGTTGCTGCAGTTGGGCATGTTGGCCGGAGAGTGCTTCTCGGGCCGCAAACTGCAATCTTGCAGGAACCTCTCAGGTATACATGCCCAACGAAAGCCCCCAGACCCAAATTGAGTGGGGCTACTTGGGGGCCCCCTGGGGGCCCTTCAGGCCAGCTAGGTCTTTGTGTCCTGGCTCCTTCGCTTTGGGAGCCGTTGCTGCAGTTGGGCATGTTGGCCAGAGAGTGCTTCTCGGGCCTCGAACTGCAACCTTGCAGGAATCTCCCAGGTTCCCGGCCCAACAAAAGCCCCCAGACCCAAATGGAGAGGGGCTGCTTGGGGGCCCCCTGGGGGCCCTTCAGGCCAGCTAGGTCTTTGGGTCCTGGCTCCTTCGCTTTGGGAGCTGTTGCTGCAGTTGGGCATGCTGGCCGGAGAGTGCTTCTCGGGCCGCGAACTGCAACCTTGCAGGAATCTCCCAGGTTCCCGGCCCAACGAAAGCCCCCAGACCCAAATTGAGAGGGGCTGCTTGGTGGCCTTCTGGGGGCCCTTCAGGCCAGCTAGGTCTTTGGGTCCTGGCTCCTTCGGTTTGGGAGCTGTTGCTGCAGTTGGGCATGTTGGCCGGAGAGTGCTTCTCGGGCTGCGAACTGCAACCTTGCAGGTACCTCCCAGGTTCCCGGCCCAACGAAAGCCCCCAGACCCAAATGGAGAGGGGCTGCTTGGGGGCGCCCTGGGGGCCCTTCAGGCCAGCTAGGTCTTTGGGTCCTGGCTCCTTCGCTTTGGGAGCTGTTGCTGCAGTTGGGCATGTTGGGCGGAGAGTGCTTCTCGGGCCGCGAACTGCAACCTTGCAGGAATCTCCCAGGTTCCCGGCCCAACGAAAGCCCCCAGACCCAAATGGAGAGGGGCTGCTTGGGGGCCCCCTGGGGGCCCTTCAGGCCAGCTAGGTCTTTGGGTCCTGGCTCCTTCGCTTTGGGAGCTGTTGCTGCAGTTGGGCATGTTGGCCGGAGAGTGCTTCTCGGGCCGCGAACTGCAACCTTGAATGAATCTCCCAGGTTCCCCGCCCAACGAAAGCCCCCAGACCCAAATGGAGAGGGGCTGCTTGGGGACCCCCTGGGGGCCCTTCAGGCCAGCTAGGTCTTTGGGTCCTGGCTCCTTCGGTTTGGGAGCTGTTGCTGCAGTTGGGCATGTTGGCCGGAGAGTGCTTCTCGGGCCGCAAACTGCAACCTTGCAGGTACCTCTCAGGTATACATGCCCAACGAAAGCCCCCAGACCCAAATTGAGTGGGGCTACTTGGGGGCCCCCTGGGGGCCCTTCAGGCCAGCTAGGTCTTTGTGTCCTGGCTCATTCGGTTTGGGAGCCGTTGCTGCAGTTGGGCATGTTGGCCAGAGAGTGCTTCTCGGGCCTCGAACTGCAACCTTGCAGGAATCTCCCAGGTTCCCGGCCCAACAAAAGCCCCCAGACCCAAATGGAGAGGGGCTGCTTGGGGGCCCCCTGGGGGCCCTTCAGGCCAGCTAGGTCTTTGGGTCCTGGCTCCTTCGGTTTGGGAGCTGTTGCTGCAGTTGGGCATGTTGGCCGGAGAGTGCTTCTCCGGCCGCGAACTGCAACCTTGCAGGAATCTGCCAGGTTCCATGCCCAACGAAAGCCCCCAGACCCAAATTGAGAGGGGCTGCTTGGGGGCCCCCTGGGGGCCCTTCAGGCCAGCTAGGTCTTTGGGTCCTGGCTCCTTCGCTTTGGGAGCTGTTGCTGCAGTTGGGCATGTTGGCCGGAGAGTGCTTCTCGGGCTGCGAACTGCAACCTTGCAGGTAGCTCCCAGGTTCCCGGCCCAACGAAAGCCCCCAGACCCAAATGGAGAGGGGCTGCTTGGGGGCCCCCTGGGGGCCCTTCAGGCCAGCTAGGTCTTTGGGTCCTGGCTCCTTCGCTTTGGGAGCTGTTGCTGCAGTTGGGCATGTTGGCCGGAGAGTGCTTCTCGGGCCGCGAACTGCAACCTTGCAGGTACCTCCCAGGTTCCCGGCCCAACGAAAACCCCCAGACCCAAATGGAGAGGGGCTGCTTGGGGCCCCCTGGGGGCCCTTCAGGCTAGCTAGGTCTTTGGGTCCTGGCTCCTTCGCTTTGGGAGCTGTTGCTGCAGTTGGGCATGTTGGCCGGAGAGTGCTTCTCGGGCCGCGAACTGTAACTTGCAGGTACCTCTCAGGTATACATGCCCAACGAAAGCCCCCAGACCCAAATGGAGAGGGGCTGCTTGGTGGCCTTCTGGGGGCCCTTCAGGCCAGCTAGGTCTTTGGGTCCTGGCTCCTTCGCTTTGGGAGCTGTTGCTGCAGTTGGGCATGTTGGCCGGAGAGTGCTTCTCGGGCCGCAAACAGCAACCTTGCAGGTACCTCCCAGGTATACATGCCCAACGAAAGCCCCCAGACCCAAATTGAGAGGGGCTGCTTGGGGGCCCCCTGGGGGCTCTTCAGGCCAGCTAGGTCTTTGTGTCCTGGCTCATTCGGTTTGGGAGCTGTTGCTGCAGTTGGGCATGTTGGCCGGAGAGTGCTTCTCGGGCCTCGAACTGCAACCTTGCAGGTACCTCCCAGGTTCCCGGCCCAACTAAAGCCCCCAGACCCAAATGGAGAGGAGCTCCTTGGGGGCCCCATGGGGGCCCTTCAGGCCAGCTAGGTCTTTGGGTCCTGGCTCCTTCGCTTTGGGAGCTGTTGCTGCAGTTGGGCATGTTGGCCGGAGAGTGCTTCTCGGGCCGCGAACTGCAACCTTGCAGGATTCTCCAAGGTTCCCGGCACAACGAAAGCCCCCAGACCCAAATGGAGAGGGGCTGCTTGGGGGCCCCCTGGGGGCCCTTCAGGCCAGCTAGGTCTTTGGGTCCTGGCTCCTTCGCTTTGGGAGCTGTTGCTGCAGTTGGGCATGTTGGCAGGAGAGTGCTTCTCGGGCCGCGAACTACAACCTTGCAGGATTCTCCCAGGTTACCGGCCCAACGAAAGCCCCCAGACCCAAATGGAGAGGGGCTGCTTGGGGGCCCCCTGGGGGCCCTTCAGGCCAGCTAGGTCTTTGGGTCCTGGCTCCTTCGGTTTGGGAGCTGTTGCTGCAGTTGGGCATGTTGGGCGGAGAGTGCTTCTCGGGCCGCGAACTGCAACCTTGAAGGAATCTCCCAGGTTCCCGGCCCAACGAAAGCCCCCAGACCCAAATTGAGAGGGGCTGCTTGGGGGCCCCCTGGGGGCCCTTCAGGCCAGCTAGGTCTTTGTGTCCTGGCTCCTTCGCTTTGGGAGCTGTTGCTGCAGTTGGGCATGTTGGCCGGAGAGTGCTTCTCGGGCCGCGAACTGCAACCTTGCAGGTACCTCCCAGGTTCCCGGCCCAACGAAAGCCCCCAGACCCAACTGGAGAGGGGCTGCTTGGGGGCCCCCTGGGGGCCCTTCAGGCCAGCTAGGTCTTTGGGTCCTGGCTCCTTCGCTTTGGGAGCTGTTGCTGCAGTTGGGCATGTTGGGCGGAGAGTGCTTCTCGGGCCGCGAACTGCAACTTGCAGGTACCTCTCAGGTATACATGCCCAACGAAAGCCCCCAGACCCAAATGGAGAGGGGCTGCTTGGTGGCCTTCTGGGGGCCCTTCAGGCCAGCTAGGTCTTTGGGTCCTGGCTCCTTCGCTTTGGGAGCTGTTGCTGCAGTTGGGCATGTTGGCCGGAGAGTGCTTCTCGGGCCGCAAACAGCAACCTTGCAGGTACCTCCCAGGTATACATGCCCAACGAAAGCCCCCAGACCCAAATTGAGAGGGGCTGCTTGGGGGCCCCCTGGGGGCTCTTCAGGCCAGCTAGGTCTTTGTGTCCTGGCTCATTCGGTTTGGGAGCTGTTGCTGCAGTTGGGCATGTTGGCCGGAGAGTGCTTCTCGGGCCTCGAACTGCAACCTTGCAGGTACCTCCCAGGTCCCCGGCCCAACTAAAGCCCCCAGACCCAAATGGAGAGGAGCTCCTTGGGGGCCCCCTGGGGGCCCTTCAGGCCAGCTAGGTCTTTGGGTCCTGGCTCCTTCGGTTTGGGAGCTGTTGCTGCAGTTGGGCATGTTGGCCGGAGAGTGCTTCTCGGGCCGCGAACTGCAACCTTGCAGGATTCTCCAAGGTTCCCGGCACAACGAAAGCCCCCAGACCCAAATGGAGAGGGGCTGCTTGGGGGCCCCCTGGGGGCCCTTCAGGCCAGCTAGGTCTTTGGGTCCTGGCTCCTTCGCTTTGGGAGCTGTTGCTGCAGTTGGGCATGTTGGCAGGAGAGTGCTTCTCGGGCCGCGAACTGCAACCTTGCAGGAATCTCCCAGGTTCCCGGCCCAACGAAAGCCCCCAGACCCAAATGGAGAGGGGCTGCTTGGGGGCCCCCTGGGGGCCCTTCAGGCCAGCTAGGTCTTTGGGTCCTGGCTCCTTCGGTTTGGGAGCTGTTGCTGCAGTTGGGCATGTTGGCCGGAGAGTGCTTCTCGGGCCGCGAACTGCAACCTTGCAGGTACCTCCCAGGTTCCCGGCCCAACGAAAACCCCCAGACCCAAATGGAGAGGGGCTGCTTGGGGCCCCCTGGGGGCCCTTCAGGCTAGCTAGGTCTTTGGGTCCTGGCTCCTTCGCTTTGGGAGCTGTTGCTGCAGTTGGGCATGTTGGCCGGAGAGTGCTTCTCGGGCCGCGAACTGTAACTTGCAGGTACCTCTCAGGTATACATGCCCAACGAAAGCCCCCAGACCCAAATGGAGAGGGGCTGCTTGGTGGCCTTCTGGGGGCCCTTCAGGCCAGCTAGGTCTTTGGGTCCTGGCTCCTTCGCTTTGGGAGCTGTTGCTGCAGTTGGGCATGTTGGCCGGAGAGTGCTTCTCGGGCCGCAAACAGCAACCTTGCAGGTACCTCCCAGGTATACATGCCCAACGAAAGCCCCCAGACCCAAATTGAGAGGGGCTGCTTGGGGGCCCCCTGGGGGCTCTTCAGGCCAGCTAGGTCTTTGTGTCCTGGCTCATTCGGTTTGGGAGCTGTTGCTGCAGTTGGGCATGTTGGCCGGAGAGTGCTTCTCGGGCCTCGAACTGCAACCTTGCAGGTACCTCCCAGGTTCCCGGCCCAACTAAAGCCCCCAGACCCAAATGGAGAGGAGCTCCTTGGGGGCCCCATGGGGGCCCTTCAGGCCAGCTAGGTCTTTGGGTCCTGGCTCCTTCGCTTTGGGAGCTGTTGCTGCAGTTGGGCATGTTGGCCGGAGAGTGCTTCTCGGGCCGCGAACTGCAACCTTGCAGGATTCTCCAAGGTTCCCGGCACAACGAAAGCCCCCAGACCCAAATGGAGAGGGGCTGCTTGGGGGCCCCCTGGGGGCCCTTCAGGCCAGCTAGGTCTTTGGGTCCTGGCTCCTTCGCTTTGGGAGCTGTTGCTGCAGTTGGGCATGTTGGCAGGAGAGTGCTTCTAGGGCCGCGAACTACAACCTTGCAGGATTCTCCCAGGTTACCGGCCCAACGAAAGCCCCCAGACCCAAATGGAGAGGGGCTGCTTGGGGGCCCCCTGGGGGCCCTTCAGGCCAGCTAGGTCTTTGGGTCCTGGCTCCTTCGGTTTGGGAGCTGTTGCTGCAGTTGGGCATGTTGGGCGGAGAGTGCTTCTCGGGCCGCGAACTGCAACCTTGAAGGAATCTCCCAGGTTCCCGGCCCAACGAAAGCCCCCAGACCCAAATTGAGAGGGGCTGCTTGGGGGCCCCCTGGGGGCCCTTCAGGCCAGCTAGGTCTTTGTGTCCTGGCTCCTTCGCTTTGGGAGCTGTTGCTGCAGTTGGGCATGTTGGCCGGAGAGTGCTTCTCGGGCCGCGAACTGCAACCTTGCAGGTACCTCCCAGGTTCCCGGCCCAACGAAAGCCCCCAGACCCAACTGGAGAGGGGCTGCTTGGGGGCCCCCTGGGGGCCCTTCAGGCCAGCTAGGTCTTTGGGTCCTGGCTCCTTCGCTTTGGGAGCTGTTGCTGCAGTTGGGCATGTTGGGCGGAGAGTGCTTCTCGGGCCGCGAACTGCAACTTGCAGGTACCTCTCAGGTATACATGCCCAACGAAAGCCCCCAGACCCAAATGGAGAGGGGCTGCTTGGGGGCCCCCTGGGGCCCCTTCAGGCCAGCTAGGTCTTTGGGTCCTGGCTCCTTCGCTTTGGGAGCTGTTGCTGCAGTTGGGCATGTTGGCCGGAGAGTGCTTCTCGGGCCGCAAACAGCAACCTTGCAGGTACCTCCCAGGTATACATGCCCAACGAAAGCCCCCAGACCCAAATTGAGAGGGGCTGCTTGGGGGCCCCCTGGGGGCTCTTCAGGCCAGCTAGGTCTTTGTGTCCTGGCTCATTCGGTTTGGGAGCTGTTGCTGCAGTTGGGCATGTTGGCCGGAGAGTGCTTCTCGGGCCTCGAACTGCAACCTTGCAGGTACCTCCCAGGTCCCCGGCCCAACTAAAGCCCCCAGACCCAAATGGAGAGGAGCTCCTTGGGGGCCCCCTGGGGGCCCTTCAGGCCAGCTAGGTCTTTGGGTCCTGGCTCCTTCGGTTTGGGAGCTGTTGCTGCAGTTGGGCATGTTGGCCGGAGAGTGCTTCTCGGGCCGCGAACTGCAACCTTGCAGGATTCTCCAAGGTTCCCGGCACAACGAAAGCCCCCAGACCCAAATGGAGAGGGGCTGCTTGGGGGCCCCCTGGGGGCCCTTCAGGCCAGCTAGGTCTTTGGGTCCTGGCTCCTTCGCTTTGGGAGCTGTTGCTGCAGTTGGGCATGTTGGCAGGAGAGTGCTTCTCGGGCCGCGAACTACAACCTTGCAGGATTCTCCCAGGTTACCGGCCCAACGAAAGCCCCCAGACCCAAATGGAGAGGGGCTGCTTGGGGGCCCCCTGGGGGCCCTTCAGGCCAGCTAGGTCTTTGGGTCCTGGCTCCTTCGGTTTGGGAGCTGTTGCTGCAGTTGGGCATGTTGGGCGGAGAGTGCTTCTCGGGCCGCGAACTGCAACCTTGAAGGAATCTCCCAGGTTCCCGGCCCAACGAAAGCCCCCAGACCCAAATTGAGAGGGGCTGCTTGGGGGCCCCCTGGGGGCCCTTCAGGCCAGCTAGGTCTTTGTGTCCTGGCTCCTTCGCTTTGGGAGCTGTTGCTGCAGTTGGGCATGTTGGCCGGAGAGTGCTTCTCGGGCCGCGAACTGCAACCTTGCAGGTACCTCCCAGGTTCCCGGCCCAACGAAAGCCCCCAGACCCAACTGGAGAGGGGCTGCTTGGGGGCCCCCTGGGGGCCCTTCAGGCCAGCTAGGTCTTTGGGTCCTGGCTCCTTCGCTTTGGGAGCTGTTGCTGCAGTTGGGCATGTTGGGCGGAGAGTGCTTCTCGGGCCGCGAACTGCAACCTTGCAGGAATCTCCCAGGTTCCCGGCCCAACGAAAGCCCCCAGACCCAAATTGAGAGGGGCTGCTTGGGGGCCCCCTGGGGGCCCTTCAGGCCAGCTAGGTCTTTGGGTCCTGGCTCATTCGGTTTGGGAGCTGTTGCTGCAGTTGGGCATGTTGGCCGGAGAGTGCTTCTCGGGCCTCGAACTGCAACCTTGCAGGAATCTCCCAGGTTCCCGGCCCAACAAAAGCCCCCAGACCCAAATGGAGAGGGGCTGCTTGGGGGCCCCCTGGGGGCCCTTCAGGCCAGCTAGGTCTTTGGGTCCTGGCTCCTTCGGTTTGGGAGCTGTTGCTGCAGTTGGGCATGTTGGCCGGAGAGTGCTTCTCAGGCCGCGAACTGCAACCTTGCAGGATTCTCCCAGGTTCCCGGCCCAACGAAAGCCCCCAGACCCAAATTGAGAGGGGCTGCTTGGGGGCCCCCTGGGGGCCCTTCAGGCCAGCTAGGTCTTTGGGTCCTGGCTCCTTCGGTTTGGGAGCTGTTGCTGCAGTTGGGCATGTTGGCCGGAGAGTGCTTCTCGGGCCGCGAACTGCAACCTTGCAGGTACCTCCCAGGTTCCATGCCCAACGAAAGCCCCCAGACCCAAATTGAGAGGGGCTGCTTGGGGCCCCCCTGGGGGCCCTTCAGGCCAGCTAGGTCTTTGGGTCCTGGCTCCTTCGGTTTGGGAGCTGTTGCTGCAGTTGGGCATGTTGGCCGGAGAGTGCTTCTCGGGCCGCGAACTGTAACCTTGCAGGTACCTCCCAGGTATACATGCCCAACGAAAGCCCCCAGACCCAAATTGAGAGGGGCTGCTTGGGGGCCCCCTGGGGGCACTTCAGGCCAGCTAGGTCTTTGTGTCCTGGCTCATTCGGTTTGGGAGCTGTTGCTGCAGTTGGGCATGTTGGCCGGAGAGTGCTTCTCGGGCCTCGAACTGCAACCTTGCAGGAATCTCCCAGGTTCCCGGCCCAACAAAAGCCCCCAGACCCAAATGGAGAGGGGCTGCTTGGGGGCCCCCTGGGGGCCCTTCAGGCCAGCTAGGTCTTTGGGTCCTGGCTCCTTCGCTTTGGGAGCTGTTGCTGCAGTTGGGCATGTTGGGCGGAGAGTGCTTCTCGGGCCGCGAACTGCAACCTTGCTGGATTCTCCCAGGTTCCCGGCCCAACTAAAGCCCCCAGACCCAAATGGAGAGGAGCTCCTTGGGGGCCCCCTGGGGGCCCTTCAGGCCAGCTAGGTCTTTGGGTCCTGGCTCCTTCGCTTTGGGAGCTGTTGCTGCAGTTGGGCATGTTGGCCGGAGAGTGCTTCTCGGGCCGCGAACTGCAACCTTGCAGGTACCTCCCAGGTTCCCGGCCCAACTAAAGCCCCCAGACCCAAATTGAGAGGGGCTGCTTGGGGGCCCCCTGGGGGCCCTTCAGGCCAGCTAGGTCTTTGGGTCCTGGCTCCTTCGGTTTGGGAGCTGTTGCTGCAGTTGGGCATGTTGGCCGGAGAGTGCTTCTCGGGCCGCGAACTGCAACCTTGCAGGAATCTCCCAGGTTCCCAGCCCAACGAAAGCCCCCAGACCCAAATGGAGAGGGGCTGCTTGGGGGCCCCCTGGGGGCCCTTCAGGCCAGCTAGGTCTTTGTGTCCTGGCTCATTCGGTTTGGGAGCTGTTGCTGCAGTTGGGCATGTTGGCCGGAGAGTGCTTCTCGGGCCTCGATCTGCAACCTTGCAGGAATCTCCCAGGTTCCCGGCCCAACAAAAGCCCCCAGACCCAAATTGAGAGGGGCTGCTTGGGGGACACCTGGGGGCCCTTCAGGCCAGCTAGGTCTTTGGGTCCTGGCTCCTTCGCTTTGGGAGCTGTTGCTGCAGTTGGGCATGTTGGCCGGAGAGTGCTTCTCCGGCCGCGAACTGCAACCTTGCAGGAATCTCCCAGGTTCCATGCCCAACGAAAGCCCCCAGACCCAAATTGAGAGGGGCTGCTTGGGGGCCCCCTGGGGGCCCTTCAGGCCAGCTAGGTCTTTGGGTCCTGGCTCCTTCGGTTTGGGAGCTGTTGCTGCAGTTGGGCATGTTGGCCGGAGAGTGCTTCTCGGGCCGCGAACTGCAACCTTGCAGGATTCTCCCAGGTTCCCGGCCCAACGAAAGCCCCCAGACCCAAATTGAGAGGGGCTGCTTGGGGGCCCCCTGGGGGCCCTTCAGGCCAGCTAGGTCTTTGGGTCCTGGCTCCTTCGCTTTGGGAGCTGTTGCTGCAGTTGGGCATGTTGGCCGGAGAGTGCTTCTCGGGCCGCGAACTGTAACCTTGCAGGTACCTCCCAGGTATACATGCCCAACGAAAGCCCCCAGACCCAAATTGAGAGGGGCTGCTTGGGGGCCCCCTGGGGGCCCTTCAGGCCAGCTAGGTCTTTGTGTCCTGGCTCATTCGGTTTGGGAGCTGTTGCTGCAGTTGGGCATGTTGGCCGGAGAGTGCTTCTCGGGCCGCGAACTGCAACCTTGCAGGAATCTCCCAGGTTCCCGGCCCAACAAAAGCCCCCAGACCCAAATGGAGAGGGGCTGCTTGGGGGCCCCCTGGGGGCCCTTCAGGCCAGCTAGGTCTTTGGGTCCTGGCTCCTTCGCTTTGGGAGCTGTTGCTGCAGTTGGGCATGCTGGCCGGAGAGTGCTTCTCCGGCCGCGAACTGCAACCTTGCAGGTACCTCCCAGGTTCCCGGCCCAACTAAAGCCCCCAGACCCAAATGGAGAGGAGCTCCTTGGGGGCCCCCTGGGGGCCCTTCAGGCCAGCTAGGTCTTTGTGTCCTGGCTCCTTCGGTTTGGGAGCTGTTGCTGCAGTTGGGCATGTTGGCCGGAGAGTGCTTCTCGGGCCGCGAACTGCAACCTTGCAGGATTCTCCCAGGTTCCCGGCCCAACGAAAGCCCCCAGACCCAAATGGAGAGGGGCTGCTTGGGGGCCCCCTGGGGGCCCTTCAGGCCAGCTAGGTCTTTGGGTCCTGGCTCCTTCGCTTTGGGAGCTGTTGCTGCAGTTGGGCATGTTGGCCGGAGAGTGCTTCTCGGGCCGCGAACTGCAACCTTGCAGGATTCTCCCAGGATACCGGCCCAACGAAAGCCCCCAGACCCAAATGGAGAGGGGCTGCTTGGGGGCCCCCTGGGGGCCCTTCAGGCCAGCTAGGTCTTTGGGTCCTGGCTCCTTCGGTTTGGGAGCTGTTGCTGCAGTTGGGCATGTTGGCCGGAGAGTGCTTCTCGGGCCGCGAACTGCAACCTTGCAGGTACCTCCCAGGTTCCCGGCCCAACGAAAGCCCCCAGACCCAAATGGAGAGGGGCTGCTTGCGGGCCCCCTGGGGGCCCTTCAGGCCAGCTAGGTCTTTGGGTCCTGGCTCCTTCGGTTTGGGAGCTGTTGCTGCAGTTGGGCATGTTGGCCGGAGAGTGCTTCTCGGGCCGCGAACTGCAACCTTGCAGGTACCTCTCAGGTTCCCGGCAAAACGAAAGCCCCCAGACCCAAATTGAGAGGGGCTGCTTGGGGGCCCCCTGGGGGCCCTTCAGGCCAGCTAGGTCTTTGGGTCCTGGCTCCTTCGCTTTGGGAGCTGTTGCTGCAGTTGGGCATGTTGGCCGGAGAGTGCTTCTCGGGCCGCGAACTGCAACCTTGCAGGAATCTCCCAGGTTCCCGGCCCAACAAAAGCCCCCAGACCCAAATGGAGAGGGGCTGCTTGGGGGCCCCCTGGGGGCCCTTCAGGCCAGCTAGGTCTTTGGGTCCTGGCTCCTTCGCTTTGGGAGCTGTTGCTGCAGTTGGGCATGTTGGGCGGAGAGTGCTTCTCGGGCCGCGAACTGCAACCTTGCTGGATTCTCCCAGGTTCCCGGCCCAACTAAAGCCCCCAGACCCAAATGGAGAGGAGCTCCTTGGGGGCCCCCTGGGGGCCCTTCAGGCCAGCTAGGTCTTTGGGTCCTGGCTCCTTCGCTTTGGGAGCTGTTGCTGCAGTTGGGCATGTTGGCCGGAGAGTGCTTCTCGGGCCGCGAACTGCAACCTTGCAGGTACCTCCCAGGTTCCCGGCCCAACTAAAGCCCCCAGACCCAAATTGAGAGGGGCTGCTTGGGGGCCCCCTGGGGGCCCTTCAGGCCAGCTAGGTCTTTGGGTCCTGGCTCCTTCGGTTTGGGAGCTGTTGCTGCAGTTGGGCATGTTGGCCGGAGAGTGCTTCTCGGGCCGCGAACTGCAACCTTGCAGGAATCTCCCAGGTTCCCGGCCCAACGAAAGCCCCCAGACCCAAATGGAGAGGGGCTGCTTGGGGGCCCCCTGGGGGCCCTTCAGGCCAGCTAGGTCTTTGTGTCCTGGCTCATTCGGTTTGGGAGCTGTTGCTGCAGTTGGGCATGTTGGCCGGAGAGTGCTTCTCGGGCCTCGATCTGCAACCTTGCAGGAATCTCCCAGGTTCCCGGCCCAACAAAAGCCCCCAGACCCAAATTGAGAGGGGCTGCTTGGGGGACACCTGGGGGCCCTTCAGGCCAGCTAGGTCTTTGGGTCCTGGCTCCTTCGCTTTGGGAGCTGTTGCTGCAGTTGGGCATGTTGGCCGGAGAGTGCTTCTCCGGCCGCGAACTGCAACCTTGCAGGAATCTCCCAGGTTCCATGCCCAACGAAAGCCCCCAGACCCAAATTGAGAGGGGCTGCTTGGGGGCCCCCTGGGGGCCCTTCAGGCCAGCTAGGTCTTTGGGTCCTGGCTCCTTCGCTTTGGGAGCTGTTGCTGCAGTTGGGCATGTTGGCCGGAGAGTGCTTCTCGGGCCGCGAACTGCAACCTTGCAGGATTCTCCCAGGTTCCCGGCCCAACGAAAGCCCCCAGACCCAAATTGAGAGGGGCTGCTTGGGGGCCCCCTGGGGGCCCTTCAGGCCAGCTAGGTCTTTGGGTCCTGGCTCCTTCGCTTTGGGAGCTGTTGCTGCAGTTGGGCATGTTGGCCGGAGAGTGCTTCTCGGGCCGCGAACTGTAACCTTGCAGGTACCTCCCAGGTATACATGCCCAACGAAAGCCCCCAGACCCAAATTGAGAGGGGCTGCTTGGGGGCCCCCTGGGGGCCCTTCAGGCCAGCTAGGTCTTTGTGTCCTGGCTCATTCGGTTTGGGAGCTGTTGCTGCAGTTGGGCATGTTGGCCGGAGAGTGCTTCTCGGGCCGCGAACTGCAACCTTGCAGGAATCTCCCAGGTTCCCGGCCCAACAAAAGCCCCCAGACCCAAATGGAGAGGGGCTGCTTGGGGGCCCCCTGGGGGCCCTTCAGGCCAGCTAGGTCTTTGGGTCCTGGCTCCTTCGCTTTGGGAGCTGTTGCTGCAGTTGGGCATGCTGGCCGGAGAGTGCTTCTCCGGCCGCGAACTGCAACCTTGCAGGTACCTCCCAGGTTCCCGGCCCAACTAAAGCCCCCAGACCCAAATGGAGAGGAGCTCCTTGGGGGCCCCCTGGGGGCCCTTCAGGCCAGCTAGGTCTTTGTGTCCTGGCTCCTTCGGTTTGGGAGCTGTTGCTGCAGTTGGGCATGTTGGCCGGAGAGTGCTTCTCGGGCCGCGAACTGCAACCTTGCAGGATTCTCCCAGGTTCCCGGCCCAACGAAAGCCCCCAGACCCAAATGGAGAGGGGCTGCTTGGGGGCCCCCTGGGGGCCCTTCAGGCCAGCTAGGTCTTTGGGTCCTGGCTCCTTCGCTTTGGGAGCTGTTGCTGCAGTTGGGCATGTTGGCCGGAGAGTGCTTCTCGGGCCGCGAACTGCAACCTTGCAGGATTCTCCCAGGATACCGGCCCAACGAAAGCCCCCAGACCCAAATGGAGAGGGGCTGCTTGGGGGCCCCCTGGGGGCCCTTCAGGCCAGCTAGGTCTTTGGGTCCTGGCTCCTTCGGTTTGGGAGCTGTTGCTGCAGTTGGGCATGTTGGCCGGAGAGTGCTTCTCGGGCCGCGAACTGCAACCTTGCAGGTACCTCCCAGGTTCCCGGCCCAACGAAAGCCCCCAGACCCAAATGGAGAGGGGCTGCTTGCGGGCCCCCTGGGGGCCCTTCAGGCCAGCTAGGTCTTTGGGTCCTGGCTCCTTCGGTTTGGGAGCTGTTGCTGCAGTTGGGCATGTTGGCCGGAGAGTGCTTCTCGGGCCGCGAACTGCAACCTTGCAGGTACCTCTCAGGTTCCCGGCAAAACGAAAGCCCCCAGACCCAAATTGAGAGGGGCTGCTTGGGGGCCCCCTGGGGGCCCTTCAGGCCAGCTAGGTCTTTGGGTCCTGGCTCCTTCGCTTTGGGAGCTGTTGCTGCAGTTGGGCATGTTGGCCGGAGAGTGCTTCTCGGGCCGCGAACTGCAACCTTGCAGGAATCTCCCAGGTTCCCGGCCCAACAAAAGCCCCCAGACCCAAATGGAGAGGGGCTGCTTGGGGGCCCCCTGGGGGCCCTTCAGGCCAGCTAGGTCTTTGGGTCCTGGCTCCTTCGCTTTGGGAGCTGTTGCTGCAGTTGGGCATGTTGGCCGGAGAGTGCTTCTCGGGCCGCGAACTGTAACCTTGCAGGTACCTCCCAGGTATACATGCCCAACGAAAGCCCCCAGACCCAAATTGAGAGGGGCTGCTTGGGGGCCCCCTGGGGGCCCTTCAGGCCAGCTAGGTCTTTGGGTCCTGGCTCCTTCGCTTTGGGAGCTGTTGCTGCAGTTGGGCATGCTGGCCGGAGAGTGCTTCTCGGGCCGCGAACTGCAACCTTGCAGGATTCTCCCAGGTTCCCGGCCCAACTAAAGCCCCCAGACCCAAATGGAGAGGAGCTCCTTGGGGGCCCCATGGGGGCCCTTCAGGCCAGCTAGGTCTTTGGGTCCTGGCTCCTTCGCTTTGGGAGCTGTTGCTGCAGTTGGGCATGTTGGCCGGAGAGTGCTTCTCGGGCTGCGAACTGCAACCTTGCAGGTACCTCCCAGGTTCCCGGCCCAACTAAAGCCCCCAGACCCAAATTGAGAGGGGCTGCTTGGGGGCCCCCTGGGGGCCCTTCAGGCCAGCTAGGTCTTTGGGTCCTGGCTCCTTCGGTTTGGGAGCTGTTGCTGCAGTTGGGCATGTTGGCCGGAGAGTGCTTCTCGGGCCGCGAACTGCAACCTTGCAGGATTCTCCCAGGTTCCCGGCCCAACGAAAGCCCCCAGACCCAAATGGAGAGGGGCTGCTTGGGGGCCCCCTGGGGGCCCTTCAGGCCAGCTAGGTCTTTGGGTCCTGGCTCCTTCGCTTTGGGAGCTGTTGCTGCAGTTGGGCATGTTGGCCGGAGAGTGCTTCTCGGGCCGCGAACTGCAACCTTGCTGGATTCTCCCAGGTTCCCGGCCCAACGAAAGCCCCCAGACCCAAATTGAGAGGGGCTCCTTGGGGGCCCCCTGGGGGCCCTTCAGGCCAGCTAGGTCTTTGAGTCCTGGCTCCTTCGCTTTGGGAGCTGTTGCTGCAGTTGAGCATGTTGGCCGGAGAGTGCTTCTCGGGCCGCGAACTGCAACCTTGCAGGTACCTCTCAGGAATCCATGCCCAACGAAAGCCCCCAGACCCAAATTGAGAGGGGCTGCTTGGTGGCTCCCTGGGGGCCCTTCAGGCCAGCTAGGTCTTTGTGTCCTGGCTCCTTCGCTTTGGGAGCTGTTGCTGCAGTTGGGCATGTTGGCCGGAGAGTGCTTCTCGGGCCGCGAACTGCAACCTTGCAGGTACCTCCCAGGTTCCCGGCCCAACTAAAGCCCCCAGACCCAAATGGAGAGGGGCTGCTTGGGGGCCCCCTGGGGGCCCTTCAGGCCAGCTAGGTCTTTGTGTCCTGGCTCCTTCGGTTTGGGAGCTGTTGCTGCAGTTGGGCATGTTGGCCGGAGAGTGCTTCTCGGGCCGCGAACTGCAACCTTGAAGGAATCTCCCAGGTTCCCGGCCCAACGAAAGCCCCCAGACCCAAACTGAGAGGGGCTGCTTGGGGGCCCCCTGGGGGCCCTTCAGGCCAGCTAGGTCTTTGGGTCCTGGCTCCTTCGCTTTGGGAGCTGTTGCTGCAGTTGGGCATGTTGGCCGGAGAGTGCTTCTCGGGCCGCGAACTGCAACCTTGCAGGATTCTCCCAGGTTCCCGGCCCAACGAAAGCCCCCAGACCCAAATGGAGAGGGGCTGCTTGGGGGCCCCCTGGGGGCCCTTCAGGCCAGCTAGGTCTTTGGGTCCTGGCTCCTTCGCTTTGGGAGCTGTTGCTGCAGTTGGGCATGTTGGCCGGAGAGTGCTTCTCGGGCCGCGAACTGCAACCTTGCTGGATTCTCCCAGGTTCCCGGCCCAACGAAAGCCCCCAGACCCAAATTGAGAGGGGCTCCTTGGGGGCCCCCTGGGGGCCCTTCAGGCCAGCTAGGTCTTTGAGTCCTGGCTCCTTCGCTTTGGGAGCTGTTGCTGCAGTTGAGCATGTTGGCCGGAGAGTGCTTCTCGGGCCGCGAACTGCAACCTTGCAGGTACCTCTCAGGAATCCATGCCCAACGAAAGCCCCCAGACCCAAATTGAGAGGGGCTGCTTGGTGGCTCCCTGGGGGCCCTTCAGGCCAGCTAGGTCTTTGTGTCCTGGCTCCTTCGCTTTGGGAGCTGTTGCTGCAGTTGGGCATGTTGGCCGGAGAGTGCTTCTCGGGCCGCGAACTGCAACCTTGCAGGTACCTCCCAGGTTCCCGGCCCAACTAAAGCCCCCAGACCCAAATGGAGAGGGGCTGCTTGGGGGCCCCCTGGGGGCCCTTCAGGCCAGCTAGGTCTTTGTGTCCTGGCTCCTTCGGTTTGGGAGCTGTTGCTGCAGTTGGGCATGTTGGCCGGAGAGTGCTTCTCGGGCCGCGAACTGCAACCTTGAAGGAATCTCCCAGGTTCCCGGCCCAACGAAAGCCCCCAGACCCAAACTGAGAGGGGCTGCTTGGGGGCCCCCTGGGGGCCCTTCAGGCCAGCTAGGTCTTTGGGTCCTGGCTCCTTCGCTTTGGGAGCTGTTGCTGCAGTTGGGCATGTTGGCCGGAGAGTGCTTCTCGGGCCGCGAACTGCAACCTTGCAGGTACCTCTCAGGTATACATGCCCAACAAAAGCCCCCAGACCCAAATGGAGAGGGGCTGCTTGGGGGCCCCCTGGGGGCCCTTCAGGCCAGCTAGGTCTTTGGGTCCTGGCTCCTTCGCTTTGGGAGCTGTTGCTGCAGTTGGGCATGTTGGCCGGAGAGTGCTTCTCCGGCCGCGAACTGCAACCTTGCAGGAATCTCCCAGGTTCCATGCCCAACGAAAGCCCCCAGACCCAAATTGAGAGGGGCTGCTTGGGGGCCCCCTGGGGGCCCTTCAGGCCAGCTAGGTCTTTGGGTCCTGGCTCCTTCGGTTTGGGAGCTGTTGCTGCAGTTGGGCATGTTGGCCGGAGAGTGCTTCTCGGGCCGCGAACTGCAACCTTGCAGGATTCTCCCAGGTTCCCGGCCCAACGAAAGCCCCCAGACCCAAATGGAGAGGGGCTGCTTGGGGGCCCCCTGGGGGCCCTTCAGGCCAGCTAGGTCTTTGGGTCCTGGCTCCTTCGGTTTGGGAGCTGTTGCTGCAGTTGGGCATGTTGGCCGGAGAGTGCTTCTCGGGCCGCGAACTGCAACCTGGCAGGTACATCCCAGGTACCTTCCATGCCCAACGAAAGCCCCCAGACCCAAATTGAGAGGGGCTGCTTGGGGGCCCCCTGGGGGCCCTTCAGGCCAGCTAGGTCTTTGGGTCCTGGCTCCTTCGCTTTGGGAGCTGTTGCTGCAGTTGGGCATGTTGGCCGGAGAGTGCTTCTCGGGCCGCGAACTGCAACCTTGCAGGTACCTCCCAGGTTCCATGCCCAACGAAAGCCCCCAGACCCAAATTGAGAGGGGCTGCTTGGGGCCCCCCTGGGGGCCCTTCAGGCCAGCTAGGTCTTTGGGTCCTGGCTCCTTCGGTTTGGGAGCTGTTGCTGCAGTTGGGCATGTTGACCGGAGAGTGCTTCTCGGGCCGCGAACTACAACCTTGCAGGATTCTCCCAGGTTACCGGCCCAACGAAAGCCCCCAGACCCAAATGGAGAGGGGCTGCTTGGGGCCCCCCTGGGGGCCCTTCAGGCCAGCTAGGTCTTTGGGTCCTGGCTCCTTCGCTTTGGGAGCTGTTGCTGCAGTTGGGCATGTTGGCCGGAGAGTGCTTCTCGGGCCGCGAACTGTAACTTGCAGGTACCTCTCAGGTATACATGCCCAACGAAAGCCCCCAGACCCAAATGGAGAGGGGCTGCTTGGTGGCCTTCTGGGGGCCCTTCAGGCCAGCTAGGTCTTTGGGTCCTGGCTCCTTCGCTTTGGGAGCTGTTGCTGCAGTTGGGCATGTTGGCCGGAGAGTGCTTCTCGGGCCGCGAACTGTAACCTTGCAGGTACCTCCCAGGTATACATGCCCAACGAAAGCCCCCAGACCCAAATTGAGAGGGGCTGCTTGGGGACCCCCTGGGGGCCCTTCAGGCCAGCTAGGTCTTTGGGTCCTGGCTCATTCGGTTTGGGAGCTGTTGCTGCAGTTGGGCATGTTGGCCGGAGAGTGCTTCTCGGGCCGCGAACTGCAACCTTGCAGGAATCTCCCAGGTTCCCGGCCCAACAAAAGCCCCCAGACCCAAATGGAGAGGGGCTGCTTGGGGGCCCCCTGGGGGCCCTTCAGGCCAGCTAGGTCTTTGGGTCCTGGCTCCTTCGCTTTGGGAGCTGTTGCTGCAGTTGGGCATGTTGGCCGGAGAGTGCTTCTCGGGCCGCGAACTGCAACCTTGCTGGATTCTCCCAGGTTCCCGGCCCAACGAAAGCCCCCAGACCCAAATTGAGAGGGGCTCCTTGGGGGCCCCCTGGGGGCCCTTCAGGCCAGCTAGGTCTTTGAGTCCTGGCTCCTTCGCTTTGGGAGCTGTTGCTGCAGTTGAGCATGTTGGCCGGAGAGTGCTTCTCGGGCCGCGAA
The DNA here is from genome assembly GCF_964237585.1 of Gallinula chloropus. Classification (NCBI taxonomy): domain Eukaryota; kingdom Metazoa; phylum Chordata; class Aves; order Gruiformes; family Rallidae; genus Gallinula; species Gallinula chloropus. The sequence goes on from NW_028168372.1 coordinate 137,887, forward strand.
CTGCAACCTTGCAGGTACCTCTCAGGAATCCATGCCCAACGAAAGCCCCCAGACCCAAATTGAGAGGGGCTGCTTGGGGGCTCCCTGGGGGCCCTTCAGGCCAGCTAGGTCTTTGTGTCCTGGCTCCTTCGCTTTGGGAGCTGTTGCTGCAGTTGGGCATGTTGGCCGGAGAGTGCTTCTCGGGCCGCGAACTGCAACCTTGCAGGTACCTCCCAGGTTCCCGGCCCAACTAAAGCCCCCAGACCCAAATGGAGAGGGGCTGCTTGGGGGCCCCCTGGGGGCCCTTCAGGCCAGCTAGGTCTTTGTGTCCTGGCTCCTTCGGTTTGGGAGCTGTTGCTGCAGTTGGGCATGTTGGCCGGAGAGTGCTTCTCGGGCCGCGAACTGCAACCTTGAAGGAATCTCCCAGGTTCCCGGCCCAACGAAAGCCCCCAGACCCAAACTGAGAGGGGCTGCTTGGGGGCCCCCTGGGGGCCCTTCAGGCCAGCTAGGTCTTTGGGTCCTGGCTCCTTCGCTTTGGGAGCTGTTGCTGCAGTTGGGCATGTTGGCCGGAGAGTGCTTCTCGGGCCGCGAACTGCAACCTTGCAGGTACCTCTCAGGTATACATGCCCAACGAAAGCCCCCAGACCCAAATTGAGTGGGGGTACTTGGGGGCCCCCTGGGGGCCCTTCAGGCCAGCTAGGTCTTTGTGTTCTGGCTCATTCGGTTTGGGAGCTGTTGCTGCAGTTGGGCATGTTGGCCGGAGAGTGCTTCTCGGGCCTCGAACTGCAACCTTGCAGGAATCTCCCAGGTTCCCGGCCCAACAAAAGCCCCCAGACCCAAATGGAGAGGGGCTGCTTGGGGGCCCCCTGGGGGCCCTTCAGGCCAGCTAGGTCTTTGGGTCCTGGCTCCTTCGCTTTGGGAGCTGTTGCTGCAGTTGGGCATGTTGGCCGGAGAGTGCTTCTCCGGCCGCGAACTGCAACCTTGCAGGAATCTCCCAGGTTCCATGCCCAACGAAAGCCCCCAGACCCAAATTGAGAGGGGCTGCTTGGGGGCCCCCTGGGGGCCCTTCAGGCCAGCTAGGTCTTTGGGTCCTGGCTCCTTCGGTTTGGGAGCTGTTGCTGCAGTTGGGCATGTTGGCCGGAGAGTGCTTCTCGGGCCGCGAACTGCAACCTTGCAGGATTCTCCCAGGTTCCCGGCCCAACGAAAGCCCCCAGACCCAAATTGAGAGGGGCTGCTTGGGGGCCCCCTGGGGGCCCTTCAGGCCAGCTAGGTCTTTGGGTCCTGGCTCCTTCGCTTTGGGAGCTGTTGCTGCAGTTGGGCATGTTGGCCGGAGAGTGCTTCTCGGGCCGCGAACTGCAACCTGGCAGGTACCTCCCAGGTACCTTCCATGCCCAACGAAAGCCCCCAGACCCAAATGGAGAGGGGCTGCTTGGGGGCCCCCTGGGGGCTCTTCAGGCCAGCTAGGTCTTTGGGTCCTGGCTCCTTCGCTTTGGGAGCTGTTGCTGCAGTTGGGCATGTTGGCCGGAGAGTGCTTCTCGGGCCGCGAACTGTAACTTGCAGGTACCTCTCAGGTATACATGCCCAACGAAAGCCCCCAGACCCAAATGGAGAGGGGCTGCTTAGTGGCCTTCTGGGGGCCCTTCAGGCCAGCTAGGTCTTTGGGTCCTGGCTCCTTCGCTTTGGGAGCTGTTGCTGCAGTTGGGCATGTTGGCCGGAGAGTGCTTCTCCGGCCACGAACTGCAACCTTGCAGGTACCTCCCAGGTGCCCGGCCCAACGAAAGCCCCCAGACCCAAATGGAGAGGAGCTCCTTGGGGGCCCCCTGGGGGCCCTTCAGGCCAGCTAGGTCTTTCGGTCCTGGCTCCTTCGGTTTGGGAGCTGTTGCTGCAGTTGGGCATGTTGGCCGGAGAGTGCTTCTCGGGCCGCGAACTGCAACCTTGCAGGAATCTCCCAGGTTCCCCGCCCAACGAAAGCCCCCAGACCCAAATTGAGAGGGGCTGCTTGGGGGCCCCCTGGGGGCCCTTCAGGCCAGCTAGGTCTTTGTGTCCTGGCTCCTTCGCTTTGGGAGCTGTTGCTGCAGTTGGGCATGTTGGCCGGAGAGTGCTTCTCGGGCCGCGAACTGCAACCTTGAAGGAATCTCCCAGGTTCCCGGCCCAACGAAAGCCCCCAGACCCAAACTGAGAGGGGCTGCTTGGGGGCCCCCTGGGGGCCCTTCAGGCCAGCTAGGTCTTTGGGTCCTGGCTCCTTCGCTTTGGGAGCTGTTGCTGCAGTTGGGCATGTTGGCCGGAGAGTGCTTCTCGGGCCGCGAACTGCAACCTTGCAGGTACCTCTCAGGTATACATGCCCAACGAAAGCCCCCAGACCCAAATTGAGTGGGAGTACTTTGGGGCCCCCTGGGGGCCCTTCAGGCCAGCTAGGTCTTTGTGTCCTGGCTCATTCGGTTTGGGAGCTGTTGCTGCAGTTGGGCATGTTGGCCGGAGAGTGCTTCTCGGGCCTCGAACTGCAACCTTGCAGGAATCTCCCAGGTTCCCGGCCCAACAAAAGCCCCCAGACCCAAATGGAGAGGGGCTGCTTGGGGGCCCCCTGGGGGCCCTTCAGGCCAGCTAGGTCTTTGGGTCCTGGCTCCTTCGCTTTGGGAGCTGTTGCTGCAGTTGGGCATGTTGGCCGGAGAGTGCTTCTCCGGCCGCGAACTGCAACCTTGCAGGAATCTCCCAGGTTCCATGCCCAACGAAAGCCCCCAGACCCAAATTGAGAGGGGCTGCTTGGGGGCCCCCTGGGGGCCCTTCAGGCCAGCTAGGTCTTTGGGTCCTGGCTCCTTCGCTTTGGGAGCTGTTGCTGCAGTTGGGCATGTTGGCCGGAGAGTGCTTCTCGGGCCGCGAACTGCAACCTTGCAGGTACCTCCCAGGTTCCATGCCCAACGAAAGCCCCCAGACCCAAATTGAGAGGGGCTGCTTGGGGCCCCCCTGGGGGCCCTTCAGGCCAGCTAGGTCTTTGGGTCCTGGCTCCTTCGCTTTGGGAGCTGTTGCTGCAGTTGGGCATGTTGACCGGAGAGTGCTTCTCGGGCCGCGAACTACAACCTTGCAGGATTCTCCCAGGTTACCGGCCCAACGAAAGCCCCCAGACCCAAATGGAGAGGGGCTGCTTGGGGCCCCCCTGGGGGCCCTTCAGGCCAGCTAGGTCTTTGGGTCCTGGCTCCTTCGCTTTGGGAGCTGTTGCTGCAGTTGGGCATGTTGGCCGGAGAGTGCTTCTCGGGCCGCGAACTGTAACTTGCAGGTACCTCTCAGGTATACATGCCCAACGAAAGCCCCCAGACCCAAATGGAGAGGGGCTGCTTGGTGGCCTTCTGGGGGCCCTTCAGGCCAGCTAGGTCTTTGGGTCCTGGCTCCTTCGCTTTGGGAGCTGTTGCTGCAGTTGGGCATGTTGGCCGGAGAGTGCTTCTCGGGCCGCGAACTGTAACCTTGCAGGAATCTCCCAGGTTCCCGGCCCAACAAAAGCCCCCAGACCCAAATGGAGAGGGGCTGCTTGGGGGCCCCCTGGGGGCCCTTCAGGCCAGCTAGGTCTTTGGGTCCTGGCTCCTTCGCTTTGGGAGCTGTTGCTGCAGTTGGGCATGCTGGCCGGAGAGTGCTTCTCCGGCCGCGAACTGCAACCTTGCAGGTACCTCCCAGGTTCCCGGCCCAACTAAAGCCCCCAGACCCAAATGGAGAGGAGCTCCTTGGGGGCCCCATGGGGGCCCTTCAGGCCAGCTAGGTCTTTGTGTCCTGGCTCCTTCGGTTTGGGAGCTGTTGCTGCAGTTGGGCATGTTGGCCGGAGAGTGCTTCTCGGGCCGCGAACTGCAACCTTGCAGGAATTTCCCAGGTTCCCGGCCCAACGAAAGCCCCCAGACCCAAATGGAGAGGGGCTGCTTGGGGGCCCCCTGGGGGCCCTTCAGGCCAGCTAGGTCTTTGGGTCCTGGCTCCTTCGCTTTGGGAGCTGTTGCTGCAGTTGGGCATGTTGGCCGGAGAGTGCTTCTCGGGCCGCGAACTGCAACCTTGCATGAATCTCCCAGGTTCCCGGCCCAACGAAAGCCCCCAGACCCAAATTGAGAGGGGCTGCTTGGGGGCCCCCTGGGGGCCCTTCAGGCCAGCTAGGTCTTTGGGTCCTGGCTCCTTCGGTTTGGGAGCTGTTGCTGCAGTTGGGCATGTTGGCCGGAGAGTGCTTCTCGGGCCGCGAACTGCAACCTTGCAGGTACCTCCCAGGTTCCATGCCCAACGAAAGCCCCCAGACCCAAATTGAGAGGGGCTGCTTGGGGCCCCCCTGGGGGCCCTTCAGGCCAGCTAGGTCTTTGGGTCCTGGCTCCTTCGGTTTGGGAGCTGTTGCTGCAGTTGGGCATGTTGGCCGGAGAGTGCTTCTCGGGCCGCGAACTACAACCTTGCAGGATTCTCCCAGGTTCCCGGCCCAACGAAAGCCCCCAGACCCAAATGGAGAGGGGCTGCTTGGGGGCCCCCTGGGGGCCCTTCAGGCCAGCTAGGTCTTTGGGTCCTGGCTCCTTCGCTTTGGGAGCTGTTGCTGCAGTTGGGCATGTTGGCCGGAGAGTGCTTCTCGGGCCGCGAACTGTAACCTTGCAGGTACCTCCCAGGTATACATGCCCAACGAAAGCCCCCAGACCCAAATTGAGAGGGGCTGCTTGGGGGCCCCCTGGGGGCACTTCAGGCCAGCTAGGTCTTTGTGTCCTGGCTCATTCGGTTTGGGAGCTGTTGCTGCAGTTGGGCATGTTGGCCGGAGAGTGCTTCTCGGGCCTCGAACTGCAACCTTGCAGGAATCTCCCAGGTTCCCGGCCCAACAAAAGCCCCCAGACCCAAATGGAGAGGGGCTGCTTGGGGGCCCCCTGGGGGCCCTTCAGGCCAGCTAGGTCTTTGGGTCCTGGCTCCTTCGCTTTGGGAGCTGTTGCTGCAGTTGGGCATGCTGGCCGGAGAGTGCTTCTCGGGCCGCGAACTGCAACCTTGCAGGATTCTCCCAGGTTCCCGGCCCAACTAAAGCCCCCAGACCCAAATGGAGAGGAGCTCCTTGGGGGCCCCATGGGGGCCCTTCAGGCCAGCTAGGTCTTTGGGTCCTGGCTCCTTCGCTTTGGGAGCTGTTGCTGCAGTTGGGCATGTTGGCCGGAGAGTGCTTCTCGGGCCGCGAACTGCAACCTTGCAGGTACCTCCCAGGTTCCCGGCCCAACTAAAGCCCCCAGACCCAAATTGAGAGGGGCTGCTTGGGGGCCCCCTGGGGGCCCTTCAGGCCAGCTAGGTCTTTGGGTCCTGGCTCCTTCGGTTTGGGAGCTGTTGCTGCAGTTGGGCATGTTGGCCGGAGAGTGCTTCTCGGGCCGCGAACTGCAACCTTGCAGGATTCTCCCAGGTTCCCGGCCCAACGAAAGCCCCCAGACCCAAATGGAGAGGGGCTGCTTGGGGGCCCCCTGGGGGCCCTTCAGGCCAGCTAGGTCTTTGGGTCCTGGCTCCTTCGCTTTGGGAGCTGTTGCTGCAGTTGGGCATGTTGGCCGGAGAGTGCTTCTCGGGCCGCGAACTGCAACCTTTCTGGATTCTCCCAGGTTCCCGGCCCAACGAAAGCCCCCAGACCCAAATTGAGAGGGGCTCCTTGGGGGCCCCCTGGGGGCCCTTCAGGCCAGCTAGGTCTTTGAGTCCTGGCTCCTTCGCTTTGGGAGCTGTTGCTGCAGTTGAGCATGTTGGCCGGAGAGTGCTTCTCGGGCCGCGAACTGCAACCTTGCAGGTACCTCTCAGGAATCCATGCCCAACGAAAGCCCCCAGACCCAAATTGAGAGGGGCTGCTTGGTGGCTCCCTGGGGGCCCTTCAGGCCAGCTAGGTCTTTGTGTCCTGGCTCCTTCGCTTTGGGAGCTGTTGCTGCAGTTGGGCATGTTGGCCGGAGAATGCTTCTCGGGCCGCGAACTGCAACCTTGCAGGTACCTCCCAGGTTCCCGGCCCAACTAAAGCCCCCAGACCCAAATGGAGAGGGGCTGCTTGGGGGCCCCCTGGGGGCCCTTCAGGCCAGCTAGGTCTTTGTGTCCTGGCTCCTTCGGTTTGGGAGCTGTTGCTGCAGTTGGGCATGTTGGCCGGAGAGTGCTTCTCGGGCCGCGAACTGCAACCTTGAAGGAATCTCCCAGGTTCCCGGCCCAACGAAAGCCCCCAGACCCAAACTGAGAGGGGCTGCTTGGGGGCCCCCTGGGGGCCCTTCAGGCCAGCTAGGTCTTTGGGTCCTGGCTCCTTCGCTTTGGGAGCTGTTGCTGCAGTTGGGCATGTTGGCCGGAGAGTGCTTCTCGGGCCGCGAACTGCAACCTTGCAGGTACCTCTCAGGTATACATGCCCAACGAAAGCCCCCAGACCCAAATTGAGTGGGGGTACTTGGGGGCCCCCTGGGGGCCCTTCAGGCCAGCTAGGTCTTTGTGTCCTGGCTCATTCGGTTTGGGAGCTGTTGCTGCAGTTGGGCATGTTGGCCGGAGAGTGCTTCTCGGGCCTCGAACTGCAACCTTGCAGGAATCTCCCAGGTTCCCGGCCCAACAAAAGCCCCCAGACCCAAATGGAGAGGGGCTGCTTGGGGGCCCCCTGGGGGCCCTTCAGGCCAGCTAGGTCTTTGGGTCCTGGCTCCTTCGCTTTGGGAGCTGTTGCTGCAGTTGGGCATGTTGGCCGGAGAGTGCTTCTCCGGCCGCGAACTGCAACCTTGCAGGAATCTCCCAGGTTCCATGCCCAACGAAAGCCCCCAGACCCAAATTGAGAGGGGCTGCTTGGGGGCCCCCTGGGGGCCCTTCAGGCCAGCTAGGTCTTTGGGTCCTGGCTCCTTCGGTTTGGGAGCTGTTGCTGCAGTTGGGCATGTTGGCCGGAGAGTGCTTCTCGGGCCGCGAACTGCAACCTTGCAGGATTCTCCCAGGTTCCCGGCCCAACGAAAGCCCCCAGACCCAAATTGAGAGGGGCTGCTTGGGGGCCCCCTGGGGGCCCTTCAGGCCAGCTAGGTCTTTGGGTCCTGGCTCCTTCGGTTTGGGAGCTGTTGCTGCAGTTGGGCATGTTGGCCGGAGAGTGCTTCTCGGGCCGCGAACTGCAACCTGGCAGGTACCTCCCAGGTACCTTCCATGCCCAACGAAAGCCCCCAGACCCAAATGGAGAGGGGCTGCTTGGGGGCCCCCTGGGGGCTCTTCAGGCCAGCTAGGTCTTTGGGTCCTGGCTCCTTCGCTTTGGGAGCTGTTGCTGCAGTTGGGCATGTTGGCCGGAGAGTGCTTCTCGGGCCGCGAACTGTAACTTGCAGGTACTTCTCAAGTATACATGCCCAACGAAAGCCCCCAGACCCAAATGGAGAGGGGCTGCTTAGTGGCCTTCTGGGGGCCCTTCAGGCCAGCTAGGTCTTTGGGTCCTGGCTCCTTCGCTTTGGGAGCTGTTGCTGCAGTTGGGCATGTTGGCCGGAGAGTGCTTCTCGGGCCGCGAACTGCAACCTTGCAGGTACCTCCCAGGTTCCCGGCCCAACGAAAGCCCCCAGACCCAAATGGAGAGGAGCTCCTTGGGGGCCCCATGGGGGCCCTTCAGGCCAGCTAGGTCTTTGGGTCCTGGCTCCTTCGCTTTGGGAGCTGTTGCTGCAGTTGGGCATGTTGGCCGGAGAGTGCTTCTCGGGCCGCGAACTACAACCTTGCAGGATTCTCCCAGGTTCCCGGCCCAACGAAAGCCCCCAGACCCAAATGGAGAGGGGCTGCTTGGGGGCCCCCTGGGGGCCCTTCAGGCCAGCTAGGTCTTTGGGTCCTGGCTCCTTCGGTTTGGGAGCTGTTGCTGCAGTTGGGCATGTTGGCCGGAGAGTGCTTCTCGGGCCGCGAACTGCAACCTTGCATGAATCTCCCAGGTTCCCGGCCCAACGAAAGCCCCCAGACCCAAATTGAGAGGGGCTGCTTGGGGGCCCCCTGGGGGCCCTTCAGGCCAGCTAGGTCTTTGGGTCCTGGCTCCTTCGCTTTGGGAGCTGTTGCTGCAGTTGGGCATGTTGGCCGGAGAGTGCTTCTCGGGCCGCGAACTGCAACCTTGCAGGTACCTCTCAGGAATCCATGCCCAACGAAAGCCCCCAGACCCAAATTGAGAGGGGCTGCTTGGTGGCTCCCTGGGGGCCCTTCAGGCCAGCTAGGTCTTTGTGTCCTGGCTCCTTCGCTTTGGGAGCTGTTGCTGCAGTTGGGCATGTTGGCCGGAGAGTGCTTCTCGGGCCGCGAACTGCAACCTTGCAGGTACCTCCCAGGTTCCCGACCCAACGAAAGCCCCCAGACCCAAATGGAGAGGGGCTGCTTGCGGGCCCCCTGGGGGCCCTTCAGGCCAGCTAGGTCTTTGGGTCCTGGCTCCTTCGGTTTGGGAGCTGTTGCTGCAGTTGGGCATGTTGGCCGGAGAGTGCTTCTCGGGCCGCGAACTGCAACCTTGCAGGTACCTCTCAGGTTCCCGGCAAAACGAAAGCCCCCAGACCCAAATTGAGAGGGGCTGCTTGGGGGCCCCCTGGGGGCCCTTCAGGCCAGCTAGGTCTTTGGGTCCTGGCTCCTTCGGTTTGGGAGCTGTTGCTGCAGTTGGGCATGTTGGCCGGAGAGTGCTTCTCGGGCCGCGAACTGCAACCTTGCAGGATTCTCCCAGGTTCCCGGCCCAACGAAAGCCCCCAGACCCAAATGGAGAGGGGCTGCTTGGGGGCCCCCTGGGGGCCCTTCAGGCCAGCTAGGTCTTTGGGTCCTGGCTCCTTCGCTTTGGGAGCTGTTGCTGCAGTTGGGCATGTTGGCCGGAGAGTGCTTCTCGGGCCGCGAACTGCAACCTTGCATGAATCTCCCAGGTTCCCGGCCCAACGAAAGCCCCCAGACCCAAACTGAGAGGGGCTGCTTGGGGGCCCCCTGGGGGCCCTTCAGGCCAGCTAGGTCTTTGGGTCCTGGCTCCTTCGCTTTGGGAGCTGTTGCTGCAGTTGAGCATGTTGGCCGGAGAGTGCTTCTCGGGCCGCGAACTGCAACCTTGCAGGTACCTCTCAGGAATCCATGCCCAACGAAAGCCCCCAGACCCAAATGGAGAGGGGCTGCTTGCGGGCCCCCTGGGGGCCCTTCAGGCCAGCTAGGTCTTTGGGTCCTGGCTCCTTCGCTTTGGGAGCTGTTGCTGCAGTTGGGCATGTTGGCCGGAGAGTGCTTCTCGGGCCGCGAACTGCAACCTTGCAGGTACCTCTCAGGTTCCCGGCAAAACGAAAGCCCCCAGACCCAAATTGAGAGGGGCTGCTTGGGGGCCCCCTGGGGGCCCTTCAGGCCAGCTAGGTCTTTGGGTCCTGGCTCCTTTGGTTTGGGAGCTGTTGCTGCAGTTGGGCATGTTGGCCGGAGAGTGCTTCTCGGGCCTCGAACTGCAACCTTGCAGGATTCTCCCAGGTTCCCGGCCCAACCAAAGCCCCCAGACCCAAATGGAGAGGGGCTGCTTGGGCCCCCCCTGGGGGCCCTTCAGGCCAGCTAGGTCTTTGGGTCCTGGCTCCTTCGGTTTGGGAGCTGTTGCTGCAGTTGGGCATGTTGGCCGGAGAGTGCTTCTCGGGCCGCGAACTGCAACCTTGCAGGTACCTCTCAGGTTCCCGGCAAAACGAAAGCCCCCAGACCCAAATTGAGAGGGGCTGCTTGGGGGCCCCCTGGGGGCCCTTCAGGCCAGCTAGGTCTTTGGGTCCTGGCTCCTTCGGTTTGGGAGCTGTTGCTGCAGTTGGGCATGTTGGCCGGAGAGTGCTTCTCGGGCCGCGAACTGCAACCTTGCAGGATTCTCCCAGGTTCCCGGCCCAACGAAAGCCCCCAGACCCAAATGGAGAGGGGCTGCTTGGGGGCCCCCTGGGGGCCCTTCAGGCCAGCTAGGTCTTTGGGTCCTGGCTCCTTCGCTTTGGGAGCTGTTGCTGCAGTTGGGCATGTTGGCCGGAGAGTGCTTCTCGGGCCGCGAACTGCAACCTTGCATGAATCTCCCAGGTTCCCGGCCCAACGAAAGCCCCCAGACCCAAACTGAGAGGGGCTGCTTGGGGGCCCCCTGGGGGCCCTTCAGGCCAGCTAGGTCTTTGGGTCCTGGCTCCTTCGCTTTGGGAGCTGTTGCTGCAGTTGAGCATGTTGGCCGGAGAGTGCTTCTCGGGCCGCGAACTGCAACCTTGCAGGTACCTCTCAGGAATCCATGCCCAACGAAAGCCCCCAGACCCAAATTGAGAGGGGCTGCTTGGTGGCTCCCTGGGGGCCCTTCAGGCCAGCTAGGTCTTTGGGTCCTGGCTCCTTCGCTTTGGGAGCTGTTGCTGCAGTTGGGCATGTTGGCCGGAGAGTGCTTCTCGGGCCGCGAACTGCAACCTTGCAGGTACCTCCCAGGTTCCCGGCCCAACGAAAGCCCCCAGACCCAAATGGAGAGGGGCTGCTTGCGGGCCCCCTGGGGGCCCTTCAGGCCAGCTAGGTCTTTGGGTCCTGGCTCCTTCGCTTTGGGAGCTGTTGCTGCAGTTGGGCATGTTGGCCGGAGAGTGCTTCTCGGGCCGCGAACTGCAACCTTGCAGGTACCTCTCAGGTTCCCGGCAAAACGAAAGCCCCCAGACCCAAATTGAGAGGGGCTGCTTGGGGGCCCCCTGGGGGCCCTTCAGGCCAGCTAGGTCTTTGGGTCCTGGCTCCTTTGGTTTGGGAGCTGTTGCTGCAGTTGGGCATGTTGGCCGGAGAGTGCTTCTCGGGCCGCGAACTGCAACCTTGCAGGATTTTCCCAGGTTCCCGGCCAAACCAAAGCCCCCAGACCCAAATGGAGAGGGGCTGCTTGGGCCCCCCCTGGGGGCCCTTCAGGCCAGCTAGGTCTTTGGGTCCTGGCTCCTTCGGTTTGGGAGCTGTTGCTGCAGTTGGGCATGTTGGCCGGAGAGTGCTTCTCGGGCCTCGAACTGCAACCTTGCAGGAATCTCCCAGTTTCCCGGCCCAACGAAAGCCCCCAGACCCAAATGGAGAGGGGCTGCTTGGGGGCCCCCTGGGGGCCCTTCAGGCCAGCTAGGTCTTTGGGTCCTGGCTCCTTCGCTTTGGGAGCTGTTGCTGCAGTTGGGCATGTTGGCCGGAGAGTGCTTCTCGGGCCGCGAACTGCAACCTTGCAGGATTCTCCCAGGTTCCCGGCCCAACGAAAGCCCCCAGACCCAAATTGAGAGGGGCTGCTTGGGGGCCCCCTGGGGGCCCTTCAGGCCAGCTAGGTCTTTGGGTCCTGGCTCCTTCGCTTTGGGAGCTGTTGCTGCAGTTGAGCATGTTGGCCGGAGAGTGCTTCTCGGGCCGCGAACTGCAACCTTGCAGGTACCTCTCAGGAATCCATGCCCAACGAAAGCCCCCAGACCCAAATGGAGAGGGGCTGCTTGGGGGCCCCCTGGGGGCCCTTCAGGCCAGCTAGGTCTTTGGGTCCTGGCTCCTTCGGTTTGGGAGCTGTTGCTGCAGTTGGGCATGTTGGCCGGAGAGTGCTTCTCGGGCCGCGAACTGCAACCTTGCAGGTACCTCCCAGGTTCCCGGCCCAACGAAAGCCCCCAGACCCAAATTGAGAGGGGCTGCTTGGGGGCCCCCTGGGGGCCCTTCAGGCCAGCTAGGTCTTTGGGTCCTGGCTCCTTCGGTTTGGGAGCTGTTGCTGCAGTTGGGCATGTTGGCCGGAGAGTGCTTCTCGGGCCGCGAACTGCAACCTTGCAGGATTCTCCCAGGTTCCCGGCCCAACGAAAGCCCCCAGACCCAAATGGAGAGGGGCTGCTTGGGGCCCCCCTGGGGGCCCTTCAGGCCAGCTAGGTCTTTGGGTCCTGGCTCCTTCGGTTTGGGAGCTGTTGCTGCAGTTGGGCATGTTGGCCGGAGAGTGCTTCTCGGGCCGCGAACTACAACCTTGCTGGATTCTCCCAGGTTACCGGCCCAACGAAAGCCCCCAGACCCAAATGGAGAGGGGCTGCTTGGGGCCCCCCTGGGGGCCCTTCAGGCCAGCTAGGTCTTTGGGTCCTGGCTCCTTCGGTTTGGGAGCTGTTGCTGCAGTTGGGCATGTTGGCCGGAGAGTGCTTCTCGGGCCGCGAACTGCAACCTTGCAGGAATCTCCCAGGTATACATGCCCAACGAAAGCCCCCAGACCCAAATTGAGAGGGGCTGCTTGGGGGCCCCCTGGGGGCCCTTCAGGCCAGCTAGGTCTTTGGGTCCTGGCTCATTCGGTTTGGGAGCTGTTGCTGCAGTTGGGCATGTTGGCCGGAGAGTGCTTCTCGGGCCTCCAACTGCAACCTTGCAGGAATCTCCCAGGTTCCCGGCCCAACAAAAGACCCCAGACCCAAATGGAGAGGGGCTGCTTGGGGGCCCCCTGGGGGCCCTTCAGGCCAGCTAGGTCTTTGGGTCCTGGCTCCTTCGGTTTGGGAGCTGTTGCTGCAGTTGGGCATGTTGGCCGGAGAGTGCTTCTCGGGCCTCGAACTGACACCTTGCAGGAATCTCCCAGTTTCCCGGCCCAACGAAAGCCCCCAGACCCAAATGGAGAGGGGCTGCTTGGGGGCCCCCTGGGGGCCCTTCAGGCCAGCTAGGTCTTTGGGTCCTGGCTCCTTCGCTTTGGGAGCTGTTGCTGCAGTTGGGCATGTTGGCCGGAGAGTGCTTCTCGGGCCGCGAACTGCAACCTTGCAGGAATCTCCCAGGTTCCCGGCCCAACGAAAGCCCCCAGACCCAAATTGAGAGGGGCTGCTTGGGGGCCCCCTGGGGGCCCTTCAGGCCAGCTAGGTCTTTGGGTCCTGGCTCCTTCGCTTTGGGAGCTGTTGCTGCAGTTGAGCATGTTGGCCGGAGAGTGCTTCTCGGGCCGCGAACTGCAACCTTGCAGGTACCTCTCAGGAATCCATGCCCAACGAAAGCCCCCAGACCCAAATGGAGAGGGGCTGCTTGGGGGCCCCCTGGGGGCCCTTCAGGCCAGCTAGGTCTTTGTGTCCTGGCTCCTTCGCTTTGGGAGCTGTTGCTGCAGTTGGGCATGTTGGCCGGAGAGTGCTTCTCGGGCCGCGAACTGCAACCTTGCAGGTACCTCTCAGGTATACATGCCCAACGAAAGCCCCCAGACCCAAATTGAGTGGGGCTACTTGGGGGCCCCCTGGGGGCCCTTCAGGCCAGCTAGGTCTTTGTGTCCTGGCTCCTTCGGTTTGGGAGCCGTTGCTGCAGTTGGGCATGTTGGCCGGAGAGTGCTTCTCGGGCCTCGAACTGCAACCTTGCAGGAATCTCCCAGGTTCCCGGCCCAACAAAAGCCCCCAGACCCAAATGGAGAGGGGCTGCTTGGGGGCCCCATGGGGGCCCTTCAGGCCAGCTAGGTCTTTGGGTCCTGGCTCCTTCGCTTTGGGAGCTGTTGCTGCAGTTGGGCATGTTGGCCGGAGAGTGCTTCTCCGGCCGCGAACTGCAACCTTGCAGGAATCTCCCAGGTTCCCGGCCCAACGAAAGCCCCCAGACCCAAATTGAGAGGGGCTGCTTGGGGGCCCCCTGGGGGCACTTCAGGCCAGCTAGGTCTTTGGGTCCTGGCTCCTTCGGTTTGGGAGCTGTTGCTGCAGTTGGGCATGTTGGCCGGAGAGTGCTTCTCGGGCCGCGAACTGCAACCTTGCAGGATTCTCCCAGGTTCCCGGCCCAACGAAAGCCCCCAGACCCAAATGGAGAGGGGCTGCTTGGGGGCCCCCTGGGGGCCCTTCAGGCCAGCTAGGTCTTTGGGTCCTGGCTCCTTCGGTTTGGGAGCTGTTGCTGCAGTTGGGCATGTTGGCCGGAGAGTGCTTCTCGGGCCGCGAACTGCAACCTGGCAGGTACCTCCCAGGTTCCCGGCCCAACGAAAACCCCCAGACCCAAATGGAGAGGGGCTGCTTGGGGGCCCCCTGGGGGCCCTTCAGGCCAGCTAGGTCTTTGGGTCCTGGCTCCTTCGGTTTGGGAGCTGTTGCTGCAGTTGGGCATGTTGGCCGGAGAGTGCTTCTCGGGCCGCGAACTGTAACTTGCAGGTACCTCTCAGGTATACATGCCCAACAAAAGCCCCCAGACCCAAATGGAGAGGGGCTGCTTGGTGGCCTTCTGGGGGCCCTTCAGGCCAGCTAGGTCTTTGGGTCCTAACTCCTTCGCTTTGGGAGCTGTTGCTGCAGTTGGGCATGCTGGCCGGAGAGTGCTTCTCCGGCCGCGAACTGCAACCTTGCAGGTACCTCCCAGGTTCCCGGCCCAACTAAAGCCCCCAGACCCAAATGGAGAGGAGCTCCTTGGGGGCCCCATGGGGGCCCTTCAGGCCAGCTAGGTCTTTGGGTCCTGGCTCCTTCGCTTTGGGAGCTGTTGCTGCAGTTGGGCATGTTGGCCGGAGAGTGCTTCTCGGGCCGCGAACTGCAACCTTGCAGGATTCTCCCAGGTTCCCGGCCCAACGAAAGCCCCCAGACCCAAATGGAGAGGGGCTGCTTGGGGGCCCCCTGGGGGCCCTTCAGGCCAGCTAGGTCTTTGGGTCCTGGCTCCTTCGGTTTGGGAGCTGTTGCTGCAGTTGGGCATGTTGGCCGGAGAGTGCTTCTCGGGCCGCGAACTGCAACCTTGCAGGATTCTCCCAGGTTCCCGGCCCAACGAAAGCCCCCAGACCCAAATGGAGAGGGGCTGCTTGGGGCCCCCCTGGGGGCCCTTCAGGCCAGCTAGGTCTTTGGGTCCTGGCTCCTTCGGTTTGGGAGCTGTTGCTGCAGTTGGGCATGTTGGCCGGAGAGTGCTTCTCGGGCCTCGAACTGCAACCTTGCAGGAATCTCCCAGTTTCCCGGCCCAACGAAAGCCCCCAGACCCAAATGGAGAGGGGCTGCTTGGGGGCCCCCTGGGGGCCCTTCAGGCCAGCTAGGTCTTTGGGTCCTGGCTCCTTCGCTTTGGGAGCTGTTGCTGCAGTTGGGGATGTTGGCCGGAGAGTGCTTCTCGGGCCTCGAACTGCAACCTTGCAGGAATCTCCCAGTTTCCCGGCCCAACGAAAGCCCCCAGACCCAAATGGAGAGGGGCTGCTTGGGGGCCCCCTGGGGGCCCTTCAGGCCAGCTAGGTCTTTGGGTGCTGGCTCCTTCGCTTTGGGAGCTGTTGCTGCAGTTGAGCATGTTGGCCGGAGAGTGCTTCTCGGGCCGCGAACTGCAACCTTGCAGGTACCTCTCAGGAATCCATGCCCAACGAAAGCCCCCAGACCCAAATAGAGAGGGGCTGCTTGGTGGCCTTCTGGGGGCCCTTCAGGCCAGCTAGGTCTTTGGGTCCTGGCTCCTTCGCTTTGGGAGCTGTTGCTGCAGTTGGGCATGTTGGCCGGAGAGTGCTTCTCGGGCCGCGAACTGCAACCTTGCAGGTACCTCCCAGGTTCCCGGCCCAACGAAAGCCCCCAGACCCAAATGGAGAGGGGCTGCTTGGGGGCCCCCTGGGGGCCCTTCAGGCCAGCTAGGTCTTTGGGTCCTGGCTCCTTCGGTTTGGGAGCTGTTGCTGCAGTTGGGCATGTTGGCCGGAGAGTGCTTCTCGGGCCGCGAACTGCAACCTTGCAGGATTCTCCCAGGTTCCCGGCCCAACGAAAGCCCCCAGACCCAAATGGAGAGGGGCTGCTTGGGGCCCCCCTGGGGGCCCTTCAGGCCAGCTAGGTCTTTGGGTCCTGGCTCCTTCGGTTTGGGAGCTGTTGCTGCAGTTGGGCATGTTGGCCGGAGAGTGCTTCTCGGGCCGCGAACTGCAACCTTGCAGGATTCTCCCAGGTTCCCGGCCCAACGAAAGCCCCCAGACCCAAATTGAGAGGGGCTGCTTGGGGGCCCCCTGGGGGCCCTTCAGGCCAGCTAGGTCTTTGGGTCCTGGCTCCTTCGCTTTGGGAGCTGTTGCTGCAGTTGAGCATGTTGGCCGGAGAGTGCTTCTCGGGCCGCGAACTGTAACCTTGCAGGTACCTCTCAGGTATCCATGCCCAACGAAAGCCCCCAGACCCAAATTGAGAGGGGCTGCTTGGGGGCCCCCTGGGGGCCCTTCAGGCCAGCTAGGTCTTTGGGTCCTGGCTCCTTCGCTTTGGGAGCTGTTGCTGCAGTTGGGCATGTTGGCCGGAGAGTGCTTCTCGGGCCGCGAACTGCAACCTTGCAGGATTCTCCCAGGTTCCCGGCCCAACGAAAGCCCCCAGACCCAAATGGAGAGGGGCTGCTTGGGGGCCCCCTGGGGGCCCTTCAGGCCAGCTAGGTCTTTGGGTCCTGGCTCCTTCGCTTTGGGAGCTGTTGCTGCAGTTGGGCATGTTGGCCGGAGAGTGCTTCTCGGGCCGCGAACTGCAACCTTGCAGGTACCTCTCAGGTATACATGCCCAACGAAAGCCCCCAGACCCAAATTGAGTGGGGCTACTTGGGGGCCCCCTGGGGGCCCTTCAGGCCAGCTAGGTCTTTGTGTCCTGGCTCCTTCGCTTTGGGAGCCGTTGCTGCAGTTGGGCATGTTGGCCGGAGAGTGCTTCTCGGGCCTCAAACTGCAACCTTGCAGGAATCTCCCAGGTTCCCGGCCCAACAAAAGTCCCCAGACCCAAATGGAGAGGGGCTGCTTGGGGGCCCCCTGGGGGCCCTTCAGGCCAGCTAGGTCTTTGGGTCCTGGCTCCTTCGCTTTGGGAGCTGTTGCTGCAGTTGGGCATGTTGGCCGGAGAGTGCTTCTCCGGCCGCGAACTGCAACCTTGCAGGAATCTCCCAGGTTCCATGCCCAACAAAAGCCCCCAGACCCAAATGGAGAGGGGCTGCTTGGGGGCCCCCTGGGGGCCCTTCAGGCCAGCTAGGTCTTTGGGTCCTGGCTCCTTCGGTTTGGGAGCTGTTGCTGCAGTTGGGCATGTTGGCCGGAGAGTGCTTCTCGGGCCGCGAACTGCCACCTTGCAGGATTCTCCCAGGTTCCCGGCCCAACGAAAGCCCCCAGACCCAAATGGAGAGGGGCTGCTTGGTGGCCTTCTGGGGGCCCTTCAGGCCAGCTAGGTCTTTGGGTCCTGGCTCCTTCGGTTTGGGAGCTGTTGCTGCAGTTGGGCATGTTGGCCGGAGAGTGCTTCTCGGGCCGCGAACTGCAACCTTGCAGGTACCTCCCAGGTTCCCGGCCCAACGAAAACCCCCAGACCCAAATGGAGAGGGGCTGCTTGGGGGCCCCCTGGGGGCCCTTCAGGCCAGCTAGGTCTTTGGGTCCTGGCTCCTTCGCTTTGGGAGCTGTTGCTGCAGTTGGGCATGTTGGCCGGAGAGTGCTTCTCGGGCCGCGAACTGTAACTTGCAGGTACCTCTCAGGTATACATGCCCAACGAAAGCCCCCAGACCCAAATGGAGAGGGGCTGCTTGGTGGCTCCCTGGGGGCCCTTCAGGCCAGCTAGGTCTTTGGGTCCTGGCTCCTTCGCTTTGGGAGCTGTTGCTGCAGTTGGGCATGTTGGCCGGAGAGTGCTTCTCGGGCCGCGAACTGCAATCTTGCAGGTACCTCCCAGGTTCCCGGCCCAACGAAAGCCCCCAGACCCAAATGGAGAGGAGCTCCTTGGGGGCCCCCTGGGGGCCCTTCAGGCCAGCTAGGTCTTTGTGTCCTGGCTCCTTCGCTTTGGGAGCTGTTGCTGCAGTTGGGCATGTTGGCCGGAGAGTGCTTCTCGGGCCGCGAACTGCAACCTTGCAGGAATCTCCCAGGTTCCCCGCCCAACGAAAGCCCCCAGACCCAAATGGAGAGGAGCTCCTTGGGGGCCCCCTGGGGGCCCTTCAGGCCAGCTAGGTCTTTGTGTCCTGGCTCCTTCGCTTTGGGAGCTGTTGCTGCAGTTGGGCATGTTGGCCGGAGAGTGCTTCTCGGGCCGCGAACTGCAACCTTGCAGGTACCTCCCAGGTTCCCCGCCCAACGAAAGCCCCCAGACCCAAATTGAGAGGGGCTGCTTGGGGGCCCCCTGGGGGCCCTTCAGGCCAGCTAGGTCTTTGGGTCCTGGCTCCTTCGGTTTGGGAGCTGTTGCTGCAGTTGGGCATGTTGGCCGGAGAGTGCTTCTCGGGCCGCGAACTGCAACCTTGCAGGTACCTCTCAGGTATACATGCCCAACGAAAGCCCCCAGACCCAAATTGAGTGGGGCTACTTGGGGGCCCCCTGGGGGCCCTTCAGGCCAGCTAGGTCTTTGTGTCCTGGCTCCTTCGGTTTGGGAGCCGTTGCTGCAGTTGGGCATGTTGGCCGGAGAGTGCTTCTCGGGCCTCGAACTGCAACCTTGCAGGAATCTCCCAGGTTCCCGGCCCAACAAAAGCCCCCAGACCCAAATGGAGAGGGGCTGCTTGGGGGCCCCCTGGGGGCCCTTCAGGCCAGCTAGGTCTTTGGGTCCTGGCTCCTTCGCTTTGGGAGCTGTTGCTGCAGTTGGGCATGTTGGCCGGAGAGTGCTTCTCCGGCCGCGAACTGCAACCTTGCAGGAATCTCCCAGGTTCCATGCCCAACGAAAGCCCCCAGACCCAAATTGAGAGGGGCTGCTTGGGGGCCCCCTGGGGGCCCTTCAGGCCAGCTAGGTCTTTGGGTCCTGGCTCCTTCGGTTTGGGAGCTGTTGCTGCAGTTGGGCATGTTGGCCGGAGAGTGCTTCTCGGGCCGCGAACTGCAACCTTGCAGGTACCTCCCAGGTTCCCGGCCCAACGAAAACCCCCAGACCCAAATGGAGAGGGGCTGCTTGGGGGCCCCCTGGGGGCCCTTCAGGCCAGCTAGGTCTTTGGGTCCTGGCTCCTTCGGTTTGGGAGCTGTTGCTGCAGTTGGGCATGTTGGCCGGAGAGTGCTTCTCGGGCCGCGAACTGTAACTTGCAGGTACCTCTCAGGTATACATGCCCAACGAAAGCCCCCAGACCCAAATGGAGAGGGGCTGCTTAGTGGCCTTCTGGGGGCCCTTCAGGCCAGCTAGGTCTTTGGGTCCTGGCTCCTTCGCTTTGGGAGCTGTTGCTGCAGTTGGGCATGTTGGCCGGAGAGTGCTTCTCGGGCCGCGAACTGCAACCTTGCAGGAATCTCCCAGGTTCCCCGCCCAACGAAAGCCCCCAGACCCAAATTGAGAGGGGCTGCTTGGGGGCCCCCGGGGGGCCCTTCAGGCCAGCTAGGTCTTTGGGTCCTGGCTCCTTCGGTTTGGGAGCTGTTGCTGCAGTTGGGCATGTTGGCCGGAGAGTGCTTCTCCGGCCGCGAACTGCAACCTTGCAGGTACCTCCCAGGTTCCCGGCCCAACTAAAGCCCCCAGACCCAAATGGAGAGGAGCTCCTTGGGGGCCCCATGGGGGCCCTTCAGGCCAGCTAGGTCTTTGGGTCCTGGCTCCTTCGCTTTGGGAGCTGTTGCTGCAGTTGGGCATGTTGGCCGGAGAGTGCTTCTCGGGCCGCGAACTGCAACCTTGCAGGTACCTCCCAGGTTCCCGGCCCAACGAAAACCCCCAGACCCAAATTGAGAGGGGCTGCTTGGGGACCCCCTGGGGGCCCTTCAGGCCAGCTAGGTCTTTGGGTCCTGGCTCCTTCGGATTGGGAGCTGTTGCTGCAGTTGGGCATGTTGGCCGGAGAGTGCTTCTCGGGCCGCGAACTGCAACCTTGCAGGTACCTCTCAGGTATCCATGCCCAACGAAAGCCCCCAGACCCAAATTGAGAGGGGCTGCTTGGTGGCTCCCTGGGGGCCCTTCAGGCCAGCTAGGTCTTTGTGTCCTGGCTCCTTCGCTTTGGGAGCTGTTGCTGCAGTTGGGCATTATGGCCGGAGAGTGCTTCTCGGGCCGCGAACTGCAACCTTGCAGGTACCTCCCAGGTTCCCGGCCCAACGAAAGCCCCCAGACCCAACTGGAGAGGGGCTGCTTGGGGGCCCCCTGGGGGCCCTTCAGGCCAGCTAGGTCTTTGTGTCCTGGCTCCTTCGCTTTGGGAGCTGTTGCTGCAGTTGGGCATGTTGGCCGGAGAGTGCTTCTCGGGCCGCGAACTGCAACCTTGCAGGTACCTCCCAGGTTCCCGGCCCAACGAAAGCCCCCAGACCCAAATTGAGAGGGGCTGCTTGGGGGCCCCCTGGGGGCCCTTCAGGCCAGCTAGGTCTTTGGGTCCTGGCTCCTTCGGTTTGGGAGCTGTTGCTGCAGTTGGGCATGTTGGCCGGAGAGTGCTTCTCGGGCCGCGAACTGCAAACTTGCAGGATTCTCCCAGGTTCCCGGCCCAACGAAAGCCCCCAGACCCAAATGGAGAGGGGCTGCTTGGGGGCCCCCTGGGGACCCTTCAGGCCAGCTAGGTCTTTGGGTCCTGGCTCCTTCGCTTTGGGAGCTGTTGCTGCAGTTGGGCATGTTGGCCGGAGAGTGCTTCTCGGGCCGCGAACTGCAACCTTGCAGGATTCTCCCAGGTTCCCGGCCCAACGAAAGCCCCCAGACCCAAATTGAGAGGGGCTGCTTGGGGGCCCCCTGGGGGCCCTTCAGGCCAGCTAGGTCTTTGGGTCCTGGCTCCTTCGCTTTGGGAGCTGTTGCTGCAGTTGAGCATGTTGGCCGGAGAGTGCTTCTCGGGCCGCGAATTGTAACCTTGCAGGAACCTCTCCGGTATCCATGCCCAACGAAAGCCCCCAGACCCAAATGGAGAGGGGCTGCTTGGTGGCCCCCTGGGGGCCCTTCAGGCCAGCTAGGTCTTTGGGTCCTGGCTCCTTCGGTTTGGGAGCTGTTGCTGCAGTTGGGCATGTTGGCCGGAGAGTGCTTCTCGGGCCGCGAACTGCAACCTTGCAGGATTCTCCCAGGTTCCCGGCCCAACGAAAGCCCCCAGACCCAAATGGAGAGGGGCTGCTTGGGGGCCCCCTGGGGGCCCTTCAGGCCAGCTAGGTCTTTGGGTCCTGGCTCCTTCGCTTTGGGAGCTGTTGCTGCAGTTGGGCATGTTGGCCGGAGAGTGCTTCTCGGGCCGCGAACTGCAACCTTGCAGGAATCTCTCAGGTTCCCGGCCCAACGAAAGCCCCCAGACCCAAATTGAGAGGGGCTGCTTGGGGGCCCCCTGGGGGCCCTTCAGGCCAGCTAGGTCTTTGGGTCCTGGCTCCTTCGGTTTGGGAGCTGTTGCTGCAGTTGGGCATGTTGGCCGGAGAGTGCTTCTCGGGCCGCGAACTGCAACCTTGCAGGTACCTCCCAGGTTCCCGGCCCAACGAAAGCCCCCAGACCCAAATGGAGAGGGGCTGCTTGGTGGCCTTCTGGGGGCCCTTCAGGCCAGCTAGGTCTTTGTGTCCTGGCTCCTTCGGTTTGGGAGCTGTTGCTGGACGTTGGGCATGTTGGCCGGAGAGTGCTTCTCGGGCCGCGAACTGCAACCTTGCAGGAATCTCCCAGGTTCCCGGCCCAACGAAAGCCCCCAGACCCAAATGGAGAGGGGCTGCTTGGGGGCCCCCTGGGGGCCCTTCAGGCCAGCTAGGTCTTTGGGTCCTGGCTCCTTCGGTTTGGGAGCTGTTGCTGCAGTTGGGCATGTTGGCCGGAGAGTGCTTCTCGGGCCGCGAACTGCAACCTTGCAGGTACCTCCCAGGTTCCCGGCCCAACGAAAACCCCCAGACCCAAATGGAGAGGGGCTGCTTGGGGGCCCCCTGGGGGCCCTTCAGGCCAGCTAGGTCTTTGGGTCCTGGCTCCTTCGCTTTGGGAGCTGTTGCTGCAGTTGGGCATGTTGGCCGGAGAGTGCTTCTCGGGCCGCGAACTGCAACCTTGCAGGAATCTCCCAGGTTCCCGGCCCAACGAAAGCCCCCAGACCCAAATGGAGAGGGGCTGCTTGGGGGCCCCCTGGGGGCCCTTCAGGCCAGCTAGGTCTTTGGGTCCTGGCTCCTTCGGTTTGGGAGCTGTTGCTGCAGTTGGGCATGTTGGCCGGAGAGTGCTTCTCGGGCCGCGAACTGCAACCTTGCAGGTACCTCCCAGGTTCCCGGCCCAACGAAAACCCCCAGACCCAAATGGAGAGGGGCTGCTTGGGGGCCCCCTGGGGGCCCTTCAGGCCAGCTAGGTCTTTGGGTCCTGGCTCCTTCGCTTTGGGAGCTGTTGCTGCAGTTGGGCATGTTGGCCGGAGAGTGCTTCTCGGGCCGCGAACTGTAACTTGCAGGTACCTCTCAGGTATACATGCCCAACGAAAGCCCCCAGACCCAAATGGAGAGGGGCTGCTTAGTGGTCTTCTGGGGGCCCTTCAGGCCAGCTAGGTCTTTGGGTCCTGGCTCCTTCGCTTTGGGAGCTGTTGCTGCAGTTGGGCATGTTGGCCGGAGAGTGCTTCTCGGGCCGCGAACTGCAACCTTGCAGGAATCTCCCAGGTTCCCGGCCCAACGAAAGCCCCCAGTCCCAAATGGAGAGGGGCTCCTTGGGGGCCCCATGGGGGCCCTTCAGGCCAGCTAGGTCTTTGGGTCCTGGCTCCTTCGCTTTGGGAGCTGTTGCTGCAGTTGGGCATGTTGGCCGGAGAGTGCTTCTCGGGCCGCGAACTGCAACCTTGCAGGAATCTCCCAGGTTCCCCGCCCAACGAAAGCCCCCAGACCCAAATTGAGAGGGGCTGCTTGGGGGCCCCCTGGGGGCCCTTCAGGCCAGCTAGGTCTTTGGGTCCTGGCTCCTTCGCTTTGGGAGCTGTTGCTGCAGTTGGGCATGTTGGCCGGAGAGTGCTTCTCGGGCCGCGAACTGCAACCTTGCAGGTACCTCCCAGGTTCCATGCCCAACGAAAGCCCCCAGACCCAAATTGAGAGGGGCTGCTTGGGGCCCCCCTGGGGGCCCTTCAGGCCAGCTAGGTCTTTGGGTCCTGGCTCCTTCGGTTTGGGAGCTGTTGCTGCAGTTGGGCATGTTGGCCGGAGAGTGCTTCTCGGGCCGCGAACTGCAACCTTGCAGGTACCTCCCAGGTTCCCGGCCCAACGAAAACCCCCAGACCCAAATGGAGAGGGGCTGCTTGGGGGCCCCCGGGGGGCCCTTCAGGCCAGCTAGGTCTTTGGGTCCTGGCTCCTTCGGTTTGGGAGCTGTTGCTGCAGTTGGGCATGTTGGCCGGAGAGTGCTTCTCGGGCCGCGAACTGTAACTTGCAGGTACCTCTCAGGTATACATGCCCAACGAAAGCCCCCAGACCCAAATGGAGAGGGGCTGCTTGGGGGCCCCCTGGGGGCCCTTCAGGCCAGCTAGGTCTTTGGGTCCTGGCTCCTTCGCTTTGGGAGCTGTTGCTGCAGTTGGGCATGTTGGCCGGAGAGTGCTTCTCCGGCCACGAACTGCAACCTTGCAGGTACCTCCCAGGTTCCCGGCCCAACGAAAGCCCCCAGACGCAAATGGAGAGGAGCTCCTTGGGGGCCCCATGGGGGCCCTTCAGGCCAGCTAGGTCTTTGGGTCCTGGCTCCTTCGCTTTGGGAGCTGTTGCTGCAGTTGGGCATGTTGGCCGGAGAGTGCTTCTCGGGCCGCGAACTGCAACCTTGCAGGATTCTCCCAGGTTCCCGGCCCAACGAAAGCCCCCAGACCCAAATGGAGAGGGGCTGCTTGGGGGCCCCCTGGGGGCCCTTCAGGCCAGCTAGGTCTTTGGGTCCTGGCTCCTTCGCTTTGGGAGCTGTTGCTGCAGTTGGGCATGTTGGCCGGAGAGTGCTTCTCGGGCCGCGAACTACAACCTTGCAGGATTCTCCCAGGTTCCCGGCCCAAAGAAAGCCCCCAGACCCAAATGGAGAGGGGCTGCTTGGGGGCCCCCTGGGGGCCCTTCAGGCCAGCTAGGTCTTTGGGTCCTGGCTCCTTCGCTTTGGGAGCTGTTGCTGCAGTTGGGCATGTTGGCCGGAGAGTGCTTCTCGGGCCTCGAACTGCAACCTTGCAGGATTCTCCCAGGTTCCCGGCCCAACGAAAGCCCCCAGACCCAAATTGAGAGGGGCTGCTTGGGGCCCCCCTGGAGGCCCTTCAGGCCAGCTAGGTCTTTGGGTCCTGGCTCCTTCGGTTTGGGAGCTGTTGCTGCAGTTGGGCATGTTGGCCGGAGAGTGCTTCTCCGGCCGCGAACTGTAACTTGCAGGTACCTCTCAGGTATACATGCCCAACGAAAGCCCCCAGACCCAAATTGAGAGGGGCTGCTTGGTGGCCTTCTGGGGGCCCTTCAGGCCAGCTAGGTCTTTGGGTCCTGGCTCCTTCGCTTTGGGAGCTGTTGCTGGATATTGGGCATGTTGGCCGGAGAGTGCTTCTCGGGCCGCGAACTGCAACCTTGCTGGTATCTCCCAGGTTCTCAGCCTAAAGAAAGCCCCCAGACCCAAATTGAGAGGGGCTGCTTGGGGGCCCCCTGGGGGCCCTTCAGGCCAGCTAGGTCTTTGTGTCCTGGCTCCTTCGTTTTGGGAGCTGTTGCTGCAGTTGGGCATGTTGGCCGGAGAGTGCTTCTCGGGCCGCGAACTGCAACCTTGCAGGTACCTCCCAGGTTCCCGGCCCAACGAAAACCCCCAGACCCAAATGGAGAGGGGCTGTTTGGGGGCCCCCTGGGGTCCCTTCAGGCCAGCTAGGTCTTTGGGTCCTGGCTCCTTCGGTTTGGGAGCTGTTGCTGCAGTTGGGCATGTTGGCCGGAGAGTGCTTCTCGGGCCGCGAACTGTAACTTGCAGGTACCTCTCAGGTATACATGCCCAACGAAAGCCCCCAGACCCAAATGGAGAGGGGCTGCTTAGTGGCCTTCTGGGGGCACTTCAGGCCAGCTAGGTCTTTGGGTCCTGGCTCCTTCGCTTTGGGAGCTGTTGCTGCAGTTGGGCATGTTGGCCGGAGAGTGCTTCTCCGGCCACGAACTGCAACCTTTCAGGTACCTCCCAGGTTCCCGGCCCAACGAAAGACCCCAGACCCAAATGGAGAGGAGCTCCTTGGGGGCCCCATGGGGGCCCTTCAGGCCAGCTAGGTCTTTGGGTCCTGGCTCCTTCGCTTTGGGAGCTGTTGCTGCAGTTGGGCATGTTGGCCGGAGAGTGCTTCTCGGGCCGCGAACTGCAACCTTGCAGGAATCTCCCAGGTTCCCCGCCCAACGAAAGCCCCCAGACCCAAATTGAGAGGGGCTGCTTGGGGGCCCCCTGGGGGCCCTTCAGGCCAGCTAGGTCTTTGGGTCCTGGCTCCTTCGCTTTGGGAGCTGTTGCTGCAGTTGGGCATGTTGGCCGGAGAGTGCTTCTCGGGCCGCGAACTACAACCTTGCAGGATTCTCCCAGGTTACCGGCCCAACGAAAGCCCCCAGACCCAAATGGAGAGGGGCTGCTTGGGGCCCCCCTGGGGGCACTTCAGGCCAGCTAGGTCTTTGGGTCCTGGCTCCTTCGCTTTGGGAGCTGTTGCTGCAGTTGGGCATATTGGGCGGAGAGTGCTTCTCGGGCCGCGAACTGTAACTTGCAGGTACCTCTCAGGTATACATGCCCAACGAAAGCCCCCAGACCCAAATGGAGAGGGGCTGCTTGGGGGCCCCCTGGGGGCCCTTCAGGCCAGCTAGGTCTTTGGGTCCTGGCTCCTTCGCTTTGGGAGCTGTTGCTGCAGTTGGGCATGTTGGCCGGAGAGTGCTTCTCCGGCCGCGAACTGCAACCTTGCAGGTACCTCCCAGGTTCCCGGCCCAACTAAAGCCCCCAGACCCAAATGGAGAGGAGCTCCTTGGGGGCCCCATGGGGGCCCTTCAGGCCAGCTAGGTCTTTGGGTCCTGGCTCCTTCGCTTTGGGAGCTGTTGCTGCAGTTGGGCATGTTGGCCGGAGAGTGCTTCTCGGGCCGCGAACTGCAACCTTGCAGGAATCTCCCAGGTTCCCCGCCCAACGAAAGCCCCCAGACCCAAATTGAGAGGGGCTGCTTGGGGGCCCCCTGGGGGCCCTTCAGGCCAGCTAGGTCTTTGGGTCCTGGCTCCTTCGGTTTGGGAGCTGTTGCTGCAGTTGGGCATGTTGGCCGGAGAGTGCTTCTCGGGCCGCGAACTACAACCTTGCAGGATTCTCCCAGGTTACCGGCCCAACGAAAGCCCCCAGACCCAAATGGAGAGGGGCTGCTTGGGGCCCCCCTGGGGGCCCTTCAGGCCAGCTAGGTCTTTGGGTCCTGGCTCCTTCGCTTTGGGAGCTGTTGCTGCAGTTGGGCATGTTGGCCGGAGAGTGCTTCTCGGGCCGCGAACTGTAACTTGCAGGTACCTCTCAGGTATACATGCCCAACGAAAGCCCCCAGACCCAAATGGAGAGGGGCTGCTTGGTGGCCTTCTGGGGGCCCTTCAGGCCAGCTAGGTCTTTGGGTCCTGGCTCCTTCGCTTTGGGAGCTGTTGCTGCAGTTGGGCATGTTGGCCGGAGAGTGCTTCTCCGGCCGCGAACTGCAACCTTGCAGGTACCTCCCAGGTTCCCGGCCCAACTAAAGCCCCCAGACCCAAATGGAGAGGAGCTCCTTGGGGGCCCCATGGGGGCCCTTCAGGCCAGCTAGGTCTTTGTGTCCTGGCTCCTTCGGTTTGGGAGCTGTTGCTGCAGTTGGGCATGTTGGCCGGAGAGTGCTTCTCGGGCCGCGAACTGCAACATTGCAGGATTCTCCCAGGTTCCCGGCCCAACGAAAGCCCCCAGACCCAAATGGAGAGGGGCTGCTTGGGGGCCCCCTGGGGGCCCTTCAGGCCAGCTAGGTCTTTGGGTCCTGGCTCCTTCGCTTTGGGAGCTGTTGCTGCAGTTGGGCATGTTGGCCGGAGAGTGCTTCTCGGGCCGCGAACTGCAACCTTGCAGGATTCTCCCAGGTTCCCGGCCCAACGAAAGCCCCCAGACCCAAATTGAGAGGGGCTGCTTGGGGGCCCCCTGGGGGCCCTTCAGGCCAGCTAGGTCTTTGGGTCCTGGCTCCTTCGCTTTGGGAGCTGTTGCTGCAGTTGAGCATGTTGGCCGGAGAGTGCTTCTCGGGCCGCGAACTGCAACCTTGCAGGTACCTCTCAGGAATCCATGCCCAACGAAAGCCCCCAGACCCAAATTGAGAGGGGCTGCTTGGTGGCTCCCTGGGGGCCCTTCAGGCCAGCTAGGTCTTTGTGTCCTGGCTCCTTCGCTTTGGGAGCTGTTGCTGCAGTTGGGCATGTTGGCCGGAGAGTGCTTCTCGGGCCTCGAACTGCAACCTTGCAGGAATCTCCCAGGTTCCCGGCCCAACAAAAGCCCCCAGACCCAAATGGAGAGGGGCTGCTTGGGGGCCCCCTGGGGGCCCTTCAGGCCAGCTAGGTCTTTGGGTCCTGGCTCCTTCGCTTTGGGAGCTGTTGCTGCAGTTGGGCATGTTGGCCGGAGAGTGCTTCTCGGGCCGCGAACTGCAACCTTGCAGGTACCTCCCAGGTTCCCGGCCCAACGAAAGCCCCCAGACCCAAATGGAGAGGGGCTGCTTGGTGGCCTTCTGGGGGCCCTTCAGGCCAGCTAGGTCTTTGGGTCCTGGCTCCTTCGGTTTGGGAGCTGTTGCTGCAGTCGGGCATATTGGGCGGAGAGTGCTTCTCGGGCCGCGAACTGTAACTTGCAGGTACCTCTCAGGTATACATGCCCAACGAAAGCCCCCAGACCCAAATGGAGAGGGGCTGCTTGGTGGCCTTCTGGGGGCCCTTCAGGCCAGCTAGGTCTTTGGGTCCTGGCTCCTTCGCTTTGGGAGCTGTTGCTGCAGTTGGGCATGTTGGCCGGAGAGTGCTTCTCCGGCCACGAACTGCAACCTTGCAGGTACCTCCCAGGTTCCCGGCCCAACGAAAGCCCCCAGACGCAAATGGAGAGGAGCTCCTTGGGGGCCCCATGGGGGCCCTTCAGGCCAGCTAGGTCTTTGGGTCCTGGCTCCTTCGGTTTGGGAGCTGTTGCTGCAGTTGGGCATGTTGGCCGGAGAGTGCTTCTCGGGCCGCGAACTGCAACCTTGCAGGAATCTCCCAGGTTCCCGGCCCAACGAAAGCCCCCAGACCCAAATGGAGAGGGGCTGCTTGGGGGCCCCCTGGGGGCCCTTCAGGCCAGCTAGGTCTTTGGGTCCTGGCTCCTTCGCTTTGGGAGCTGTTGCTGCAGTTGGGCATGTTGGCCGGAGAGTGCTTCTCGGGCCGCGAACTACAACCTTGCAGGATTCTCCCAGGTTCCCGGCCCAACGAAAGCCCCCAGACCCAAATTGAGAGGTGCTGCTTGGGGGCCCCCTGGGGGCCCTTCAGGCCAGCTAGGTCTTTGGGTCCTGGCTCCTTCGGTTTGGGAGCTGTTGCTGCAGTTGGGCATGTTGGCCGGAGAGTGCTTCTCGGGCCGCGAACTGCAACCTTGCAGGATTCTCCCAGGTTCCCGGCCCAACGAAAGCCCCCAGACCCAAATTGAGAGGGGCTGCTTGGGGCCCCCCTGGAGGCCCTTCAGGCCAGCTAGGTCTTTGGGTCCTGGCTCCTTCGGTTTGGGAGCTGTTGCTGCAGTTGGGCATGTTGGCCGGAGAGTGCTTCTCGGGCCGCGAACTGTAACTTGCAGGTACCTCTCAGGTATACATGCCCAACGAAAGCCCCCAGACCCAAATGGAGAGGGGCTGCTTGGTGGCCTTCTGGGGGCCCTTCAGGCCAGCTAGGTCTTTGGGTCCTGGCTCCTTCGGTTTGGGAGCTGTTGCTGCAGTTGGGCATATTGGGCGGAGAGTGCTTCTCGGGCCGCGAACTGTAACTTGCAGGTACCTCTCAGGTATACATGCCCAACGAAAGCCCCCAGACCCAAATGGAGAGGGGCTGCTTGGTGGCCCCCTGGGGGCCCTTCAGGCCAGCTAGGTCTTTGGGTCCTGGCTCCTTCGGTTTGGGAGCTGTTGCTGCAGTTGGGCATGTTGGCCGGAGAGTGCTTCTCGGGCCGCGAACTGCAACCTTGCAGGATTCTCCCAGGTTCCCGGCCCAACGAAAGCCCCCAGACCCAAATGGAGAGGGGCTGCTTGGGGGCCCCCTGGGGGCCCTTCAGGCCAGCTAGGTCTTTGGGTCCTGGCTCCTTCGGTTTGGGAGCTGTTGCTGCAGTTGGGCATGTTGGCCGGAGAGTGCTTCTCGGGCCGCGAACTACAACCTTGCAGGATTCTCCCAGGTTACCGGCCCAACGAAAGCCCCCAGACCCAAATGGAGAGGGGCTGCTTGGGGCCCCCCTGGGGGCCCTTCAGGCCAGCTAGGTCTTTGGGTCCTGGCTCCTTCGCTTTGGGAGCTGTTGCTGCAGTTGGGCATGTTGGCCGGAGAGTGCTTCTCGGGCCGCGAACTGTAACTTGCAGGTACCTCTCAGGTATACATGCCCAACGAAAGCCCCCAGACCCAAATGGAGAGGGGCTGCTTGGTGGCCTTCTGGGGGCCCTTCAGGCCAGCTAGGTCTTTGGGTCCTGGCTCCTTCGCTTTGGGAGCTGTTGCTGCAGTTGGGCATGTTGGCCGGAGAGTGCTTCTCCGGCCGCGAACTGCAACCTTGCAGGTACCTCCCAGGTTCCCGGCCCAACTAAAGCCCCCAGACCCAAATTGAGAGGAGCTCCTTGGGGGCCCCATGGGGGCCCTTCAGGCCAGCTAGGTCTTTGTGTCCTGGCTCCTTCGGTTTGGGAGCTGTTGCTGCAGTTGGGCATGTTGGCCGGAGAGTGCTTCTCGGGCAGCGAACTGCAACCTTGCAGGTACCTCCCAGGTTCCCGGCCCAACGAAAGCCCCCAGACCCAAATGGAGAGGGGCTGCTTGGGGGCCCCCTGGGGGCCCTTCAGGCCAGCTAGGTCTTTGGGTCCTGGCTCCTTCGCTTTGGGAGCTGTTGCTGCAGTTGGGCATGTTGGCCGGAGAGTGCTTCTCGGGCCGCGAACTGCAACCTTGCAGGATTCTCCCAGGTTCCCGGCCCAACGAAAGCCCCCAGACCCAAATTGAGAGGGGCTGCTTGGGGGCCCCCTGGGGGCCCTTCAGGCCAGCTAGGTCTTTGGGTCCTGGCTCCTTCGCTTTGGGAGCTGTTGCTGCAGTTGAGCATGTTGGCCGGAGAGTGCTTCTCGGGCCGCGAACTGCAACCTTGCAGGTACCTCTCAGGAATCCATGCCCAACGAAAGCCCCCAGACCCAAATGGAGAGGGGCTGCTTGGTGGCTCCCTGGGGGCCCTTCAGGCCAGCTAGGTCTTTGTGTCCTGGCTCCTTCGCTTTGGGAGCTGTTGCTGCAGTTGGGCATGTTGGCCGGAGAGTGCTTCTCGGGCCGCGAACTGCAACCTTGCAGGTACCTCCCAGGTTCCCGGCCCAACGAAAGCCCCCAGACCCAACTGGAGAGGGGCTGCTTGGGGGCCCCCTGGGGGCCCTTCAGGCCAGCTAGGTCTTTGGGTCCTGGCTCCTTCGCTTTGGGAGCTGTTGCTGCAGTTGGGCATGTTGGCCGGAGAGTGCTTCTCGGGCCGCGAACTGCAACCTTGCAGGTACCTCACAGGTTCCCCGCCCAACGAAAGCCCCCAGACCCAAATTGAGAGGGGCTGCTTGGGGGCCCCCTGGGGGCCCTTCAGGCCAGCTAGGTCTTTGGGTCCTGGCTCCTTCGGTTTGGGAGCTGTTGCTGCATTTGGGCATGTTGGCCGGAGAGTGCTTCTCCGGCCGCGAACTGCAACCTTGCAGGATTCTCCCAGGTTCCCGGCCCAACGAAAGCCCCCAGACCCAAATGGAGAGGGGCTGCTTGGGGCCCCCCTGGGGGCCCTTCAGGCCAGCTAGGTCTTTGGGTCCTGGCTCCTTCGGTTTGGGAGCTGTTGCTGCAGTTGGGCATGTTGGCCGGAGAGTGCTTCTCGGGCCTCGAACTGCAACCTTGCAGGAATCTCCCAGTTTCCCGGCCCAACGAAAGACCCCAGACCCAAATTGAGAGGGGCTGCTTGGGGGCCCCCTGGGGGCCCTTCAGGCCAGCTAGGTCTTTGGGTCCTGGCTCCTTCGCTTTGGGAGCTGTTGCTGCAGTTGGGCATGTTGGCCGGAGAGTGCTTCTCGGGCCGCGAACTGCAACCTTGCTGGATTCTCCCAGGTTCCCGGCCCAACGAAAGCCCCCAGACCCAAATGGAGAGGGGCTGCTTGGGGGCCCCCTGGGGGCCCTTCAGGCCAGCTAGGTCTTTGGGTCCTGGCTCCTTCGCTTTGGGAGCTGTTGCTGCAGTTGAGCATGTTGGCCGGAGAGTGCTTCTCGGGCCGCGAACTGCAACCTTGCAGGTACCTCTCAGGAATCCATGCCCAACGAAAGCCCCCAGACCCAAATGGAGAGGGGCTGCTTGGTGGCCTTCTGGGGGCCCTTCAGGCCAGCTAGGTCTTTGGGTCCTGGCTCCTTCGCTTTGGGAGCTGTTGCTGCAGTTGGGCATGTTGGCCGGAGAGTGCTTCTCGGGCCGCGAACTGCAACCTTGCAGGTACCTCCCAGGTTCCCGGCCCAACGAAAGCCCCCAGACCCAAATTGAGAGGGGCTGCTTGGGGGCCCCCTGGGGGCCCTTCAGGCCAGCTAGGTCTTTGGGTCCTGGCTCCTTCGGTTTGGGAGCTGTTGCTGCAGTTGGGCATGTTGGCCGGAGAGTGCTTCTCGGGCCGCGAACTGCAACCTTGCAGGATTCTCCCAGGTTCCCGGCCCAACGAAAGACCCCAGACCCAAATGGAGAGGGGCTGCTTGGGGCCCCCCTGGGGGCCCTTCAGGCCAGCTAGGTCTTTGGGTCCTGGCTCCTTCGGTTTGGGAGCTGTTGCTGCAGTTGGGCATGTTGGCCGGAGAGTGCTTCTCGGGCCGCGAACTGCAACCTTGCAGGAATCTCCCAGTTTCCCGGCCCAATGAAAGCCCCCAGACCCAAATTGAGAGGGGCTGCTTGGGGGCCCCCTGGGGGCCCTTCAGGCCAGCTAGGTCTTTGGGTCCTGGCTCCTTCGCTTTGGGAGCTGTTGCTGCAGTTGAGCATGTTGGCCGGAGAGTGCTTCTCGGGCCGCGAACTGTAACCTTGCAGGTACCTCTCAGGTATCCATGCCCAACGAAAGCCCCCAGACCCAAATTGAGAGGGGCTGCTTGGTGGCCTTCTGGGGGCCCTTCAGGCCAGCTAGGTCTTTGGGTCCTGGCTCCTTCGCTTTGGGAGCTGTTGCTGCAGTTGGGCATGTTGGCCGGAGAGTGCTTCTCGGGCCGCGAACTGCAACCTTGCAGGATTCTCCCAGGTTCCCGGCCCAACGAAAGCCCCCAGACCCAAATGGAGAGGGGCTGCTTGGGGGCCCCCTGGGGGCCCTTCAGGCCAGCTAGGTCTTTGGGTCCTGGCTCCTTCGCTTTGGGAGCTGTTGCTGCAGTTGGGCATGTTGGCCGGAGAGTGCTTCTCGGGCCGCGAACTGTAACCTTGCAGGTACCTCTCAGGTATACATGCCCAACGAAAGCCCCCAGACCCAAATTGAGTGGGGCTACTTGGGGGCCCCCTGGGGGCCCTTCAGGCCAGCTAGGTCTTTGTGTCCTGGCTCATTCGGTTTGGGAGCCGTTGCTGCAGTTGGACATGTTGGCCGGAGAGTGCTTCTCGGGCCTCGAACTGCAACCTTGCAGGAATGTCCCAGGTTCCCGGCCCAACAAAAGCCCCCAGACCCAAATGGAGAGGGGCTGCTTGGGGGCCCCCTGGGGGCCCTTCAGGCCAGCTAGGTCTTTGGGTCCTGGCTCCTTCGCTTTGGGAGCTGTTGCTGCAGTTGGGCATGTTGGCCGGAGAGTGCTTCTCCGGCCGCGAACTGCAACCTTGCAGGAATCTCCCAGGTTCCCCGCCCAACGAAAGCCCCCAGACCCAAATTGAGAGGGGCTGCTTGGGGGCCCCCTGGGGGCCCTTCAGGCCAGCTAGGTCTTTGGGTCCTGGCTCCTTCGGTTTGGGAGCTGTTGCTGCAGTTGGGCATGTTGGCCGGAGAGTGCTTCTCGGGCCGCGAACTGCAACCTTGCAGGATTCTCCCAGGTTCCCGGCCCAACGAAAGCCCCCAGACCCAAATGGAGAGGGGCTGCTTGGTGGCCTTCTGGGGGCCCTTCAGGCCAGCTAGGTCTTTGTGTCCTGGCTCCTTCGCTTTGGGAGCTGTTGCTGCAGTTGGGCATGTTGGCCGGAGAGTGCTTCTCGGGCCGCGAACTGCAACCTTGCTGGTATCTCCCAGGTTCTCAGCCTAAAGAAAGCCCCCAGACCCAAATTGAGAGGGGCTGCTTGGGGGCCCCCTGGGGGCCCTTCAGGCCAGCTAGGTCTTTGTGTCCTGGCTCCTTCGCTTTGGGAGCTGTTGCTGCAGTTGGGCATGTTGGCCGGAGAGTGCTTCTCGGGCCGCGAACTGCAACCTTGCAGGTACCTCCCAGGTTCCCGGCCCAACGAAAACCCCCAGACCCAAATGGAGAGGGGCTGTTTGGGGGCCCCCTGGGGGCCCTTCAGGCCAGCTAGGTCTTTGGGTCCTGGCTCCTTCGCTTTGGGAGCTGTTGCTGCAGTTGGGCATGTTGGTCGGAGAGTGCTTCTCGGGCCGCGAACTGTAACTTGCAGGTACCTCTCAGGTATACATGCCCAACGAAAGCCCCCAGACCCAAATGGAGAGGGGCTGCTTAGAGGCCTTCTGGGGGCCCTTCAGGCCAGCTAGGTCTTTGGGTCCTGGCTCCTTCGCTTTGGGAGCTGTTGCTGCAGTTGGGCATGTTGGCCGGAGAGTGCTTCTCCGGCCACAAACTGCAACCTTTTAGGTACCTCCCAGGTTCCCGGGCCAACGAAAGCCCCCAGACCCAAATGGAGAGGAGCTCCTTGGGGGCCCCATGGGGGCCCTTCAGGCCAGCTAGGTCTTTCGGTCCTGGCTCCTTCGGTTTGGGAGCTGTTGCTGCAGTTGGGCATGTTGGCCGGAGAGTGCTTCTCGGGCCGCGAACTGCAACCTTGCAGGAATCTCCCAGGTTCCCCGCCCAACGAAAGCCCCCAGACCCAAATTGAGAGGGGCTGCTTGGGGGCCCCCTGGGGGCCCTTCAGGCCAGCTAGGTCTTTGGGTCCTGGCTCCTTCGGTTTGGGAGCTGTTGCTGCAGTTGGGCATGTTGGCCGGAGAGTGCTTCTCGGGCCGCGAACTGCAACCTTGCAGGATTCTCCCAGGTTCCCGGCCCAACGAAAGCCCCCAGACCCAAATGGAGAGGGGCTGCTTGGGGGCCCCCTGGGGGCCCTTCAGGCCAGCTAGGTCTTTGGGTCCTGGCTCCTTCGGTTTGGGAGCTGTTGCTGCAGTTGGGCATGTTGGCCGGAGAGTGCTTCTCGGGCCGCGAACTACAACCTTGCAGGATTCTCCCAGGTTACCGGCCCAACGAAAGCCCCCAGACCCAAATGGAGAGGGGCTGCTTGGGGCCCCCCTGGGGGCCCTTCAGGCCAGCTAGGTCTTTGGGTCCTGGCTCCTTCGCTTTGGGAGCTGTTGCTGCAGTTGGGCATGTTGGCCGGAGAGTGCTTCTCGGGCCGCGAACTGTAACTTGCAGGTACCTCTCAGGTATACATGCCCAACGAAAGCCCCCAGACCCAAATGGAGAGGGGCTGCTTGGTGGCCTTCTGGGGGCCCTTCAGGCCAGCTAGGTCTTTGGGTCCTGGCTCCTTCGCTTTGGGAGCTGTTGCTGCAGTTGGGCATGTTGGCCGGAGAGTGCTTCTCCGGCCGCGAACTGCAACCTTGCAGGTACCTCCCAGGTTCCCGGCCCAACTAAAGCCCCCAGACCCAAATTGAGAGGAGCTCCTTGGGGGCCCCATGGGGGCCCTTCAGGCCAGCTAGGTCTTTGTGTCCTGGCTCCTTCGGTTTGGGAGCTGTTGCTGCAGTTGGGCATGTTGGCCGGAGAGTGCTTCTCGGGCAGCGAACTGCAACCTTGCAGGTACCTCCCAGGTTCCCGGCCCAACGAAAGCCCCCAGACCCAAATGGAGAGGGGCTGCTTGGGGGCCCCCTGGGGGCCCTTCAGGCCAGCTAGGTCTTTGGGTCCTGGCTCCTTCGCTTTGGGAGCTGTTGCTGCAGTTGGGCATGTTGGCCGGAGAGTGCTTCTCGGGCCGCGAACTGCAACCTTGCAGGATTCTCCCAGGTTCCCGGCCCAACGAAAGCCCCCAGACCCAAATTGAGAGGGGCTGCTTGGGGGCCCCCTGGGGGCCCTTCAGGCCAGCTAGGTCTTTGGGTCCTGGCTCCTTCGCTTTGGGAGCTGTTGCTGCAGTTGAGCATGTTGGCCGGAGAGTGCTTCTCGGGCCGCGAACTGCAACCTTGCAGGTACCTCTCAGGAATGCATGCCCAACGAAAGCCCCCAGACCCAAATGGAGAGGGGCTGCTTGGTGGCTCCCTGGGGGCCCTTCAGGCCAGCTAGGTCTTTGTGTCCTGGCTCCTTCGCTTTGGGAGCTGTTGCTGCAGTTGGGCATGTTGGCCGGAGAGTGCTTCTCGGGCCGCGAACTGCAACCTTGCAGGTACCTCCCAGGTTCCCGGCCCAACGAAAGCCCCCAGACCCAACTGGAGAGGGGCTGCTTGGGGGCCCCCTGGGGGCCCTTCAGGCCAGCTAGGTCTTTGGGTCCTGGCTCCTTCGCTTTGGGAGCTGTTGCTGCAGTTGGGCATGTTGGCCGGAGAGTGCTTCTCGGGCCGCGAACTGCAACCTTGCAGGTACCTCACAGGTTCCCCGCCCAACGAAAGCCCCCAGACCCAAATTGAGAGGGGCTGCTTGGGGGCCCCCTGGGGGCCCTTCAGGCCAGCTAGGTCTTTGGGTCCTGGCTCCTTCGGTTTGGGAGCTGTTGCTGCATTTGGGCATGTTGGCCGGAGAGTGCTTCTCCGGCCGCGAACTGCAACCTTGCAGGATTCTCCCAGGTTCCCGGCCCAACGAAAGCCCCCAGACCCAAATGGAGAGGGGCTGCTTGGGGCCCCCCTGGGGGCCCTTCAGGCCAGCTAGGTCTTTGGGTCCTGGCTCCTTCGGTTTGGGAGCTGTTGCTGCAGTTGGGCATGTTGGCCGGAGAGTGCTTCTCGGGCCTCGAACTGCAACCTTGCAGGAATCTCCCAGTTTCCCGGCCCAACGAAAGACCCCAGACCCAAATGGAGAGGGGCTGCTTGGGGGCCCCCTGGGGGCCCTTCAGGCCAGCTAGGTCTTTGGGTCCTGGCTCCTTCGCTTTGGGAGCTGTTGCTGCAGTTGGGCATGTTGGCCGGAGAGTGCTTCTCGGGCCGCGAACTGCAACCTTGCTGGATTCTCCCAGGTTCCCGGCCCAACGAAAGCCCCCAGACCCAAATTGAGAGGGGCTGCTTGGGGGCCCCCTGGGGGCCCTTCAGGCCAGCTAGGTCTTTGGGTCCTGGCTCCTTCGCTTTGGGAGCTGTTGCTGCAGTTGAGCATGTTGGCCGGAGAGTGCTTCTCGGGCCGCGAACTGCAACCTTGCAGGTACCTCTCAGGAATCCATGCCCAACGAAAGCCCCCAGACCCAAATGGAGAGGGGCTGCTTGGTGGCCTTCTGGGGGCCCTTCAGGCCAGCTAGGTCTTTGGGTCCTGGCTCCTTCGCTTTGGGAGCTGTTGCTGCAGTTGGGCATGTTGGCCGGAGAGTGCTTCTCGGGCCGCGAACTGCAACCTTGCAGGTACCTCCCAGGTTCCCGGCCCAACGAAAGCCCCCAGACCCAAATTGAGAGGGGCTGCTTGGGGGCCCCCTGGGGGCCCTTCAGGCCAGCTAGGTCTTTGGGTCCTGGCTCCTTCGGTTTGGGAGCTGTTGCTGCAGTTGGGCATGTTGGCCGGAGAGTGCTTCTCGGGCCGCGAACTGCAACCTTGCAGGATTCTCCCAGGTTCCCGGCCCAACGAAAGACCCCAGACCCAAATGGAGAGGGGCTGCTTGGGGCCCCCCTGGGGGCCCTTCAGGCCAGCTAGGTCTTTGGGTCCTGGCTCCTTCGGTTTGGGAGCTGTTGCTGCAGTTGGGCATGTTGGCCGGAGAGTGCTTCTCGGGCCGCGAACTGCAACCTTGCAGGAATCTCCCAGTTTCCCGGCCCAATGAAAGCCCCCAGACCCAAATTGAGAGGGGCTGCTTGGGGGCCCCCTGGGGGCCCTTCAGGCCAGCTAGGTCTTTGGGTCCTGGCTCCTTCGCTTTGGGAGCTGTTGCTGCAGTTGAGCATGTTGGCCGGAGAGTGCTTCTCGGGCCGCGAACTGTAACCTTGCAGGTACCTCTCAGGTATCCATGCCCAACGAAAGCCCCCAGACCCAAATTGAGAGGGGCTGCTTGGTGGCCTTCTGGGGGCCCTTCAGGCCAGCTAGGTCTTTGGGTCCTGGCTCCTTCGCTTTGGGAGCTGTTGCTGCAGTTGGGCATGTTGGCCGGAGAGTGCTTCTCGGGCCGCGAACTGCAACCTTGCAGGATTCTCCCAGGTTCCCGGCCCAACGAAAGCCCCCAGACCCAAATGGAGAGGGGCTGCTTGGGGGCCCCCTGGGGGCCCTTCAGGCCAGCTAGGTCTTTGGGTCCTGGCTCCTTCGCTTTGGGAGCTGTTGCTGCAGTTGGGCATGTTGGCCGGAGAGTGCTTCTCGGGCCGCGAACTGTAACCTTGCAGGTACCTCTCAGGTATACATGCCCAACGAAAGCCCCCAGACCCAAATTGAGTGGGGCTACTTGGGGGCCCCCTGGGGGCCCTTCAGGCCAGCTAGGTCTTTGGGTCCTGGCTCATTCGGTTTGGGAGCCGTTGCTGCAGTTGGACATGTTGGCCGGAGAGTGCTTCTCGGGCCTCGAACTGCAACCTTGCAGGAATGTCCCAGGTTCCCGGCCCAACAAAAGCCCCCAGACCCAAATGGAGAGGGGCTGCTTGGGGGCCCCCTGGGGGCCCTTCAGGCCAGCTAGGTCTTTGGGTCCTGGCTCCTTCGCTTTGGGAGCTGTTGCTGCAGTTGGGCATGTTGGCCGGAGAGTGCTTCTCCGGCCGCGAACTGCAACCTTGCAGGAATCTCCCAGGTTCCCCGCCCAACGAAAGCCCCCAGACCCAAATTGAGAGGGGCTGCTTGGGGGCCCCCTGGGGGCCCTTCAGGCCAGCTAGGTCTTTGGGTCCTGGCTCCTTCGGTTTGGGAGCTGTTGCTGCAGTTGGGCATGTTGGCCGGAGAGTGCTTCTCGGGCCGCGAACTGCAACCTTGCAGGTACCTCTAAGGTATACATGCCCAACGAAAGGCCCCAGACCCAAATTGAGTGGGGCTACTTGGGGGCCCCCTGGGGGCCCTTCAGGCCAGCTAGGTCTTTGTGTCCTGGCTCATTCGGTTTGGGAGCCGTTGCTGCAGTTGGGCATGTTGGCCGGAGAGTGCTTCTCGGGCCTCGAACTGCAACCTTGCAGGAATCTCCCAGGTTCCCGGCCCAACGAAAGCCCCCAGACCCAAATGGAGAGGGGCTGCTTGGGGGCCCCCTGGGGGCCCTTCAGGCCAGCTAGGTCTTTGGGTCCTGGCTCCTTCGCTTTGGGAGCTGTTGCTGCAGTTGGGCATGTTGGCCGGAGAGTGCTTCTCGGGCCGCGAACTGCAACATTGCAGGTACCTCCCAGGTTCCCGGCCCAACGAAAGCCCCCAGACCCAAATTGAGAGGGGCTGCTTGGGGGCCCCCTGGGGGCCCTTCAGGCCAGCTAGGTCTTTGGGTCCTGGCTCCTTCGGTTTGGGAGCTGTTGCTGCAGTTGAGCATGTTGGCCGGAGAGTGCTTCTCGGGCCGCGAACTGCAACCTTGCAGGATTCTCCCAGGTTCCCGGCCCAACGAAAGACCCCAGACCCAAATGGAGAGGGGCTGCTTGGGGCCCACCTGGGGGCCCTTCAGGCCAGCTAGGTCTTTGGGTCCTGGCTCCTTCGGTTTGGGAGCTGTTGCTGCAGTTGTGCATGTTGGCCGGAGAGTGCTTCTCGGGCCGCGAACTGCAACCTTGCAGGATTCTCCCAGGTTCCCGGCCCAACGAAAGCCCCCAGACCCAAATTGAGAGGGGCTGCTTGGGTGCCCCTTGGGGCCCCTTCAGGCCAGCTAGGTCTTTGGGTCCTGGCTCCTTCGCTTTGGGAGCTGTTGCTGCAGTTGAGCATGTTGGCCGGAGAGTGCTTCTCGGGCCGCGAACTGTAACCTTGCAGGTACCTCTCAGGTATCCATGCCCAACGAAAGCCCCCAGACCCAAATTGAGAGGGGCTGCTTGGTGGCCTTCTGGGGGCCCTTCAGGCCAGCTAGGTCTTTGGGTCCTGGCTCCTTCGCTTTGGGAGCTGTTGCTGCAGTTGGGCATGTTGGCCGGAGAGTGCTTCTCGGGCCGCGAACTGCAACCTTGCAGGATTCTCCCAGGTTCCCGGCCCAACGAAAGCCCCCAGACCCAAATGGAGAGGGGCTGCTTGGGGGCCCCCTGGGGCCCCTTCAGGCCAGCTAGGTCTTTGGGTCCTGGCTCCTTCGCTTTGGGAGCTGTTGCTGCAGTTGGGCATGTTGGCCGGAGAGTGCTTCTCGGGCCGCGAACTGTAACCTTGCAGGTACCTCTCAGGTATACATGCCCAACGAAAGCCCCCAGACCCAAATTGAGTGGGGCTACTTGGGGGCCCCCTGGGGGCCCTTCAGGCCAGCTAGGTCTTTGTGTCCTGGCTCATTCGGTTTGGGAGCCGTTGCTGCAGTTGGGCATGTTGGCCGGAGAGTGCTTCTTGGGCCTCGAACTGCAACCTTGCAGGAATCTCCCAGGTTCCCGGCCCAACAAAAGCCCCCAGACCCAAATGGAGAGGTGCTGCTTGGGGGCCCCCTGGGGGCCCTTCAGGCCAGCTAGGTCTTTGGGTCCTGGCTCCTTCGGTTTGGGAGCTGTTGCTGCAGTTGCGCATGTTGGCCGGAGAGTGCTTCTCGGGCCGCGAACTGCAACCTTGCAGGTACCTCTCAGGTATACATGCCCAACGAAAGCCCCCAGACCCAAATGGAGAGGGGCTGCTTGGTGGCCTTCTGGGGGCCCTTCAGGCCAGCTAGGTCTTTGGGTCCTGGCTCCTTCGCTTTGGGAGCTGTTGCTGCAGTTGGGCATGTTGGCCGGAGAGTGCTTCTCGGGCCGCGAACTGTAACTTGCAGGTAACTCCCAGGTTCCCGGCCCAACGAAAGCCCCCAGACCCAAATGGAGAGGAGCTCCTTGGGGGCCCCATGGGGGCCCTTCAGGCCAGCTAGGTCTTTGGGTCCTGGCTCCTTCGCTTTGGGAGCTGTTGCTGCAGTTGGGCATGTTGGCCGGAGAGTGCTTCTCGGGCCGCGAACTGCAACCTTGCAGGAATCTCCCAGGTTCCCCGCCCAACGAAAGCCCCCAGACCCAAATTGAGAGGTGCTGCTTGGGGGCCCCCTGGGGGCCCTTCAGGCCAGCTAGGTCTTTGGGTCCTGGCTCCTTCGGTTTGGGAGCTGTTGCTGCAGTTGCGCATGTTGGCCGGAGAGTGCTTCTCGGGCCGCGAACTGCAACCTTGCAGGTACCTCTCAGGTATAAATGCCCAACGAAAGCCCCCAGACCCAAATTGAGTGGGGCTACTTGGGGGCCCCCTGGGGGCCCTTCAGGCCAGCTAGGTCTTTGTGTCCTGGCTCCTTCGGTTTGGGAGCCGTTGCTGCAGTTGGGCATGTTGGCCGGAGAGTGCTTCTCGGGCCTCGAACTGCAACCTTGCAGGAATCTCCCAGGTTCCCGGCCCAACGAAAGCCCCCAGACCCAAATGGAGAGGGGCTGCTTGGGGGCCCCCTGGGGGCCCTTCAGGCCAGCTAGGTCTTTGGGTCCTGGCTCCTTCGCTTTGGGAGCTGTTGCTGCAGTTGGGCATGTTGGCCGGAGAGTGCTTCTCCGGCCTCGAACTGCAACCTTGCAGGAATCTCCCAGGTTCCATACCCAACGAAAGCCCCCAGACCCAAATGGAGAGGGGCTGCTTGGGGGCCCCCTGGGGGCTCTTCAGGCCAGCTAGGTCTTTGTGTCCTGGCTCATTCGGTTTGGGAGCCGTTGCTGCAGTTGGGCATGTTGGCCGGAGAGTGCTTCTCGGGCCTCGAACTGCAACCTTGCAGGAATCTCCCAGGTTCCCGGCCCAACTAAAGCCCCCAGACCCAAATGGAGAGGGGCTGCTTGGGGGCCTCCTGGGGGCCCTTCAGGCCAGCTAGGTCTTTGGGTCCTGGCTCCTTCGCTTTGGGAGCTGTTGCTGCAGTTGGGCATGTTGGCCGGAGAGTGCTTCTCCGGCCGTGAACTGCAACCTTGCAGGTACCTCTCAGGTATCCATGCCCAACGAAAGCCCCCAGACCCAAATTGAGAGGGGCTGCTTGGTGGCTCCCTGGGGGCCCTTCAGGCCAGCTAGGTCTTTGTGTCCTGGCTCCTTCGGTTTGGGAGCTGTTGCTGCAGTTGGGCATGTTGACCGGAGAGTGCTTCTCGGGCCGCGAACTGCAACCTTGCAGGTACCTCCCAGGTTCCCGGCCCAACGAAAGCCCCCAGACCCAAATGGAGAGGGGCTGCTTGGGGGCCCCCTGGGGGCCCTTCAGGCCAGCTAGGTCTTTGGGTCCTGGCTCCTTCGCTTTGGGAGCTGTTGCTGCAGTTGGGCATGTTGGCCGGAGAGTGCTTCTCGGGCCGCGAACTGCAACCTTGCAGGTACCTCCCAGGTTCCCGGCCCAACGAAAGCCCCCAGACCCAAATTGAGAGGGGCTGCTTGGGGGCCCCCTGGGGGCCCTTCAGGCCAGCTAGGTCTTTGGGTCCTGGCTCCTTCGCTTTGGGAGCTGTTGCTGCAGTTGGGCATGTTGGCCGGAGAGTGCTTCTCGGGCCGCGAACTGCAACCTTGCAGGAATCTCCCAGGTTCCCCGCCCAACGAAAGCCCCCAGACCCAAATTGAGTGGGGCTACTTGGGGGCCCCCTGGGGGCCCTTCAGGCCAGCTAGGTCTTTGTGTCCTGGCTCATTCGGTTTGGGAGCCGTTGCTGCAGTTGGGCATGTTGGCCGGAGAGTGCTTCTCGGGCCTCGAACTGCAACCTTGCAGGATTCTCCCAGGTTCCCGGCCCAACGAAAGCCCCCAGACCCAAATGGAGAGGGGCTGCTTGGGGGCCCCCTGGGGGCCCTTCAGGCCAGCTAGGTCTTTGGGTCCTGGCTCCTTCGCTTTGGGAGCTGTTGCTGCAGTTGGGCATGTTGGCCGGAGAGTGCTTCTCCGGCCGCGAACTGCAACCTTGCAGGAATCTCCCAGGTTCCATTCCCAACGAAAGCCCCCAGACCCAAATTGAGAGGGGCTGCTTGGGGGCCCCCTGGGGGCTCTTCAGGCCAGCTAGGTCTTTGTGTCCTGGCTCATTCGGTTTGGGAGCCGTTGCTGCAGTTGGGCATGTTGGCCGGAGAGTGCTTCTCGGGCCTCGAACTGCAACCTTGCAGGAATCTCCCAGGTTCCCGGCCCAACAAAAGCCCCCAGACCCAAATGGAGAGGGGCTGCTTGGGGGCCCCCTGGGGGCCCTTCAGGCCAGCTAGGTCTTTGGGTCCTGGCTCCTTCGCTTTGGGAGCTGTTGCTGCAGTTGGGCATGTTGGCCGGAGAGTGCTTCTCGGGCCGCGAACTGCAACCTTGCAGGAATCTCCCAGGTTCCCGGCCCAACGAAAGCCCCCAGACCCAAATTGAGACGGGCTGCTTGGGGGCCCCCTGGGGGCCCTTCAGGCCAGCTAGGTCTTTGGGTCCTGGCTCCTTCGGTTTGGGAGCTGTTGCTGCAGTTGCGCATGTTGGCCGGAGAGTGCTTCTCGGGCCGCGAACTGCAACCTTGCAGGTACCTCTCAGGTATAAATGCCCAACGAAAGCCCCCAGACCCAAATTGAGAGGGGCTACTTGGGGGCCCCCTGGGGGCCCTTCAGGCCAGCTAGGTCTTTGTGTCCTGGCTCCTTCGGATTGGGAGCTGTTGCTGCAGTTGGGCATGTTGGCCGGAGAGTGCTTCTCCGGCCTCGAACTGCAACCTTGCAGGAATCTCCCAGGTTCCATGCCCAACGAAAGCCCCCAGACCCAAATTGAGAGGGGCTGCTTGGGGGCTCCCTGGGGGCTCTTCAGGCCAGCTAGGTCTTTGTGTCCTGGCTCATTCGGTTTGGGAGCCGTTGCTGCAGTTGGGCATGTTGGCCGGAGAGTGCTTCTCGGGCCTCGAACTGCAACCTTGCAGGAATCTCCCAGGTTCCCGGCCCAACAAAAGCCCCCAGACCCAAATGGAGAGGGGCTGCTTGGGGGCCCCCTGGGGGCCCTTCAGGCCAGCTAGGTCTTTGGGTCCTGGCTCCTTCGGTTTGGGAGCTGTTGCTGCAGTTGGGCATGTTGGCCGGAGAGTGCTTCTCCGGCCGCGAACTGCAACCTTGCAGGTACCTCTCAGGTATCCATGCCCAACGAAAGCCCCCAGACCCAAATTGAGAGGGGCTGCTTGGTGGCTCCCTGGGGGCCCTTCAGGCCAGCTAGGTCTTTGTGTCCTGGCTCCTTCGCTTTGGGAGCTGTTGCTGCAGTTGGGCATGTTGACCG
The DNA here is from genome assembly GCF_964237585.1 of Gallinula chloropus. Classification (NCBI taxonomy): domain Eukaryota; kingdom Metazoa; phylum Chordata; class Aves; order Gruiformes; family Rallidae; genus Gallinula; species Gallinula chloropus. The sequence continues at coordinate 180,849 of NW_028168372.1, forward strand.
GAGAGTGCTTCTCGGGCCGCGAACTGCAACCTTGCAGGTACCTCCCAGGTTCCCGGCCCAACGAAAGCCCCCAGACCCAAATGGAGAGGGGCTGCTTGGGGGCCCCCTGGGGGCCCTTCAGGCCAGCTAGGTCTTTGGGTCCTGGCTCCTTCGCTTTGGGAGCTGTTGCTGCAGTTGGGCATGTTGGCCGGAGAGTGCTTCTCGGGCCGCGAACTGCAACCTTGCAGGTACCTCCCAGGTTCCCGGCCCAACGAAAGCCCCCAGACCCAAATTGAGAGGGGCTGCTTGGGGGCCCCCTGGGGGCCCTTCAGGCCAGCTAGGTCTTTGGGTCCTGGCTCCTTCGGTTTGGGAGCTGTTGCTGCAGTTGGGCATGTTGGCCGGAGAGTGCTTCTCGGGCCGCGAACTGCAACCTTGCAGGTACCTCCCAGGTTCCCGGCCCAACGAAAACCCCCAGACCCAAATTGAGAGGGGCTGCTTGGGGGCCCCCTGGGGGCCCTTCAGGCCAGCTAGGTCTTTGGGTCCTGGCTCCTTCGCTTTGGGAGCTGTTGCTGCAGTTCGGCATGTTGGGCGGAGAGTGCTTCTCGGGCCGCGAACTGCAACCTTGCAGGTACCTCTCAGGTATACATGCCCAACGAAAGCCCCCAGACCCAAATGGAGAGGGGCTGCTTGGTGGCCTTCTGGGGGCCCTTCAGGCCAGCTAGGTCTTTGGGTCCTGGCTCCTTCGCTTTGGGAGCTGTTGCTGCAGTTGGACATGTTGGGCGGAGAGTGCTTCTCGGGCCGCGAACTGCAACCTTGCAGGAATCTCCCAGGTTCCCGGCCCAACGAAAGCCCCCAGACCCAAATTGAGAGGGGCTGCTTGGGGCCCCCCTGGGGGCCCTTCAGGCCAGCTAGGTCTTTGTGTCCTGGCTCATTCGCTTTGGGAGCTGTTGCTGCAGTTGGGCATGTTGGCCGGAGAGTGCTTCTCGGGCCTCGAACTGCAACCTTGCAGGAATCTCCCAGGTTCCCGGACCAACGAAAGCCCCCAGACCCAAATTGAGAGGGGCTGCTTGGGGCCCCCCTGGGGGCCCTTCAGGCCAGCTAGGTCTTTGGGTCCTGGCTCCTTCGGTTTGGGAGCTGTTGCTGCAGTTGGGCATGTTGGCCGGAGAGTGCTTCTCGGGCCGCGAACTGCAACCTTGCAGGTACCTCCCAGGTTCCATGCCCAACGAAAGCCCCCAGACCCAAATGGAGAGGGGCTGCTTGGGGCCCCCCTGGGGGCCCTTCAGGCCAGCTAGGTCTTTGGGTCCTGGCTCCTTCGCTTTGGGAGCTGTTGCTGCAGTTGGGCATGTTGGCCGGAGAGTGCTTCTCGGGCCGCGAACTGCAACCTTGCAGGTACCTCCCAGGTTCCCGGCCCAACGAAAACCCCCAGACCCAAATGGAGAGGGGCTGCTTGGGGGCCCCCGGGGGGCCCTTAAGGCCAGCTAGGTCTTTGGGTCCTGGCTCCTTCGGTTTGGGAGCTGTTGCTGCAGTTGGGCATGTTGGCCGGAGAGTGCTTCTCGGGCCGCGAACTGCAACCTTGCAGGAATCTCCCAGGTTCCATGCCCAACGAAAACCCCCAGACCCAAATGGAGAGGGGCTGCTTGGGGCCCCCCTGGGGGCCCTTCAGGCCAGCTAGGTCTTTGGGTCCTGGCTCCTTCGGTTTGGGAGCTGTTGCTGCAGTTGGGCATGTTGGCCGGAGAGTGCTTCTCGGGCCGCGAACTGCAACCTTGCAGGTACCTCCCAGGTTCCCGGCCAAACGAAAGCCCCCAGACCCAAATGGAGAGGGGCTGCTTGGTGGCCTTCTGGGGGCCCTTCAGGCCAGCTAGGTCTTTGGGTCCTGGCTCCTTCGCTTTGGGAGCTGTTGCTGCAGTTGGGCATGTTGGCCGGAGAGTGCTTCTCCTGCCACGAACTGCAACCTTGCAGGAATCTCCCAGGTTCCCGGCCCAACGAAAGCCCCCAGACCCAAATTGAGAGGAGCTCCTTGGGGGCCCCCTGGGGGCCCTTCAGGCCAGCTAGGTCTTTCGGTCCTGGCTCCTTCGGTTTGGGAGCTGTTGCTGCAGTTGGGCATGTTGGCCGGAGAGTGCTTCTCGGGCCTCGAACTGCAACCTTGCAGGAATCTCCCAGGTTCCCGGCCCAACGAAAGCCCCCAGACCCAAATGGAGAGGGGCTGCTTGGGGGCCCCCTGGGGGCCCTTCAGGCCAGCTAGGTCTTTGGGTTCTGGCTCCTTCGCTTTGGGAGCTGTTGCTGCAGTTGGGCATGCTGGCCGGAGAGTGCTTCTCCGGCCGCGAACTGCAACCTTGCAGGTACCTCCCAGGTTCCCGGCCCAACTAAAGCCCCCAGACCCAAATGGAGAGGAGCTCCTTGGGGCCCCCATGGGGGCCCTTCAGGCCAGCTAGGTCTTTGGGTCCTGGCTCCTTCGCTTTGGGAGCTGTTGCTGCAGTTGGGCATGTTGGGCGGAGAGTGCTTCTCGGGCCGCGAACTGCAACCTCGCAGGAATCTCCCAGGTTCCCAGCCCAACGAAAGCCCCCAGACCCAAATTGAGAGGGGCTGCTTGGGGGCCCCCTGGGGGCCCTTCAGGCCAGCTAGGTCTTTGGGTCCTGGCTCCTTCGGTTTGGGAGCTGTTGCTGCAGTTGGGCATGTTGGCCGGAGAGTGCTTCTCGGGCCGCGAACTGCAACCTTGCAGGATTCTCCCAGGTTCCCGGCCCAAAGAAAGCCCCCAGACCCAAATGGAGAGGGGCTGCTTGTGGCCCCCTGGGGGCCTTTCAGGCCAGCTAGGTCTTTGGGTCCTGGCTCCTTCGGTTTGGGAGCCGTTGCTGCAGTTGGGCATGTTGGCCGGAGAGTGCTTCTCGGGCCGCGAACTGCAACCTTGCAGGAATCTCCCAGGTTCCCGGCCCAACGAAAGCCCCCAGACCCAAATGGAGAGGGGCTGCTTGGGGGCCCCCTGGGGGCCCTTCAGGCCAGCTAGGTCTTTGGGTCCTGGCTCCTTCGGTTTGGGAGCTGTTGCTGCAGTTGGGCATGTTGGCCGGAGAGTGCTTCTCGGGCCGCGAACTGCAACCTTGCAGGTACCTCCCAGGTTCCCGGCCCAACGAAAACCCCCAGACCCAAATTGAGAGGGGCTGCTTGGGGGCCCCCTGGGGGCCCTTCAGGCCAGCTAGGTCTTTGGGTCCTGGCTCCTTCGCTTTGGGAGCTGTTGCTGCAGTTGGGCATGTTGGCCGGAGAGTGCTTCTCGGGCCGCGAACTGCAACCTTGCAGGTACCTCTCAGGTATACATGCCCAACGAAAGCCCCCAGACCCAAATGGAGAGGGGCTGCTTGGTGGCCTTCTGGGGGCCCTTCTGGCCAGCTAGGTCTTTGGGTCCTGGCTCCTTCGCTTTGGGAGCTGTTGCTGCAGTTGGGCATGTTGGCCGGAGAGTGCTTCTCGGGCCGCGAACTGCAACCTTGCAGGTACCTCCCAGGTTCCCGGCCCAACGAAAGCCCCCAGACCCAAATGGAGAGGAGCTCCTTGGGGGCCCCCTGGGGGCCCTTCAGGCCAGCTAGGTCTTTGGGTCCTGGCTCCTTCGCTTTGGGAGCTGTTGCTGCAGTTGGGCATGTTGGCCGGAGAGTTCTTCTCGGGCCGCGAACTGCAACCTTGCAGGAATCTCCCAGGTTCCCCGCCCAACGAAAGCCCCCAGACCCAAATTGAGAGGGGCTGCTTGGGGGCCCCCTGGGGGCCCTTCAGGCCAGCTAGGTCTTTGGGTCCTGGCTCCTTCGCTTTGGGAGCTGTTGCTGCAGTTGGGCATGTTGGCCGGAGAGTGCTTCTCGGGCCGCGAACTGCAACCTTGCAGGTACCTCCCAGGTTCCATGCCCAACGAAAGCCCCCAGACCCAAATTGAGAGGGGCTGCTTGGGGCCCCCCTGGGGGCCCTTCAGGCCAGCTAGGTCTTTGGGTCCTGGCTCCTTCGGTTTGGGAGCTGTTGCTGCAGTTGGGCATGTTGGACGGAGAGTGCTTCTCGGGCCGCGAACTGCAACCTTGCAGGTACCTCCCAGGTTCCCGGCCCAACGAAAACCCCCAGACCCAAATGGAGAGGGGCTGCTTGGGGGCCCCCTGGGGGCCCTTCAGGCCAGCTAGGTCTTTGGGTCCTGGCTCCTTCGCTTTGGGAGCTGTTGCTGCAGTTGGGCATGTTGGCCGGAGAGTGCTTCTCGGGCCGCGAACTGCAACCTTGCAGGATTCTCCCAGGTTCCCGGCCCAACGAAAGCCCCCAGACCCAAATGGAGAGGGGCTGCTTGGGGGCCCCCTGGGGGCCCTTCAGGCCAGCTAGGTCTTTGGGTCCTGGCTCCTTCGGTTTGGGAGCTGTTGCTGCAGTTGGGCATGTTGGCCGGAGAGTGCTTCTCGGGCCGCGAACTGCAACCTTGCAGGATTCTCCCAGGTTCCCGGCCCAACGAAAGCCCCCAGACCCAAATGGAGAGGGGCTGCTTGGGGGCCCCCTGGGGGCCCTTCAGGCCAGCTAGGTCTTTGGGTCCTGGCTCCTTCGCTTTGGGAGCTGTTGCTGCAGTTGGGCATGTTGGCCGGAGAGTGCTTCTCGGGCCGCGAACTGCAACCTTGCAGGATTCTCCCAGGTTCCCGGCCCAACGAAAGCCCCCAGACCCAAATGGAGAGGGGCTGCTTGGGGGCCCCCTGGGGGCCCTTCAGGCCAGCTAGGTCTTTGGGTCCTGGCTCCTTCGGTTTGGGAGCTGTTGCTGCAGTTGGGCATGTTGGCCGGAGAGTGCTTCTCGGGCCGCGAACTGCAACCTTGCAGGTACCTCTCAGGTATACATGCCCAACGAAAGCCCCCAGACCCAAATGGAGAGGGGCTGCTTGGTGGCTCCCTGGGGGCCCTTCAGGCCAGCTAGGTCTTTGTGTCCTGGCTCCTTCGCTTTGGGAGCTGTTGCTGCAGTTGGGCATGTTGGCCGGAGAGTGCTTCTCGGGCCGCGAACTGCAACCTTGCAGGTACCTCCCAGGTTCCCGGCCCAACGAAAGCCCCCAGACCCAAATGGAGAGGGGCTGCTTGGGGGCCCCCTGGGGGCCCTTCAGGCCAGCTAGGTCTTTGGGTCCTGGCTCCTTCGGTTTGGGAGCTGTTGCTGCAGTTGGGCATGTTGGCCGGAGAGTGCTTCTCGGGCCGCGAACTGCAACCTTGCAGGTACCTCCCAGGTTCCCGGCCCAACGAAAGCCCCCAGACCCAAATTGAGAGGGGCTGCTTGAGGGCCCCCTGGGGGCCCTTCAGGCCAGCTAGGTCTTTGGGTCCTGGCTCCTTCGGTTTGGGAGCTGTTGCTGCAGTTGGGCATGTTGGCCGGAGAGTGCTTCTCGGGCCGCGAACTGCAACCTTGCAGGAATCTCCCAGGTTCCCGGCCCAACGAAAGCCCCCAGACCCAAATGGAGAGGGGCTCCTTGGGGGCCCCCTGGGGGCCCTTCAGGCCAGCTAGGTCTTTGGGTCCTGGCTCCTTCGGTTTGGGAGCTGTTGCTGCAGTTGGGCATGTTGGCCGGAGAGTGCTTCTCGGGCCGCGAACTGCAACCTTGCAGGATTCTCCCAGGTTCCCGGCCCAACGAAAGCCCCCAGACCGAAATGGAGAGGGGCTGCTTGGTGGCCTTCTGGGGGCCCTTCAGGCCAGCTAGGTCTTTGGGTCCTGGCTCCTTCGCTTTGGGAGCTGTTGCTGCAGTTGGACATGTTGGGCGGAGAGTGCTTCTCGGGCCGCGAACTGCAACCTTGCAGGAATCTCCCAGGTTCCCGGCCCAACGAAAGCCCCCAGACCCAAATTGAGAGGGGCTGCTTGGGGGCCCCCTGGGGGCCCTTCAGGCCATCTAGGTCTTTGTGTCCTGGCTCATTCGGTTTGGGAGCTGTTGCTGCAGTTGGGCATGTTGGCCGGAGAGTGCTTCTCGGGCCTCGAACTGCAACCTTGCAGGAATCTCCCAGGTTCCCGGCCCAACGAAAGCCCCCAGACCCAAATTGAGAGGGGCTGCTTGGGGCCCCCCTGGGGGCCCTTCAGGCCAGCTAGGTCTTTGGGTCCTGGCTCCTTCGGTTTGGGAGCTGTTGCTGCAGTTGGGCATGTTGGCCGGAGAGTGCTTCTCGGGCCGCGAACTGCAACCTTGCAGGTACCTCCCAGGTTCCATGCCCAACGAAACCCCCCAGACCCAAATGGAGAGGGGCTGCTTGGGGCCCCCCTGGGGGCCCTTCAGGCCAGCTAGGTCTTTGGGTCCTGGCTCCTTCGCTTTGGGAGCTGTTGCTGCAGTTGGGCATGTTGGCCGGAGAGTGCTTCTCGGGCCGCGAACTGCAACCTTGCAGGTACCTCCCAGGTTCCCGGCCCAACGAAAACCCCCAGACCCAAATGGAGAGGGGCTGCTTGGGGGCCCCCGGGGGGCCCTTCAGGCCAGCTAGGTCTTTGGGTCCTGGCTCCTTCGGTTTGGGAGCTGTTGCTGCAGTTGGGCATGTTGGCCGGAGAGTGCTTCTCCGGCCTCGAACTGCAACCTTGCAGGTACCTCCCAGGTTCCCGGCCCAACTAAAGCCCCCAGACCCAAATGGAGAGGAGCTCCTTGGGGGCCCCCTGGGGGCCCTTCAGGCCAGCTAGGTCTTTGGGTCCTGGCTCCTTCGCTTTGGGAGCTGTTGCTGCAGTTGGGCATGTTGGCCGGAGAGTGCTTCTCGGGCCGCGAACTGCAACCTTGCAGGAATCTCCCAGGTTCCATGCCCAACGAAAACCCCCAGACCCAAATGGAGAGGGGCTGCTTGGGGCCCCATGGGGGCCCTTCAGGCCAGCTAGGTCTTTGGGTCCTGGCTCCTTCGGTTTGGGAGCTGTTGCTGCAGTTGGGCATGTTGGCCGGAGAGTGCTTCTCGGGCCGCGAACTGCAACCTTGCAGGTACCTCCCAGGTTCCCGGCCCAAAGAAAACCCCAGACCCAAATTGAGAGGGGCTGCTTGGTGGCCTTCTGGGGGCCCTTCAGGCCAGCTAGGTCTTTGGGTCCTGGCTCCTTCGGTTTGGGAGCTGTTGCTGCAGTTGGGCATGTTGGCCGGAGAGTGCTTCTCCTGCCACGAACTGCAACCTTGCAGGTACCTCCCAGGTTCCCGGCCCAACGAAAGCCCCCAGACCCAAATTGAGAGGAGCTCCTTGGGGGCCCCCTGGGGGCCCTTCAGGCCAGCTAGGTCTTTCGGTCCTGGCTCCTTCGGTTTGGGAGCTGTTGCTGCAGTTGGGCATGTTGGCCGGAGAGTGCTTCTCGGGCCGCGAACTGCAACCTTGCAGGAATCTCCCAGGTTCCCGGCCCAACGAAAGCCCCCAGACCCAAATGGAGAGGGGCTGCTTGGGGGCCCCCTGGGGGCCCTTCAGGCCAGCTAGGTCTTTGGGTCCTGGCTCCTTCGCTTTGGGAGCTGTTGCTGCAGTTGGGCATGCTGGCCGGAGAGTGCTTCTCCGGCCGCGAACTGCAACCTTGCAGGTACCTCCCAGGTTCCCCGCCCAAATAAAGCCCCTAGACCCAAATGGAGAGGAGCTCCTTGGGACCCCCATGGGGGCCCTTCAGGCCAGCTAGGTCTTTGGGTCCTGGCTCCTTCGCTTTGGGAGCTGTTGCTGCAGTTGGGCATGTTGGCCGGAGAGTGCTTCTCGGGCCGCGAACTGCAACCTCGCAGGAATCTCCCAGGTTCCCAGCCCAACGAAAGCCCCCAGACCCAAATTGAGAGGGGCTGCTTGGGGGCCCCCTGGGGGCCCTTCAGGCCAGCTAGGTCTTTGGGTCCTGGCTCCTTCGGTTTGGGAGCTGTTGCTGCAGTTGGGCATGTTGGCCGGAGAGTGCTTCTCGGGCCGCGAACTGCAACCTTGCAGGTACCTCCCAGGTTCCCGGCCCAACGAAAGCCCCCAGACCCAAATTGAGAGGGGCTGCTTGTGGCCCCCTGGGGGCCTTTCAGGCCAGCTAGGTCTTTGGGTCCTGGCTCCTTCGGTTTGGGAGCTGTTGCTGCAGTTGGGCATGTTGGCCGGAGAGTGCTTCTCCGGCCTCGAACTGCAACCTTGCAGGTACCTCCCAGGTTCCCGGCCCAACTAAAGCCCCCAGACCCAAATGGAGAGGAGCTCCTTGGGGGCCCCCTGGGGGCCCTTCAGGCCAGCTAGGTCTTTGGGTCCTGGCTCCTTCGCTTTGGGAGCTGTTGCTGCAGTTGGGCATGTTGGCCGGAGAGTGCTTCTCGGGCCGCGAACTGCAACCTTGCAGGAATCTCCCAGGTTCCATGCCCAACGAAAACCCCCAGACCCAAATGGAGAGGGGCTGCTTGGGGCCCCCCTGGGGGCCCTTCAGGCCAGCTAGGTCTTTGGGTCCTGGCTCCTTCGGTTTGGGAGCTGTTGCTGCAGTTGGGCATGTTGGCCGGAGAGTGCTTCTCGGGCCGCGAACTGCAACCTTGCAGGTACCTCCCAGGTTCCCGGCCCAAAGAAAGCCCCCAGACCCAAATTGAGAGGGGCTGCTTGGTGGCCTTCTGGGGGCCCTTCAGGCCAGCTAGGTCTTTGGGTCCTGGCTCCTTCGGTTTGGGAGCTGTTGCTGCAGTTGGGCATGTTGGCCGGAGAGTGCTTCTCCTGCCACGAACTGCAACCTTGCAGGTACCTCCCAGGTTCCCGGCCCAACGAAAGCCCCCAGACCCAAATTGAGAGGAGCTCCTTGGGGGCCCCATGGGGGCCCTTCAGGCCAGCTAGGTCTTTCGGTCCTGGCTCCTTCGGTTTGGGAGCTGTTGCTGCAGTTGGGCATGTTGGCCGGAGAGTGCTTCTCGGGCCGCGAACTGCAACCTTGCAGGAATCTCCCAGGTTCCCGGCCCAACGAAAGCCCCCAGACCCAAATGGAGAGGGGCTGCTTGGGGGCCCCCTGGGGGCCCTTCAGGCCAGCTAGGTCTTTGGGTCCTGGCTCCTTCGCTTTGGGAGCTGTTGCTGCAGTTGGGCATGCTGGCCGGAGAGTGCTTCTCCGGCCGCGAACTGCAACCTTGCAGGTACCTCCCAGGTTCCCCGCCCAAATAAAGCCCCTAGACCCAAATGGAGAGGAGCTCCTTGGGACCCCCATGGGGGCCCTTCAGGCCATCTAGGTCTTTGGGTCCTGGCTCCTTCGCTTTGGGAGCTGTTGCTGCAGTTGGGCATGTTGGCCGGAGAGTGCTTCTCGGGCCGCGAACTGCAACCTCGCAGGAATCTCCCAGGTTCCCAGCCCAACGAAAGCCCCCAGACCCAAATTGAGAGGGGCTGCTTGGGGGCCCCCTGGGGGCCCTTCAGGCCAGCTAGGTCTTTGGGTCCTGGCTCCTTCGGTTTGGGAGCTGTTGCTGCAGTTGGGCATGTTGGCCGGAGAGTGCTTCTCGGGCCGCGAACTGCAACCTTGCAGGTACCTCCCAGGTTCCCGGCCCAACGAAAGCCCCCAGACCCAAATTGAGAGGGGCTGCTTGTGGCCCCCTGGGGGCCTTTCAGGCCAGCTAGGTCTTTGGGTCCTGGCTCCTTCGGTTTGGGAGCCGTTGCTGCAGTTGGGCATGTTGGCCGGAGAGTGCTTCTCGGGCCGCGAACTGCAACCTTGCAGGAATCTCCCAGGTTCCATGCCCAACGAAAGCCCCCAGACCCAAATGGAGAGGGGCTGCTTGGGGGCCCCCTGGGGGCCCTTCAGGCCAGCTAGGTCTTTGGGTCCTGGCTCCTTCGCTTTGGAAGCTGTTGCTGCAGTTGAGCATGTTGGCCGGAGAGTGCTTCTCGGGCCGCGAACTGTAACCTTGCAGGTACCTCTCAGGTATCCATGCCCAACGAAAGCCCCCAGACCCAAATTGAGAGGGGCTGCTTGGGGGCCCCCCTGGGGGCCCTTCAGGCCAGCTAGGTCTTTGGGTCCTGGCTCCTTCGGTTTGGGAGCTGTTGCTGCAGTTCGGCATGTTGGCCGGAGAGTGCTTCTCGGGCCGCGAACTGTAACTTGCAGGTACCTCTCAGGTATACATGCCCAACGAAAGCCCCCAGACCCAAATGGAGAGGGGCTGCTTGGTGGCCTTCTGGGGGCCCTTCAGGCCAGCTAGGTCTTTGGGTCCTGGCTCCTTCGCTTTGGGAGCTGTTGCTGCAGTTGAGCATGTTGGCCGGAGAGGGCTTCTCCTGCCACGAACTGCAACCTTGCAGGTACCAACCAGGTTCCCGGCCCAACGAAAGCCCACAGACCCAAATGGAGAGGAGCTCCTTGGGGGCCCCCTGGGGGCCCTTCAGGCCAGCTAGGTCTTTCGGTCCTGGCTCCTTCGGTTTGGGAGCTGTTGCTGCAGTTGGGCATGTTGGCCGGAGAGTGCTTCTCGGGCCGTGAACTGCAACCTTGCAGGAATCTCCCAGGTTCCCGGCCCAACGAAAGCCCCCAGACCCAAATGGAGAGGGGCTGCTTGGGGGCCCCCTGGGGGCCCTTCAGGCCAGCTAGGTCTTTGGGTTCTGGCTCCTTCGCTTTGGGAGCTGTTGCTGCAGTTGGGCATGCTGGCTGGAGAGTGCTTCTCCGGCCGCGAACTGCAACCTTGCAGGTACCTCCCAGGTTCCCGGCCCAACTAAAGCCCCCAGACCCAAATGGAGAGGAGCTCCTTGGGGCCCCCATGGGGGCCCTTCAGGCCAGCTAGGTCTTTGGGTCCTGGCTCCTTCGCTTTGGGAGCTGTTGCTGCAGTTGGGCATGTTGGCCGGAGAGTGTTTCTCGGGCCGCGAACTGCAACCTCGCAGGAATCTCCCAGGTTCCCAGCCCAACGAAAGCCCCCAGACCCAAATTGAGAGGGGCTGCTTGGGGGCCCCCTGGGGGCCCTTCAGGCCAGCTAGGTCTTTGTGTCCTGGCTCCTTCGGTTTGGGAGCTGTTGCTGCAGTTGGGCATGTTGGCCGCAGAGTGCTTCTCGGGCCGCGAACTGCAACCTTGCAGGATTCTCCCAGGTTCCCGGCCCAACGAAAGCCCCCAGACCCAAATGGAGAGGGGCTGCTTGGGGGCCCCCTGGGGGCCCTTCAGGCCAGCTAGGTCTTTGGGTCCTGGCTCCTTCGGTTTGGGAGCTGTTGCTGCAGTTGGGCATGATGGCCGGAGAGTGCTTTTCGGGCCGCGAACTGCAACCTTGCAGGTACCTCCCAGGTTCCCGGCCCAACGAAAGCCCCCAGACCCAAATTGAGAGGGGCTGCTTGTGGCCCCCTGGGGGCCTTTCAGGCCAGCTAGGTCTTTGGGTCCTGGCTCCTTCGGTTTGGGAGCCGTTGCTGCAGTTGGGCATGTTGGCCGGAGAGGGCTTGTCCTGCCACGAACTGCAACCTTGCAGGTACCTCCCAGGTTCCCGGCCCAACGAAAGCCCCCAGACCCAAATGGAGAGGAGCTCCTTGGGGGCCCCATGGGGGCCCTTCAGGCCAGCTAGGTCTTTCGGTCCTGGCTCCTTCGGTTTGGGAGCTGTTGCTGCAGTTGGGCATGTTGGCCGGTGAGTGCTTCTCGGGCCGTGAACTGCAACCTTGCAGGAATCTCCCAGGTTCCCGGCCCAACGAAAGCCCCCAGACCCAAATGGAGAGGGGCTGCTTGGGGGCCCCCTGGGGGCCCTTCAGGCCAGCTAGGTCTTTGGGTTCTGGCTCCTTCGCTTTGGGAGCTGTTGCTGCAGTTGGGCATGCTGGCCGGAGAGTGCTTCTCCGGCCGCGAACTGCAACCTTGCAGGTACCTCCCAGGTTCCCGGCCCAACTAAAGCCCCCAGACCCAAATGGAGAGGAGCTCCTTGGGGCCCCCCTGGGGGCCCTTCAGGCCAGCTAGGTCTTTGGGTCCTGGCTCCTTCGCTTTGGGAGCTGTTGCTGCAGTTGGGCATGTTGGCCGGAGAGTGCTTCTCGGGCCGCGAACTGCAACCTCGCAGGAATCTCCCAGGTTCCCAGCCCAACGAAAGCCCCCAGACCCAAATTGAGAGGGGCTGCTTGGGGGCCCCCTGGGGGCCCTTCAGGCCAGCTAGGTCTTTGTGTCCTGGCTCCTTCGGTTTGGGAGCTGTTGCTGCAGTTGGGCATGTTGGCCGGAGAGTGCTTCTCGGGCCGCGAACTGCAACCTTGAAGGATTCTCCCAGGTTCCCGGCCCAACGAAAGCCCCCAGACCCAAATGGAGAGGGGCTGCTTGGGGGCCCCCTGGGGGCCCTTCAGGCCAGCTAGGTCTTTGGGTCCTGGCTCCTTCGCTTTGGGAGCTGTTGCTGCAGTTGAGCATGTTGGCCGGAGAGTGCTTCTCCGGCCGCGAACTGTAACCTTGCATGAACCTCTCAGGTATCCATGCCCAACGAAAGCCCCCAGACCCAAATTGAGAGGGGCTGCTTGGGGGCCCCCTGGGGGCCCTTCAGGCCAGCTAGGTCTTTGGGTCCTGGCTCCTTCGGTTTGGGAGCTGTTGCTGCAGTTGGGCATGTTGGCCGGAGAGTGCTTCTCGGGCCGCGAACTGCAACCTTGCAGGTACCTCCCAGGTTCCCGGCCCAACGAAAGCCCCCAGACCCAAATGGAGAGGGGCTGCTTGGGGGCCCCCTGGGGGCCCTTCAGGCCAGCTAGGTCTTTGGGTCCTGGCTCCTTCGCTTTGGGAGCTGTTGCTGCAGTTGGGCATGTTGGCCGGAGAGTGCTTCTCGGGCCGCAAACTGCAACCTTGCAGGATTCTCCCAGGTTCCCGGCCCAACGAAAGCCCCCAGACCCAAATGGAGAGGGGCTGCTTGGGGGCCCCCTGGGGGCCCTTCAGGCCAGCTAGGTCTTTGGGTCCTGGCTCCTTCGCTTTGGGAGCTGTTGCTGCAGTTGGGCATGTTGGCCGGAGAGTGCTTCTCGGGCCGCGAACTGCAACCTTGCAGGTACCTCCCAGGTTCCCGGCCCAACGAAAGCCCCCAGACCAAAATTGAGAGGGGCTGCTTGGGGCCCCCCTGGGGGCCTTTCAGGCCAGCTAGGTCTTTGGGTCCTGGCTCCTTCGGTTTGGGAGCTGTTGCTGCAGTTGGGCATGTTGGCCGGAGAGTGCTTCTCGGGCCGCGAACTGCAACCTCGCAGGAATCTCCCAGGTTCCCAGCCCAACGAAAGCCCCCAGACCCAAATTGAGAGGGGCTGCTTGGGGGCCCCCTGGGGGCCCTTCAGGCCAGCTAGGTCTTTGGGTCCTGGCTCCTTCGGTTTGGGAGCTGTTGCTGCAGTTGGGCATGTTGGCCGGAGAGTGCTTCTCGGGCCGCGAACTGCAACCTTGCAGGTACCTCCCAGGTTCCCGGCCCAACGAAAGCCCCCAGACCCAAATTGAGAGGGGCTGCTTGTGGCCCCCTGGGGGCCTTTCAGGCCAGCTAGGTCTTTGGGTCCTGGCTCCTTCGGTTTGGGAGCCGTTGCTGCAGTTGGGCATGTTGGCCGGAGAGTGCTTCTCGGGCCGCGAACTGCAACCTTGCAGGAATCTCCCAGGTTCCATGCCCAACGAAAGCCCCCAGACCCAAATGGAGAGGGGCTGCTTGGGGGCCCCCTGGGGGCCCTTCAGGCCAGCTAGGTCTTTGGGTCCTGGCTCCTTCGCTTTGGAAGCTGTTGCTGCAGTTGAGCATGTTGGCCGGAGAGTGCTTCTCGGGCCGCGAACTGTAACCTTGCAGGTACCTCTCAGGTATCCATGCCCAACGAAAGCCCCCAGACCCAAATTGAGAGGGGCTGCTTGGGGGCCCCCCTGGGGGCCCTTCAGGCCAGCTAGGTCTTTGGGTCCTGGCTCCTTCGGTTTGGGAGCTGTTGCTGCAGTTCGGCATGTTGGCCGGAGAGTGCTTCTCGGGCCGCGAACTGTAACTTGCAGGTACCTCTCAGGTATACATGCCCAACGAAAGCCCCCAGACCCAAATGGAGAGGGGCTGCTTGGTGGCCTTCTGGGGGCCCTTCAGGCCAGCTAGGTCTTTGGGTCCTGGCTCCTTCGCTTTGGGAGCTGTTGCTGCAGTTGAGCATGTTGGCCGGAGAGGGCTTCTCCTGCCACGAACTGCAACCTTGCAGGTACCAACCAGGTTCCCGGCCCAACGAAAGCCCACAGACCCAAATGGAGAGGAGCTCCTTGGGGGCCCCCTGGGGGCCCTTCAGGCCAGCTAGGTCTTTCGGTCCTGGCTCCTTCGGTTTGGGAGCTGTTGCTGCAGTTGGGCATGTTGGCCGGAGAGTGCTTCTCGGGCCGTGAACTGCAACCTTGCAGGAATCTCCCAGGTTCCCGGCCCAACGAAAGCCCCCAGACCCAAATGGAGAGGGGCTGCTTGGGGGCCCCCTGGGGGCCCTTCAGGCCAGCTAGGTCTTTGGGTTCTGGCTCCTTCGCTTTGGGAGCTGTTGCTGCAGTTGGGCATGCTGGCTGGAGAGTGCTTCTCCGGCCGCGAACTGCAACCTTGCAGGTACCTCCCAGGTTCCCGGCCCAACTAAAGCCCCCAGACCCAAATGGAGAGGAGCTCCTTGGGGCCCCCATGGGGGCCCTTCAGGCCAGCTAGGTCTTTGGGTCCTGGCTCCTTCGCTTTGGGAGCTGTTGCTGCAGTTGGGCATGTTGGCCGGAGAGTGTTTCTCGGGCCGCGAACTGCAACCTCGCAGGAATCTCCCAGGTTCCCAGCCCAACGAAAGCCCCCAGACCCAAATTGAGAGGGGCTGCTTGGGGGCCCCCTGGGGGCCCTTCAGGCCAGCTAGGTCTTTGTGTCCTGGCTCCTTCGGTTTGGGAGCTGTTGCTGCAGTTGGGCATGTTGGCCGGAGAGTGCTTCTCGGGCCGCGAACTGCAACCTTGCAGGATTCTCCCAGGTTCCCGGCCCAACGAAAGCCCCCAGACCCAAATGGAGAGGGGCTGCTTGGGGGCCCCCTGGGGGCCCTTCAGGCCAGCTAGGTCTTTGGGTCCTGGCTCCTTCGGTTTGGGAGCTGTTGCTGCAGTTGGGCATGATGGCCGGAGAGTGCTTTTCGGGCCGCGAACTGCAACCTTGCAGGTACCTCCCAGGTTCCCGGCCCAACGAAAGCCCCCAGACCCAAATTGAGAGGGGCTGCTTGTGGCCCCCTGGGGGCCTTTCAGGCCAGCTAGGTCTTTGGGTCCTGGCTCCTTCGGTTTGGGAGCCGTTGCTGCAGTTGGGCATGTTGGCCGGAGAGGGCTTGTCCTGCCACGAACTGCAACCTTGCAGGTACCTCCCAGGTTCCCGGCCCAACGAAAGCCCCCAGACCCAAATGGAGAGGAGCTCCTTGGGGGCCCCATGGGGGCCCTTCAGGCCAGCTAGGTCTTTCGGTCCTGGCTCCTTCGGTTTGGGAGCTGTTGCTGCAGTTGGGCATGTTGGCCGGTGAGTGCTTCTCGGGCCGTGAACTGCAACCTTGCAGGAATCTCCCAGGTTCCCGGCCCAACGAAAGCCCCCAGACCCAAATGGAGAGGGGCTGCTTGGGGGCCCCCTGGGGGCCCTTCAGGCCAGCTAGGTCTTTGGGTCCTGGCTCCTTCGGTTTGGGAGCTGTTGCTGCAGTTGGGCATGTTGGCCGGAGAGTGCTTCTCGGGCCGCGAACTGCAACCTTGCAGGTACCTCCCAGGTTCCCGGCCCAACGAAAGCCCCCAGACCAAAATTGAGAGGGGCTGCTTGGGGCCCCCCTGGGGGCCTTTCAGGCCAGCTAGGTCTTTGGGTCCTGGCTCCTTCGGTTTGGGAGCTGTTGCTGCAGTTGGGCATGTTGGCCGGAGAGTGCTTCTCGGGCCGCGAACTGCAACCTTGCAGGAATCTCCCAGGTTCCATGCCCAACGAAAGCCCCCAGACCCAAATGGAGAGGGGCTGCTTGGGGGCCCCCTGGGGGCCCTTCAGGCCAGCTAGCTCTTTGGGTCCTGGCTCCTTCGCTTTGGGAGCTGTTGCTGCAGTTGAGCATCTTGGCCGGAGAGTGCTTCTCCGGCTGCGAACTGTAACCTTGCAGGTACCTCTCAGGTATCCATGCCCAACGAAAGCCCCCAGACCCAAATTGAGAGGGGCTGCTTGGTGGCCCCCTGGGGGCCCTTCAGGCCAGCTAGGTCTTTGGGTCCTGGCTCCTTCGCTTTGGGAGCTGTTGCTGCAGTTGGGCATGTTGGCCAGAGAGTGCTTCTCGGGCCGCGAACTGCAACCTTGCAGGAATCTCCCAGTTTCCCCGCCCAACGAAAGCTCCCAGACCCAAATGGAGAGGGGCTGCTTGGGGACCCCCTGGGGGCACTTCAGGCCAGCTAGGTCTTTGGGTCCTGGCTCCTTCGCTTTGGAGCTGTTGCTGCAGTTCGGCATGTTGGCCGGAGAGTGCTTCTCGGGCCGCGAACTGTGACCTTGCAGGTACCTCCCAGGTATACATGCCCAACGAAAGCCCCCAGACCCAAATTGAGAGGGGCTGCTTGGTGGCCTTCTGGGGGCCCTTCAGGCCAGCTAGGTCTTTGGGTCCTGGCTCCTTCGCTTTGGGAGCTGTTGCTGCAGTTGGGCATGTTGGCCGGAGAGTGCTTCTCGGGCCGCGAACTGCAACCTTGCAGGATTCTCCCAGGTTCCCGGCCCAACGAAAGCCCCCAGACCCAAATGGAGAGGGGCTGCTTGGGGCCCCCCTGGAGGCCCTTCAGGCCAGCTAGGTCTTTGGGTCCTGGCTCCTTCGGTTTGGGAGCTATTGCTGCAGTTGGGCATGTTGGCCGGAGAGTGCTTCTCGGGCCGCGAACTGCAACCTTGCAGGAATCTCCCAGTTTCCCGGCCCAACGAAAGCCCCCAGACCCAAATTGAGAGGGGCTGCTTGGGGGCCCCCTGGGGGCCCTTCAGGCCAGCTAGGTCTTTGGGTCCTGGCTCCTTCGGTTTGGGAGCTGTTGCTGCAGTTGGGCATGTTGGCCGGAGAGTGCTTCTCGGGCCGCGAACTGTAACCTTGCAGGTACCTCTCAGGTATCCATGCCCAACGAAAGCCCCCAGACCCAAATTGAGAGGGGCTGCTTGGTGGCCTTCTGGGGGCCCTTCAGGCCAGCTAGGTCTTTGGGTCCTGGCTCCTTCGCTTTGGGAGCTGTTGCTGCAGTTGGGCATGTTGGCCGGAGAGTGCTTCTCGGGTCGCGAACTGCAACCTTGCAGGTACCTCCCAGGTTCCCGGCCCAACGAAAGCCCCCAGACCCAAATGGATAGGGGCTGCTTGGGGGCCCCCTGGGGGCCCTTCAGGCCAGCTAGGTCTTTGGGTCCTGGCTCCTTCGGTTTGGGAGCTGTTGCTGCAGTTGGGCATGTTGGCCGGAGAGTGCTTCTCGGGCCGCGAACTGCAACCTTGAAGGAATCTCCCAGGTTCCCGGCCCAACGAAAGCCCCCAGACCCAAATGGAGAGGGGCTGCTTGGGGCCCCCCTGGGGGCCCTTCAGGCCAGCTAGGTCTTTGGGTCCTGGCTCCTTCGCTTTGGGAGCTGTTGCTGCAGTTGGGCATGTTGGCCGGAGAGTGCTTCTCGGGCCGCGAACTGCAACCTTGCAGGTACCTCCCAGGTTCCCGGTCCAACGAAAGCCCCCAGACCCAAATTGAGAGGGGCTGCTTGGGGGCCCCCTGGGGGCCCTTCAGGCCAGCTAGGTCTTTGGGTCCTGGCTCCTTCGCTTTGGGAGCTGTTGCTGCAGTTGGGCATGTTGGCCGGAGAGTGCTTCTCGGGCCTCGAACTGCAACCTTGCAGGTACCTCCCAGGTTCCCGGCCCAACAAAAGCCCCCAGACCCAAATTGAGAGGGGCTGCTTGGGGGCCCCCTGGGGGCCCTTCAGGCCAGCTAGGTCTTTGGGTCCTGGCTCCTTCGGTTTGGGAGCTGTTGCTGCAGTTGGGCATGTTGGCCGGAGAGTGCTTCTCGGGCCGCGAACTGCAACCTTGCAAGAATCTCCCAGGTTCCCCGCCCAACGAAAGCCCCCAGACCCAAATGGAGAGGGGCTGCTTGGGGCCCCCCTGGGGGCCCTTCAGGCCAGCTAGGTCTTTGGGTCCTGGCTCCTTCGGTTTGGGAGCTGTTGCTGCAGTTGGGCATGTTGGCCGGAGAGTGCTTCTCGGGCCGCGAACTGCAACCTTGCAGGAATCTCCCAGTTTCCCGGCCCAACGAAAGCCCCCAGACCCAAATTGAGAGGGGCTGCTTGGGGGCCCCCTGGGGGCCCTTCAGGCCAGCTAGGTCTTTGGGTCCTGGCTCCTTCGGTGTGGGAGCTGTTGCTGCAGTTGAGCATGTTGGCCGGAGAGTGCTTCTCAGGCCGCGAACTGTAACCTTGCAGGTACCTCTCAGGTATACATGCCCAACGAAAGCCCCCAGACCCAAATGGAGAGGGGCTGCTTGGTGGCCCCATGGGGGCCCTTCAGGCCAGCTAGGTCTTTGTGTCCTGGCTCCTTCGCTTTGGGAGCTGTTGCTGCAGTTGGGCATGTTGGCCAGAGAGTGCTTCTCGGGCCGCGAACTGCAACCTTGCAGGAATCTCCCAGTATACCCGCCCAACGAAAGCCCCCAGACCCAAATGGAGAGGGGCTGCTTGGGGGCCCCCTGGGGGCCCTTCAGGCCAGCTAGGTCTTTGTGTCCTGGCTCCTTCGCTTTGGGAGCCGTTGCTGCAGTTGGGCATGTTGGCCGGAGAGGGCTTGTCCTGCCACGAACTGCAACCTTGCAGGTACCTCCCAGGTTCCCGGCCCAACGAAAGCCCCCAGACCCAAATGGAGAGGAGCTCCTTGGGGGCCCCATGGGGGCCCTTCAGGCCAGCTAGGTCTTTCGGTCCTGGCTCCTTCGGTTTGGGAGCTGTTGCTGCAGTTGGGCATGTTGGCCGGAGAGTGCTTCTCGGGCCGCGAACTGCAACCTTGCAGGAATCTCCCAGTTTCCCGGCCCAACGAAAGCCCCCAGACCCAAATTGAGAGGGGCTGCTTGGGGGCCCCCTGGGGGCCCTTCAGGCCAGCTAGGTCTTTGGGTCCTGGCTCCTTCGGTGTGGGAGCTGTTGCTGCAGTTGAGCATGTTGGCCGGAGAGTGCTTCTCAGGCCGCGAACTGTAACCTTGCAGGTACCTCTCAGGTATACATGCCCAACGAAAGCCCCCAGACCCAAATGGAGAGGGGCTGCTTGGTGGCCCCATGGGGGCCCTTCAGGCCAGCTAGGTCTTTGTGTCCTGGCTCCTTCGCTTTGGGAGCTGTTGCTGCAGTTGGGCATGTTGGCCAGAGAGTGCTTCTCGGGCCGCGAACTGCAACCTTGCAGGAATCTCCCAGTATCCCCGCCCAACGAAAGCCCCCAGACCCAAATGGAGAGGGGCTGCTTGGGGGCCCCCTGGGGGCCCTTCAGGCCAGCTAGGTCTTTGTGTCCTGGCTCCTTCGCTTTGGGAGCCGTTGCTGCAGTTGGGCATGTTGGCCGGAGAGGGCTTGTCCTGCCACGAACTGCAACCTTGCAGGTACCTCCCAGGTTCCCGGCCCAACGAAAGCCCCCAGACCCAAATGGAGAGGAGCTCCTTGGGGGCCCCATGGGGGCCCTTCAGGCCAGCTAGGTCTTTCGGTCCTGGCTCCTTCGGTTTGGGAGCTGTTGCTGCAGTTGGGCATGTTGGCCGGTGAGTGCTTCTCGGGCCGTGAACTGCAACCTTGCAGGAATCTCCCAGGTTCCCGGCCCAACGAAAGCCCCCAGACCCAAATGGAGAGGGGCTGCTTGGGGGCCCCCTGGGGGCCCTTCAGGCCAGCTAGGTCTTTGGGTTCTGGCTCCTTCGCTTTGGGAGCTGTTGCTGCAGTTGGGCATGCTGGCCGGAGAGTGCTTCTCCGGCCGCGAACTGCAACCTTGCAGGTACCTCCCAGGTTCCCGGCCCAACTAAAGCCCCCAGACCCAAATGGAGAGGAGCTCCTTGGGGCCCCCCTGGGGGCCCTTCAGGCCAGCTAGGTCTTTGGGTCCTGGCTCCTTCGCTTTGGGAGCTGTTGCTGCAGTTGGGCATGTTGGCCGGAGAGTGCTTCTCGGGCCGCGAACTGCAACCTCGCAGGAATCTCCCAGGTTCCCAGCCCAACGAAAGCCCCCAGACCCAAATGGAGAGGGGCTGCTTGGGGGCCCCCTGGGGGCCCTTCAGGCCAGCTAGGTCTTTGTGTCCTGGCTCCTTCGGTTTGGGAGCTGTTGCTGCAGTTGGGCATGTTGGCCGGAGAGTGCTTCTCGGGCCGCGAACTGCAACCTTGCAGGATTCTCCCAGGTTCCCGGCCCAACGAAAGCCCCCAGACCCAAATGGAGAGGGGCTGCTTGGGGGCCCCCTGGGGGCCCTTCAGGCCAGCTAGGTCTTTGGGTCCTGGCTCCTTCGGTTTGGGAGCTGTTGCTGCAGTTGGGCATGATGGCCGGAGAGTGCTTCTCG
The DNA here is from genome assembly GCF_964237585.1 of Gallinula chloropus. NCBI lineage: Eukaryota > Metazoa > Chordata > Aves > Gruiformes > Rallidae > Gallinula > Gallinula chloropus. The sequence goes on from NW_028168372.1 coordinate 201,007, forward strand.
GGCCGCGAACTGCAACCTTGCAGGTACCTCCCAGGTTCCCGGCCCAACGAAAGCCCCCAGACCCAAATTGAGAGGGGCTGCTTGTGGCCCCCTGGGGGCCTTTCAGGCCAGCTAGGTCTTTGGGTCCTGGCTCCTTCGGTTTGGGAGCCGTTGCTGCAGTTGGGCATGTTGGCCGGAGAGTGCTTCTCGGGCCGCGAACTGCAACCTTGCAGGAATCTCCCAGGTTCCATGCCCAACGAAAGCCCCCAGACCCAAATGGAGAGGGGCTGCTTGGGGGCCCCATGGGGGCCCTTCAGGCCAGCTAGGTCTTTGGGTCCTGGCTCCTTCGCTTTGGGAGCTGTTGCTGCAGTTGAGCATGTTGGCCGGAGAGTGCTTCTCCGGCCGCGAACTGTAACCTTGCATGAACCTCTCAGGTATCCATGCCCAACGAAAGCCCCCAGACCCAAATGGAGAGGGGCTGCTTGGGGGCCCCCTGGGGGCCCTTCAGGCCAGCTAGGTCTTTGGGTCCTGGCTCCTTCGGTTTGGGAGCTGTTGCTGCAGTTGGGCATGTTGGCCGGAGAGTGCTTCTCGGGCCGCGAACTGCAACCTTGCAGGTACCTCCCAGGTTCCCGGCCCAACGAAAGCCCCCAGACCCAAATGGAGAGGGGCTGCTTGGGGGCCCCCTGGGGGCCCTTCAGGCCAGCTAGGTCTTTGGGTCCTGGCTCCTTCGGTTTGGGAGCTGTTGCTGCAGTTGGGCATGTTGGCCGGAGAGTGCTTCTCGGGCCGCGAACTGCAACCTTGCAGGTACCTCCCAGGTTCCCGGCCCAACGAAAGCCCCCAGACCCAAATTGAGAGGGGCTGCTTGGGGGCCCCCTGGGGGCCCTTCAGGCCAGCTAGGTCTTTGTGTCCTGGCTCATTCGGTTTGGGAGCTGTTGCTGCAGTTGGGCTTGTTGGCCGGAGAGTGCTTCTCCGGCCGCGAACTGCAACCTTGCAGGAATCTCCCAGGTTCCCGGCCCAACGAAAGCCCCCAGACCCAAATTGAGAGGGGCTGCTTGGGGGCCCCCTGGGGGCCCTTCAGGCCAGCTAGGTCTTTGGGTCCTGGCTCCTTCGGTTTGGGAGCTGTTGCTGCAGTTGGGCATGTTGGCCGGAGAGTGCTTCTCGGGCCGCGAACTGCAACCTTGCATGAATCTCCCAGGTTCCCCGCCCAACGAAAGCCCCCAGACCCAAATGGAGAGGGGCTGCTTGGGGACCCCCTGGGGGCCCTTCAGGCCAGCTAGGTCTTTGGGTCCTGGCTCCTTCGCTTTGGGAGCTGTTGCTGCAGTTGGGCATGTTGGCCGGAGAGTGCTTCTCGGGCCGCGAACTGTAACCTTGCAGGTACCTCCCAGGTATACATGCCCAACGAAAGCCCCCAGACCCAAATTGAGAGGGGCTGCTTGGGGGCCCTCTGGGGGCCCTTCAGGCCAGCTAGGTCTTTGGGTCCTGGCTCCTTCGCTTTGGGAGCTGTTGCTGCAGTTGGGCATGCTGGCCGGAGAGTGCTTCTCCGGCCGCGAACTGCAACCTTGCAGGTACCTCCCAGGTTCCCGGCCCAACTAAAGCCCCCAGACCCAAATGGAGAGGAGCTCCTTGGGGGCCCCATGGGGGCCCTTCAGGCCAGCTAGGTCTTTGGGTCCTGGCTCCTTCGCTTTGGGAGCTGTTGCTGCAGTTGGGCATGTTGGCCGGAGAGTGCTTCTCGGGCCGCAAACTGCAACCTTGCAGGATTCTCCCAGGTTCCCGGCCCAACGAAAGCCCCCAGACCCAAATTGAGAGGGGCTGCTTGGGGGCCCCCTGGGGGCCCTTCAGGCCAGCTAGGTCTTTGGGTCCTGGCTCCTTCGGTTTGGGAGCTGTTGCTGCAGTTGGGCATGTTGGCCGGAGAGTGCTTCTCGGGCCGCGAACTGCAACCTTGCAGGTACCTCCCAGGTTCCCGGCCCAACGAAAGCCCCCAGACCAAAATTGAGAGGGGCTGCTTGGGGCCCCCCTGGGGGCCTTTCAGGCCAGCTTGGTCTTTGGGTCCTGGCTCCTTCGGTTTGGGAGCTGTTGCTGCAGTTGGGCATGTTGGCCGGAGAGTGCTTCTCGGGCCGCGAACTGCAACCTTGCAGGAATCTCCCAGGTTCCATGCCCAACGAAAGCCCCCAGACCCAAATGGAGAGGGGCTGCTTGGGGGCCCCCTGGGGGCCCTTCAGGCCAGCTAGCTCTTTGGGTCCTGGCTCCTTCGCTTTGGGAGCTGTTGCTGCAGTTGAGCATGTTGGCCGGAGAGTGCTTCTCCGGCTGCGAACTGTAACCTTGCAGGTACCTCTCAGGTATCCATGCCCAACGAAAGCCCCCAGACCCAAATTGAGAGGGGCTGCTTGGTGGCCCCCTGGGGGCCCTTCAGGCCAGCTAGGTCTTTGGGTCCTGGCTCCTTCGCTTTGGGAGCTGTTGCTGCAGTTGGGCATGTTGGCCAGAGAGTGCTTCTCGGGCCGCGAACTGCAACCTTGCAGGAATCTCCCAGTTTCCCCGCCCAACGAAAGCTCCCAGACCCAAATGGAGAGGGGCTGCTTGGGGACCCCCTGGGGGCACTTCAGGCCAGCTAGGTCTTTGGGTCCTGGCTCCTTCGCTTTGGGAGCTGTTGCTGCAGTTCGGCATGTTGGCCGGAGAGTGCTTCTCGGGCCGCGAACTGTGACCTTGCAGGTACCTCCCAGGTATACATGCCCAACGAAAGCCCCCAGACCCAAATTGAGAGGGGCTGCTTGGTGGCCTTCTGGGGGCCCTTCAGGCCAGCTAGGTCTTTGGGTCCTGGCTCCTTCGCTTTGGGAGCTGTTGCTGCAGTTGGGCATGTTGGCCGGAGAGTGCTTCTCGGGCCGCGAACTGCAACCTTGCAGGATTCTCCCAGGTTCCCGGCCCAACGAAAGCCCCCAGACCCAAATGGAGAGGGGCTGCTTGGGGCCCCCCTGGAGGCCCTTCAGGCCAGCTAGGTCTTTGGGTCCTGGCTCCTTCGGTTTGGGAGCTATTGCTGCAGTTGGGCATGTTGGCCGGAGAGTGCTTCTCGGGCCGCGAACTGCAACCTTGCAGGAATCTCCCAGTTTCCCGGCCCAACGAAAGCCCCCAGACCCAAATTGAGAGGGGCTGCTTGGGGGCCCCCTGGGGGCCCTTCAGGCCAGCTAGGTCTTTGGGTCCTGGCTCCTTCGCTTTGGGAGCTGTTGCTGCAGTTGGGCATGTTGGCCGGAGAGTGCTTCTCGGGCCGCCAACTGCAACCTTGCATGAATCTCCCAGGTTCCCCGCCCAACGTAAGCCCCCAGACCCAAATGGAGAGGGGCTGCTTGGGGACCCTCTGGGGGCCCTTCAGGCCAGCTAGGTCTTTGGGTCCTGGCTCCTTCGCTTTGGGAGCTGTTGCTGCAGTTGGGCATGTTGGCCGGAGAGTGCTTCTCGGGCCGCGAACTGTAACCTTGCAGGTACCTCCCAGGTATACATGCCCAACGAAAGCCCCCAGACCCAAATTGAGAGGGGCTGCTTGGGGGCCCTCTGGGGGCCCTTCAGGCCAGCTAGGTCTTTGGGTCCTGGCTCCTTCGCTTTGGGAGCTGTTGCTGCAGTTGGGCATGCTGGCCGGAGAGTGCTTCTCCGGCCGCGAACTGCAACCTTGCAGGTACCTCCCAGGTTCCCGGCCCAACTAAAGCCCCCAGACCCAAATGGAGAGGAGCTCCTTGGGGGCCCCATGGGGGCCCTTCAGGCCAGCTAGGTCTTTGGGTCCTGGCTCCTTCGCTTTGGGAGCTGTTGCTGCAGTTGGGCATGTTGGCCGGAGAGTGCTTCTCGGGCCGCGAACTGCAACCTTGCAGGTACCTCCCAGGTTCCCGGCCCAACGAAAGCCCCCAGACCCAAATGGAGAGGGGCTGCTTGGGGGCCCCCTGGGGGCCCTTCAGGCCAGCTAGGTCTTTGGGTCCTGGCTCCTTCGGTTTGGGAGCTGTTGCTGCAGTTGGGCATGTTGGCCGGAGAGTGCTTCTCGGGCCGCGAACTGCAACCTTGCAGGTACCTCCCAGGTTCCCGGCCCAACGAAAGCCCCCAGACCCAAATTGAGAGGGGCTGCTTGGGGGCCCCCTGGGGGCCCTTCAGGCCAGCTAGGTCTTTGTGTCCTGGCTCATTCGGTTTGGGAGCTGTTGCTGCAGCTGGGCATGTTGGCCGGAGAGTGCTTCTCCGGCCGCGAACTGCAACCTTGAAGGAATCTCCCAGGTTCCCGGCCCAACGAAAGCCCCCAGACCCAAATGGAGAGGGGCTGCTTGGGGGCCCCCTGGGGGCCCTTCAGGCCAGCTAGGTCTTTGGGTCCTGGCTCCTTCGGTTTGGGAGCTGTTGCTGCAGTTGGGCATGTTGGCCGGAGAGTGCTTCTCGGGCCGCGAACTGCAACCTTGCATGAATCTCCCAGGTTCCCCGCCCAACGAAAGCCCCCAGACCCAAATGGAGAGGGGCTGCTTGGGGACCCCCTGGGGGCCCTTCAGGCCAGCTAGGTCTTTGGGTCCTGGCTCCTTCGCTTTGGGAGCTGTTGCTGCAGTTGGGCATGTTGGCCGGAGAGTGCTTCTCGGGCCGCGAACTGTAACCTTGCAGGTACCTCCCAGGTATACATGCCCAACGAAAGCCCCCAGACCCAAATTGAGAGGGGCTGCTTGGGGGCCCTCTGGGGGCCCTTCAGGCCAGCTAGGTCTTTGGGTCCTGGCTCCTTCGCTTTGGGAGCTGTTGCTGCAGTTGGGCATGCTGGCCGGAGAGTGCTTCTCCGGCCGCGAACTGCAACCTTGCAGGTACCTCCCAGGTTCCCGGCCCAACTAAAGCCCCCAGACCCAAATGGAGAGGAGCTCCTTGGGGGCCCCATGGGGGCCCTTCAGGCCAGCTAGGTCTTTGGGTCCTGGCTCCTTCGCTTTGGGAGCTGTTGCTGCAGTTGGGCATGTTGGCCGGAGAGTGCTTCTCGGGCCGCGAACTGCAACCTTGCAGGTACCTCCCAGGTTCCCGGCCCAACGAAAGCCCCCAGACCCAAATGGAGAGGGGCTGCTTGGGGGCCCCCTGGGGGCCCTTCAGGCCAGCTAGGTCTTTGGGTCCTGGCTCCTTCGGTTTGGGAGCTGTTGCTGCAGTTGGGCATGTTGGCCGGAGAGTGCTTCTCGGGCCGCGAACTGCAACCTTGCAGGTACCTCCCAGGTTCCCGGCCCAACGAAAGCCCCCAGACCCAAATTGAGAGGGGCTGCTTGGGGGCCCCCTGGGGGCCCTTCAGGCCAGCTAGGTCTTTGTGTCCTGGCTCATTCGGTTTGGGAGCTGTTGCTGCAGCTGGGCATGTTGGCCGGAGAGTGCTTCTCCGGCCGCGAACTGCAACCTTGAAGGAATCTCCCAGGTTCCCGGCCCAACGAAAGCCCCCAGACCCAAATGGAGAGGGGCTGCTTGGGGGCCCCCTGGGGGCCCTTCAGGCCAGCTAGGTCTTTGGGTCCTGGCTCCTTCGGTTTGGGAGCTGTTGCTGCAGTTGGGCATGTTGGCCGGAGAGTGCTTCTCGGGCCGCGAACTGCAACCTTGCATGAATCTCCCAGGTTCCCCGCCCAACGAAAGCCCCCAGACCCAAATGGAGAGGGGCTGCTTGGGGACCCCCTGGGGGCCCTTCAGGCCAGCTAGGTCTTTGGGTCCTGGCTCCTTCGCTTTGGGAGCTGTTGCTGCAGTTGGGCATGTTGGCCGGAGAGTGCTTCTCGGGCCGCGAACTGTAACCTTGCAGGTACCTCCCAGGTATACATGCCCAACGAAAGCCCCCAGACCCAAATTGAGAGGGGCTGCTTGGGGGCCCTCTGGGGGCCCTTCAGGCCAGCTAGGTCTTTGGGTCCTGGCTCCTTCGCTTTGGGAGCTGTTGCTGCAGTTGGGCATGCTGGCCGGAGAGTGCTTCTCCGGCCGCGAACTGCAACCTTGCAGGTACCTCCCAGGTATACATGCCCAACTAAAGCCCCCAGACCCAAATGGAGAGGAGCTCCTTGGGGGCCCCATGGGGGCCCTTCAGGCCAGCTAGGTCTTTGGGTCCTGGCTCCTTCGCTTTGGGAGCTGTTGCTGCAGTTGGGCATGTTGGCCGGAGAGTGCTTCTCGGGCCGCGAACTGCAACCTTGCAGGTACCTCCCAGGTTCCCGGCCCAACGAAAGCCCCCAGACCCAAATGGAGAGGGGCTGCTTGGGGGCCCCCTGGGGGCCCTTCAGGCCAGCTAGGTCTTTGGGTCCTGGCTCCTTCGGTTTGGGAGCTGTTGCTGCAGTTGGGCATGTTGGCCGGAGAGTGCTTCTCGGGCCGCGAACTGCAACCTTGCAGGTACCTCCCAGGTTCCCGGCCCAACGAAAGCCCCCAGACCAAAATTGAGAGGGGCTGCTTGGGGCCCCCCTGGGGGCCTTTCAGGCCAGCTAGGTCTTTGGGTCCTGGCTCCTTCGGTTTGGGAGCTGTTGCTGCAGTTGGGCATGTTGGCCGGAGAGTGCTTCTCGGGCCGCGAACTGCAACCTTGCAGGAATCTCCCAGGTTCCATGCCCAACGAAAGCCCCCAGACCCAAATGGAGAGGGGCTGCTTGGGGGCCCCCTGGGGGCCCTTCAGGCCAGCTAGCTCTTTGGGTCCTGGCTCCTTCGGTTTGGGAGCTGTTGCTGCAGTTGAGCATGTTGGCCGGAGAGTGCTTCTCCGGCTGCGAACTGTAACCTTGCAGGTACCTCTCAGGTATCCATGCCCAACGAAAGCCCCCAGACCCAAATTGAGAGGGGCTGCTTGGTGGCCCCCTGGGGGCCCTTCAGGCCAGCTAGGTCTTTGGGTCCTGGCTCCTTCGCTTTGGGAGCTGTTGCTGCAGTTGGGCATGTTGGCCAGAGAGTGCTTCTCGGGCCGCGAACTGCAACCTTGCAGGAATCTCCCAGTTTCCCCGCCCAACGAAAGCTCCCAGACCCAAATGGAGAGGGGCTGCTTGGGGGCCCCCTGGGGGCCCTTCAGGCCAGCTAGGTCTTTGGGTCCTGGCTCCTTCGCTTTGGAGCTGTTGCTGCAGTTCGGCATGTTGGGCGGAGAGTGCTTCTCGGGCCGCGAACTGTGACCTTGCAGGTACCTCCCAGGTATACATGCCCAACGAAAGCCCCCAGACCCAAATTGAGAGGGGCTGCTTGGTGGCCTTCTGGGGGCCCTTCAGGCCAGCTAGGTCTTTGGGTCCTGGCTCCTTCGCTTTGGGAGCTGTTGCTGCAGTTGGGCATGTTGGCCGGAGAGTGCTTCTCGGGCCGCGAACTGCAACCTTGCAGGATTCTCCCAGGTTCCCGGCCCAACGAAAGCCCCCAGACCCAAATGGAGAGGGGCTGCTTGGGGCCCCCCTGGAGGCCCTTCAGGCCAGCTAGGTCTTTGGGTCCTGGCTCCTTCGGTTTGGGAGCTATTGCTGCAGTTGGGCATGTTGGCCGGAGAGTGCTTCTCGGGCCGCGAACTGCAACCTTGCAGGAATCTCCCAGTTTCCCGGCCCAACGAAAGCCCCCAGACCCAAATTGAGAGGGGCTGCTTGGGGGCCCCCTGGGGGCCCTTCAGGCCAGCTAGGTCTTTGGGTCCTGGCTCCTTCGGTTTGGGAGCTGTTGCTGCAGTTGGGCATGTTGGCCGGAGAGTGCTTCTCGGGCCGCGAACTGTAACCTTGCAGGTACCTCTCAGGTATCCATGCCCAACGAAAGCCCCCAGACCCAAATTGAGAGGGGCTGCTTGGTGGCCTTCTGGGGGCCCTTCAGGCCAGCTAGGTCTTTGGGTCCTGGCTCCTTCGCTTTGGGAGCTGTTGCTGCAGTTGGGCATGTTGGCCGGAGAGTGCTTCTCGGGCCGCGAACTGCAACCTTGCAGGTACCTCCCAGGTTCCCGGCCCAACGAAAGCCCCCAGACCCAAATGGATAGGGGCTGCTTGGGGGCCCCCTGGGGGCCCTTCAGGCCAGCTAGGTCTTTGTGTCCTGGCTCCTTCGGTTTGGGAGCTGTTGCTGCAGTTGGGCATGTTGGCCGGAGAGTGCTTCTCGGGCCGCGAACTGCAACCTTGCAGGTACCTCCCAGGTTTCCGGCCCAACGAAAGCCCCCAGACCCAAATGGAGAGGGGCTGCTTGTGGGCCCCCTGGGGGCCCTTCAGGCCAGCTAGGTCTTTGGGTCCTGGCTCATTCGCTTTGGGAGCTGTTGCTGCAGTTGGGCATGTTGGCCGGAGAGTGCTTCTCCGGCCGCGAACTGCAACCTTGCAGGAATCTCCCAGGTTCCCGGCCCAACGAAAGCCCCCAGACCCAAATTGAGAGGGGCTGCTTGGGGGCCCCCTGGGGGCCCTTCAGGCCAGCTAGGTCTTTGGGTCCTGGCTCCTTCGCTTTGGGAGCTGTTGCTGCAGTTGGGCATGCTGGCCGGAGAGTGCTTCTCCGGCCGCGAACTGCAACCTTGCAGGTACCTCCCAGGTTCCCGGCCCAACTAAAGCCCCCAGACCCAAATGGAGAGGAGCTCCTTGGGGGCCCCCTGGGGGCCCTTCAGGCCAGCTAGGTCTTTGTGTCCTGGCTCCTTCGGTTTGGGAGCTGTTGCTGCAGTTGGGCATGTTGGCCGGAGAGTGCTTCTCGGGCCGCGAACTGCAACCTTGCAGGATTCTCCCAGGTTCCCGGCCCAACGAAAGCCCCCAGACCCAAATGGAGAGGGGCTGCTTGGGGCCCCCCTGGGGGCCCTTCAGGCCAGCTAGGTCTTTGGGTCCTGGCTCCTTCGGTTTGGGAGCTGTTGCTGCAGTTGGGCATGTTGGCCGGAGAGTGCTTCTCGGGCCGCGAACTGCAACCTTGCAGGAATCTCCCAGGTTCCCGGTCCAACGAAAGCCCCCAGACCCAAATTGAGAGGGGCTGCTTGGGGCCCCCTGGGGGCCCTTCAGGCCAGCTAGGTCTTTGGGTCCTGGCTCCTTCGCTTTGGGAGCTGTTGCTGCAGTTGGGCATGTTGGCCGGAGAGTGCTTCTCGGGCCTCGAACTGCAACCTTGCAGGAATCTCCCAGGTTCCCGGCCCAACAAAAGCCCCCAGACCCAAATTGAGAGGGGCTGCTTGGGGGCCCCCTGGGGGCCCTTCAGGCCAGCTAGGTCTTTGGGTCCTGGCTCCTTCGGTTTGGGAGCTGTTGCTGCAGTTGGGCATGTTGGCCGGAGAGTGCTTCTCGGGCCGCGAACTGCAACCTTGCATGAATCTCCCAGGTTCCCCGCCCAACGAAAGCCCCCAGACCCAAATGGAGAGGGGCTGCTTGGGTCCCCCCTGGGGGCCCTTCAGGCCAGCTAGGTCTTTGGGTCCTGGCTCCTTCGGTTTGGGAGCTGTTGCTGCAGTTGGTCATGTTGGCCGGAGAGTGCTTCTCGGGCCGCGAACTGCAACCTTGCAGGAATCTCCCAGTTTCCCGGCCCAACGAAAGCCCCCAGACCCAAATGGAGAGGGGCTGCTTGGGGGCCCCCTGGGGGCCCTTCAGGCCAGCTAGGTCTTTGGGTCCTGGCTCCTTCGGTGTGGGAGCTGTTGCTGCAGTTGAGCATGTTGGCCGGAGAGTGCTTCTCAGGCCGCGACCTGTAACCTTGCAGGTACCTCTCAGGTATACATGCCCAACGAAAGCCCCCAGACCCAAATGGAGAGGGGCTGCTTGGTGGCCTTCTGGGGGCCCTTCAGGCCAGCTAGGTCTTTGTGTCCTGGCTCCTTCGCTTTGGGAGCTGTTGCTGCAGTTGGGCATGTTGGCCGGAGAGTGCTTCTCGGGCCGCGAACTGCAACCTTGCAGGAATCTCCCAGTATCCCCGCCCAACGAAAGCCCCCAGACCCAAATGGAGAGGGGCTGCTTGGGGGCCCCCTGGGGGCCCTTCAGGCCAGCTAGGTCTTTGGGTCCTGGCTCCTTCGCTTTGGGAGCTGTTGCTGCAGTTGGGCATGTTGGCCGGAGAGTGCTTCTCGGGCCGCGAACTGTAACCTTGCAGGTACCTCCCAGGTATACATGCCCAACGAAAGCCCCCAGACCCAAATTGAGAGGGGCTGCTTGGGGGCCCCCTGGGGGCCCTTCAGGCCAGCTAGGTCTTTGGGTCCTGGCTCCTTCGGTTTGGGAGCTGTTGCTGCAGTTGGGCATGTTGGCCGGAGAGTGCTTCTTGGGCCGCGAACTGCAACCTTGCAGGATTCTCCCAGGTTCCCGGCCCAACGAAAGCCCCCAGACCCAAATGGAGAGGGGCTGCTTGGGGCCCCCCTGGGGGCCCTTCAGGCCAGCTAGGTCTTTGGGTCCTGGCTCCTTCGCTTTGGGAGCTGTTGCTGCAGTTGGGCATGTTGGCCGGAGAGTGCTTCTCGGGCCGCGAACTGCAACCTTGCAGGAATCTCCCAGGTTCCCGGTCCAAAGAAAGCCCCCAGACCCAAATTGAGAGGGGCTGCTTGGGGCCCCCTGGGGGCCCTTCAGGCCAGCTAGGTCTTTGGGTCCTGGCTCCTTCGCTTTGGGAGCTGTTGCTGCAGTTGGGCATGTTGGCCGGAGAGTGCTTCTCGGGCCTCGAACTGCAACCTTGCAGGAATCTCCCAGGTTCCCGGCCCAACAAAAGCCCCCAGACCCAAATTGAGAGGGGCTGCTTGGGGGCCCCCTGGGGGCCCTTCAGGCCAGCTAGGTCTTTGGGTCCTGGCTCCTTCGGTTTGGGAGCTGTTGCTGCAGTTGGGCATGTTGGCCGGAGAGTGCTTCTCGGGCCGCGAACTGCAACCTTGCATGAATCTCCCAGGTTCCCCGCCCAACGAAAGCCCCCAGACCCAAATGGAGAGGGGCTGCTTGGGTCCCCCCTGGGGGCCCTTCAGGCCAGCTAGGTCTTTGGGTCCTGGCTCCTTCGGTTTGGGAGCTGTTGCTGCAGTTGGGCATGTTGGCCGGAGAGTGCTTCTCGGGCCGCGAACTGCAACCTTGCAGGAATCTCCCAGTTTCCCGGCCCAACGAAAGCCCCCAGACCCAAATTGAGAGGGGCTGCTTGGGGGCCCCCTGGGGGCCCTTCAGGCCAGCTAGGTCTTTGGGTCCTGGCTCCTTCGGTGTGGGAGCTGTTGCTGCAGTTGAGCATGTTGGCCGGAGAGTGCTTCTCAGGCCGCGACCTGTAACCTTGCAGGTACCTCTCAGGTATACATGCCCAACGAAAGCCCCCAGACCCAAATGGAGAGGGGCTGCTTGGTGGCCTTCTGGGGGCCCTTCAGGCCAGCTAGGTCTTTGTGTCCTGGCTCCTTCGCTTTGGGAGCTGTTGCTGCAGTTGGGCATGTTGGCCGGAGAGTGCTTCTCGGGCCGCGAACTGCAACCTTGCAGGAATCTCCCAGTATCCCCGCCCAACGAAAGCCCCCAGACCCAAATGGAGAGGGGCTGCTTGAGGGCCCCCTGGGGGCCCTTCAGGCCAGCTAGGTCTTTGGGTCCTGGCTCCTTCGCTTTGGGAGCTGTTGCTGCAGTTGGGCATGTTGGCCGGAGAGTGCTTCTCGGGCCGCGAACTGTAACCTTGCAGGTACCTCCCAGGTATACATGCCCAACGAAAGCCCCCAGACCCAAATTGAGAGGGGCTGCTTGGGGGCCCCCTGGGGGCCCTTCAGGCCAGCTAGGTCTTTGGGTCCTGGCTCCTTCGGTTTGGGAGCTGTTGCTGCAGTTGGGCATGTTGGCCGGAGAGTGCTTCTCGGGCCGCGAACTGCAACCTTGCAGGATTCTCCCAGGTTCCCGGCCCAACGAAAGCCCCCAGACCCAAATGGAGAGGGGCTGCTTGGGGGCCCCCTGGGGGCCCTTCAGGCCAGCTAGGTCTTTGGGTCCTGGCTCCTTCGCTTTGGGAGCTGTTGCTGCAGTTGGGCATGTTGGCCGGAGAGTGCTTCTCGGGCCGCCAACTGCAACCTTGCATGAATCTCCCAGGTTCCCCGCCCAACGAAAGCCCCCAGACCCAAATGGAGAGGGGCTGTTTGGGGGCCCCCTGGGGGCCCTTCAGGCCAGCTAGGTATTTGGGTCCTGGCTCCTTCGCTTTGGGAGCTGTTGCTGCAGTTGGGCATGTTGGCCGGAGAGTGCTTCTCGGGCCGCGAACTCTAACCTTGCAGGTACCTCCCAGGTATACATGCCCAACGAAAGCCCCCAGACCCAAATTGAGAGGGGCTGCTTGGGGGCCCCCGGGGGCCCTTCAGGCCAGCTAGGTCTTTGGGTCCTGGCTCCTTCGCTTTGGGAGCTGTTGCTGCAGTTGGGCATGCTGGCCGGAGAGTGCTTCTCCGGCCGCGAACTGCAACCTTGCAGGTACCTCCCAGGTTCCCGGCCCAACTAAAGCCCCCAGACCCAAATGGAGAGGAGCTCCTTGGGGGCCCCATGGGGGCCCTTCAGGCCAGCTAGGTCTTTGGGTCCTGGCTCCTTCGCTTTGGGAGCTGTTGCTGCAGTTGGGCATGTTGGCCGGAGAGTGCTTCTCGGGCCGCGAACTGCAACCTTGCAGGATTCTCCCAGGTTCCCGGCCCAACGAAAGCCCCCAGACCCAAATGGAGAGGGGCTGCTTGGGGGCCCCCTGGGGGCCCTTCAGGCCAGCTAGGTCTTTGGGTCCTGGCTCCTTCGGTTTGGGAGCTGTTGCTGCAGTTGGGCATGTTGGCCGGAGAGTGCTTCTCGGGCCGCGAACTGCAACCTTGCAGGAACCTCTCAGGTATACATGCCCAACGAAAGCTCCCAGACCCAAATTGAGAGGGGCTGCTTGGGGGCCCCCTGGGGGCCCTTCAGGCCAGCTAGGTCTTTGGGTCCTGGCTCCTTCGGTTTGGGAGCTGTTGCTGCAGTTGAGCATGTTGGCCAGAGAGTGCTTCTCGGACCGCGAACTGTAACCTTGCAGGTACCTGTCAGGTATCCATGCCCAACGAAAGCCCCCAGACCCAAATTGAGAGGGGCTTCTTGGTGGCCTTCTGGGGGCCCTTCAGGCCAGCTAGGTCTTTGGGTCCTGGCTCCTTCGGTTTGGGAGCTGTTGCTGCAGTTGGGCATGTTGGCCGGAGAGTGCTTCTCGGGCCGCGAACTGCAACCTTGCAGGATTCTCCCAGGTTCCCGGCCCAACGAAAGCCCCCAGACCCAAATGGAGAGGGGCTGCTTGGGGGCCCCCTGGGGGCCCTTCAGGCCAGCTAGGTCTTTGGGTCCTGGCTCCTTCGCTTTGGGAGCTGTTGCTGCAGTTGGGCATGTTGGCCGGAGAGTGCTTCTCGGGCCGCGAACTGTAACCTTGCAGGTACCTCCCAGGTATACATGCCCAACGAAAGCCCCCAGACCCAAATTGAGAGGGGCTGCTTGGGGGCCCCCAGGGGGCCCTTCAGGCCAGCTAGGTCTTTGGGTCCTGGCTCCTTCGCTTTGGGAGCTGTTGCTGCAGTTGGGCATGTTGGCCGGAGAGTGCTTCTCGGGCCGCGAACTGCAACCTTGCAGGAATCTCCCAGGTTCCCGGTCCAAAGAAAGCCCCCAGACCCAAATTGAGAGGGGCTGCTTGGGGCCCCCTGGGGGCCCTTCAGGCCAGCTAGGTCTTTGGGTCCTGGCTCCTTCGCTTTGGGAGCTGTTGCTGCAGTTGGGCATGTTGGCCGGAGAGTGCTTCTCGGGCCTCGAACTGCAACCTTGCAGGAATCTCCCAGGTTCCCGGCCCAACAAAAGCCCCCAGACCCAAATTGAGAGGGGCTGCTTGGGGGCCCCCTGGGGGCCCTTCAGGCCAGCTAGGTCTTTGGGTCCTGGCTCCTTCGGTTTGGGAGCTGTTGCTGCAGTTGGGCATGTTGGCCGGAGAGTGCTTCTCGGGCCGCGAACTGCAACCTTGCATGAATCTCCCAGGTTCCCCGCCCAACGAAAGCCCCCAGACCCAAATGGAGAGGGGCTGCTTGGGTCCCCCCTGGGGGCCCTTCAGGCCAGCTAGGTCTTTGGGTCCTGGCTCCTTCGGTTTGGGAGCTGTTGCTGCAGTTGGGCATGTTGGCCGGAGAGTGCTTCTCGGGCCGCGAACTGCAACCTTGCAGGAATCTCCCAGTTTCCCGGCCCAACGAAAGCCCCCAGACCCAAATTGAGAGGGGCTGCTTGGGGGCCCCCTGGGGGCCCTTCAGGCCAGCTAGGTCTTTGGGTCCTGGCTCCTTCGGTGTGGGAGCTGTTGCTGCAGTTGAGCATGTTGGCCGGAGAGTGCTTCTCAGGCCGCGACCTGTAACCTTGCAGGTACCTCTCAGGTATACATGCCCAACGAAAGCCCCCAGACCCAAATGGAGAGGGGCTGCTTGGTGGCCTTCTGGGGGCCCTTCAGGCCAGCTAGGTCTTTGTGTCCTGGCTCCTTCGCTTTGGGAGCTGTTGCTGCAGTTGGGCATGTTGGCCGGAGAGTGCTTCTCGGGCCGCGAACTGCAACCTTGCAGGAATCTCCCAGTATCCCCGCCCAACGAAAGCCCCCAGACCCAAATGGAGAGGGGCTGCTTGAGGGCCCCCTGGGGGCCCTTCAGGCCAGCTAGGTCTTTGGGTCCTGGCTCCTTCGCTTTGGGAGCTGTTGCTGCAGTTGGGCATGTTGGCCGGAGAGTGCTTCTCGGGCCGCGAACTGTAACCTTGCAGGTACCTCCCAGGTATACATGCCCAACGAAAGCCCCCAGACCCAAATTGAGAGGGGCTGCTTGGGGGCCCCCTGGGGGCCCTTCAGGCCAGCTAGGTCTTTGGGTCCTGGCTCCTTCGGTTTGGGAGCTGTTGCTGCAGTTGGGCATGTTGGCCGGAGAGTGCTTCTCGGGCCGCGAACTGCAACCTTGCAGGATTCTCCCAGGTTCCCGGCCCAACGAAAGCCCCCAGACCCAAATGGAGAGGGGCTGCTTGGGGGCCCCCTGGGGGCCCTTCAGGCCAGCTAGGTCTTTGGGTCCTGGCTCCTTCGCTTTGGGAGCTGTTGCTGCAGTTGGGCATGTTGGCCGGAGAGTGCTTCTCGGGCCGCCAACTGCAACCTTGCATGAATCTCCCAGGTTCCCCGCCCAACGAAAGCCCCCAGACCCAAATGGAGAGGGGCTGTTTGGGGGCCCCCTGGGGGCCCTTCAGGCCAGCTAGGTATTTGGGTCCTGGCTCCTTCGCTTTGGGAGCTGTTGCTGCAGTTGGGCATGTTGGCCGGAGAGTGCTTCTCGGGCCGCGAACTCTAACCTTGCAGGTACCTCCCAGGTATACATGCCCAACGAAAGCCCCCAGACCCAAATTGAGAGGGGCTGCTTGGGGGCCCCCGGGGGCCCTTCAGGCCAGCTAGGTCTTTGGGTCCTGGCTCCTTCGCTTTGGGAGCTGTTGCTGCAGTTGGGCATGCTGGCCGGAGAGTGCTTCTCCGGCCGCGAACTGCAACCTTGCAGGTACCTCCCAGGTTCCCGGCCCAACTAAAGCCCCCAGACCCAAATGGAGAGGAGCTCCTTGGGGGCCCCATGGGGGCCCTTCAGGCCAGCTAGGTCTTTGGGTCCTGGCTCCTTCGCTTTGGGAGCTGTTGCTGCAGTTGGGCATGTTGGCCGGAGAGTGCTTCTCGGGCCGCGAACTGCAACCTTGCAGGATTCTCCCAGGTTCCCGGCCCAACGAAAGCCCCCAGACCCAAATGGAGAGGGGCTGCTTGGGGGCCCCCTGGGGGCCCTTCAGGCCAGCTAGGTCTTTGGGTCCTGGCTCCTTCGGTTTGGGAGCTGTTGCTGCAGTTGGGCATGTTGGCCGGAGAGTGCTTCTCGGGCCGCGAACTGCAACCTTGCAGGAACCTCTCAGGTATACATGCCCAACGAAAGCTCCCAGACCCAAATTGAGAGGGGCTGCTTGGGGGCCCCCTGGGGGCCCTTCAGGCCAGCTAGGTCTTTGGGTCCTGGCTCCTTCGGTTTGGGAGCTGTTGCTGCAGTTGAGCATGTTGGCCAGAGAGTGCTTCTCGGACCGCGAACTGTAACCTTGCAGGTACCTGTCAGGTATCCATGCCCAACGAAAGCCCCCAGACCCAAATTGAGAGGGGCTTCTTGGTGGCCTTCTGGGGGCCCTTCAGGCCAGCTAGGTCTTTGGGTCCTGGCTCCTTCGGTTTGGGAGCTGTTGCTGCAGTTGGGCATGTTGGCCGGAGAGTGCTTCTCGGGCCGCGAACTGCAACCTTGCAGGATTCTCCCAGGTTCCCGGCCCAACGAAAGCCCCCAGACCCAAATGGAGAGGGGCTGCTTGGGGGCCCCCTGGGGGCCCTTCAGGCCAGCTAGGTCTTTGGGTCCTGGCTCCTTCGCTTTGGGAGCTGTTGCTGCAGTTGGGCATGTTGGCCGGAGAGTGCTTCTCGGGCCGCGAACTGTAACCTTGCAGGTACCTCCCAGGTATACATGCCCAACGAAAGCCCCCAGACCCAAATTGAGAGGGGCTGCTTGGGGGCCCCCAGGGGGCCCTTCAGGCCAGCTAGGTCTTTGGGTCCTGGCTCCTTCGCTTTGGGAGCTGTTGCTGCAGTTGGGCATGCTGGCCGGAGAGTGCTTCTCCGGCCGCGAACTGCAACCTTGCAGGTACCTCCCAGGTTCCCGGCCCAACTAAAGCCCCCAGACCCAAATGGAGAGGAGCTGCTTGGGGGCCCCATGGGGGCCCTTCAGGCCAGCTAGGTCTTTGGGTCCTGGCTCCTTCGGTTTGGGAGCTGTTGCTGCAGTTGGGCATGTTGGCCGGAGAGTGCTTCTCGGGCCGCGAACTGCAACCTTGCAGGATTCTCCCAGGTTCCCGGCCCAACGAAAGCCCCCAGACCCAAATGGAGAGGGGCTGCTTGGGGGCCCCCTGGGGGCCCTTCAGGCCAGCTAGGTCTTTGGGTCCTGGCTCCTTCGGTTTGGGAGCTGTTGCTGCAGTTGGGCATGTTGGCCAGAGAGTGCTTCTCGGGCCGCGAACTGCAACCTTGCAGGAACCTCTCAGGTATACATGCCCAACGAAAGCCCCCAGACCCAAATTGAGAGGGGCTGCTTGGTGGCCCCCTGGGGGCCCTTCAGGCCAGCTAGGTCTTTGTGTCCTGGCTCCTTCGCTTTGGGAGCTGTTGCTGCAGTTGTGCATGTTGGCCAGAGAGTGCTTCTCGGGCCGCGAACTGCAACCTTGCAGGAATCTCCCAGTATCCCCGCCCAACGAAAGCCCCCAGACCCAAATGGAGAGGGGCTGCTTGGGGACCCCCTGGAGGCCCTTCAGGCCAGCTAGGTCTTTGGGTCCTGGCTCCTTCGCTTTGGGAGCTGTTGCTGCAGTTGGGCATGTTGGCCGGAGAGTGCTTCTCGGGCCGCGAACTGTAACCTTGCAGGTACCTCCCAGGTATACATGCCCAACGAAAGCCCCCAGACCCAAATTGAGAGGGGCTGCTTGGGGGCCCCCTGGGGGCCCTTCAGGCCAGCTAGGTCTTTGGGTCCTGGCTCCTTCGGTTTGGGAGCTGTTGCTGCAGTTGGGCATGTTGGCCGGAGAGTGCTTCTCGGGCCGCGAACTGCAACCTTGCAGGATTCTCCCAGGTTCCCGGCCCAACGAAAGCCCCCAGACCCAAATGGAGAGGGGCTGCTTGGGGGCCCTCTGGGGGCCCTTCAGGCCAGCTAGGTCTTTGGGTCCTGGCTCCTTCGGTTTGGGAGCTGTTGCTGCAGTTGGGCATGT
Organism: Gallinula chloropus; assembly: GCF_964237585.1. Taxonomy (NCBI): domain Eukaryota; kingdom Metazoa; phylum Chordata; class Aves; order Gruiformes; family Rallidae; genus Gallinula; species Gallinula chloropus. The sequence goes on from NW_028168372.1 coordinate 218,487, forward strand.
TGGCCGGAGAGTGCTTCTCGGGCCGCGAACTGCAACCTTGCAGGAATCTCCCAGGTTCCCGGCCCAACGAAAGCCCCCAGACCCAAATGGAGAGGGGCTGCTTGGGGGCCCCCTGGGGGCCCTTCAGGCCAGCTAGGTCTTTGGGTCCTGGCTCCTTCGGTTTGGGAGCTGTTGCTGCAGTTGAGCATGTTGGCCGGAGAGTGCTTCTCGGACCGCGAACTGTAACCTTGCAGGTACCTCTCAGGTATCCATGCCCAACGAAAACCCCCAGACCCAAATGGAGAGGGGCTGCTTGGTGGCCTTCTGGGGGCCCTTCAGGCCAGCTAGGTCTTTGTGTCCTGGCTCCTTCGCTTTGGGAGCTGTTGCTGCAGTTGGGCATGTTGGCCGGAGAGTGCTTCTCGGGCCGCGAACTGCAACCTTGCAGGTACCTCCCAGGTTCCCGGCCCAACGAAAGCCCCCAGACCCAAATTGAGAGGGGCTGCTTGGGGGCCCCCTGGGGGCCCTTCAGGCCAGCTAGGTCTTTGGGTCCTGGCTCATTCGGTTTGGGAGCTGTTGCTGCAGTTGGGCATGTTGGCCGGAGAGTGCTTCTCCGGCCGCGAACTGCAACCTTGCAGGAATCTCCCAGGTTCCCAGTCCAACGAAAGCCCCCAGACCCAAATTGAGAGGGGCTGCTTGGGGGCCCCCTGGGGGCCCTTCAGGCCAGCTAGGTCTTTGGGTCCTGGCTCCTTCGCTTTGGGAGCTGTTGCTGCAGTTGGGCATGTTGGCCGGAGAGTGCTTCTCGGGCCGCGAACTGCAACCTTGCAGGAATCTCCCAGGTTCCCCGCCCAACGAAAGCCCCCAGACCCAAATGGAGATGGGCTGCTTGGGGACCCCCTGGGGGCACTTCAGGCCAGCTAGGTCTTTGGGTCCTGGCTCCTTCGCTTTGGGAGCTGTTGCTGCAGTTGGGCATGTTGGCCGGAGAGTGCTTCTCGGGCCGCGAACTGTAACCTTGCAGGTACCTCCCAGGTATCCATGCCCAACGAAAGCCCCCAGACCCAAATTGAGAGGGGCTGCTTGGGGGCCCCCTGGGGGCCCTTCAGGCCAGCTAGGTCTTTGGGTCCTGGCTCCTTCGCTTTGGGAGCTGTTGCTGCAGTTGGGCATGCTGGCCGGAGAGTGCTTCTCCGGCCGCGAACTGCAACCTGGCAGGTACCTCCCAGGTTCCTGGCCCAACTAAAGCCCCCAGACCCAAATGGAGAGGAGCTCCTTGGGGGCCCCATGGGGGCCCTTCAGGCCAGCTAGGTCTTTGGGTCCTGGCTCCTTCGCTTTGGGAGCTGTTGCTGCAGTTGGGCATGTTGGCCGGAGAGTGCTTCTCGGGCCGCGAACTGCAACCTTGCAGGATTCTCCCAGGTTCCCGGCCCAACGAAAGCCCCCAGACCCAAATGGAGAGGGGCTGCTTGGGGGCCCCCTGGGGGCCCTTCAGGCCAGCTAGGTCTTTGGGTCCTGGCTCCTTCGGTTTGGGAGCTGTTGCTGCAGTTGGGCATGTTGGCCGGAGAGTGCTTCTCGGGCCGCGAACTGCAACCTTGCAGGTACCTCCCAGGTTCCCGGCCCAACGAAGGCCCCCAGACCAAAATTGAGAGGGGCTGCTTGGGGCCCCCCTGGGGGCCTTTCAGGCCAGCTAGGTCTTTGGGTCCTGGCTCCTTCGCTTTGGGAGCTGTTGCTGCAGTTGGGCATGTTGGCCGGAGAGTGCTTCTCGGGCCTCGAACTGCAACCTTGCAGGAATCTCCCAGGTTCCATGCCCAACGAAAGCCCCCAGACCCAAATGGAGAGGGGCTGCTTGGGGGCCCCCTGGGGGCCCTTCAGGCCAGCTAGGTCTTTGGGTCCTGGCTCCTTCGCTTTGGGAGCTGTTGCTGCAGTTGAGCATGTTGGCCGGATAGTGCTTCTCCGGCTGCGAACTGTAACCTTGCAGGTACCTCTCAGGTATCCATGCCCAACGAAAGCCCCCAGACCCAAATTGAGAGGGGCTGCTTGGTGGCCTTCTGGGGGCCCTTCAGGCCAGCTAGGTCTTTGGGTCCTGGCTCCTTCGGTTTGGGAGCTGTTGCTGCAGTTGGGCATGTTGGCCGGAGAGTGCTTCTCGGGCCGCAAACTGCAACCTTGCAGGTACCTCCCAGGTTCCCGGCCCAACGAAAGCCCCCAGACCCAAATGGATAGGGGCTGCTTGGGGGCCCCCTGGGGGCCCTTCAGGCCAGCTAGGTCTTTGGGTCCTGGCTCCTTCGGTTTGGGAGCTGTTGCTGCAGTTGGGCATGTTGGGCGGAGAGTGCTTCTCGGGCCGCGAACTGCAACCTTGCAGGTACCTCCCAGGTTCCCGGCCCAACGAAAGCCCCCAGACCCAAATGGAGAGGGGCTGCTTGGGGGCCCCCTGGGGGCCCTTCAGGCCAGCTAGGTCTTTTTGTCCTGGCTCATTCGGTTTGGGAGCTGTTGCTGCAGTTGGGCATGTTGGACGGAGAGTGCTTCTCCGGCCGCGAACTGCAACCTTGCAGGAATCTCCCAGGTTCCCGGCCCAACGAAAGCCCCCAGACCCAAATGGAGAGGGGCTGCTTGGGGGCCCCCTGGGGGCCCTTCAGGCCAGCTAGGTCTTTGGGTCCTGGCTCCTTCGCTTTGGGAGCTGTTGCTGCAGTTGGGCATGTTGGCCGGAGAGTGCTTCTCGGGCCGCGAACTGCAACCTTGCAGGAATCTCCCAGTTTCCCCGCCCAACGAAAGCTCCCAGACCCAAATGGAGAGGGGCTGCTTGGGGACCCCCTGGGGGCACTTCAGGCCAGCTAGGTCTTTGGGTCCTGGCTCCTTCGCTTTGGAGCTGTTGCTGCAGTTCGGCATGTTGGCCGGAGAGTGCTTCTCGGGCCGCGAACTGTGACCTTGCAGGTACCTCCCAGGTATACATGCCCAACGAAAGCCCCCAGACCCAAATTGAGAGGGGCTGCTTGGTGGCCTTCTGGGGGCCCTTCAGGCCAGCTAGGTCTTTGGGTCCTGGCTCCTTCGCTTTGGGAGCTGTTGCTGCAGTTGGGCATGTTGGCCGGAGAGTGCTTCTCGGGCCGCGAACTGCAACCTTGCAGGATTCTCCCAGGTTCCCGGCCCAACGAAAGCCCCCAGACCCAAATGGAGAGGGGCTGCTTGGGGCCCCCCTGGAGGCCCTTCAGGCCAGCTAGGTCTTTGGGTCCTGGCTCATTCGGTTTGGGAGCTATTGCTGCAGTTGGGCATGTTGGCCGGAGAGTGCTTCTCGGGCCGCGAACTGCAACCTTGCAGGAATCTCCCAGTTTCCCGGCCCAACGAAAGCCCCCAGACCCAAATTGAGAGGGGCTGCTTGGGGGCCCCCTGGGGGCCCTTCAGGCCAGCTAGGTCTTTGGGTCCTGGCTCCTTCGGTTTGGGAGCTGTTGCTGCAGTTGGGCATGTTGGCCGGAGAGTGCTTCTCGGGCCGCGAACTGTAACCTTGCAGGTACCTCTCAGGTATCCATGCCCAACGAAAGCCCCCAGACCCAAATTGAGAGGGGCTGCTTGGTGGCCTTCTGGGGGCCCTTCAGGCCAGCTAGGTCTTTGGGTCCTGGCTCCTTCGCTTTGGGAGCTGTTGCTGCAGTTGGGCATGTTGGCCGGAGAGTGCTTCTCGGGCCGCGAACTGCAACCTTGCAGGTACCTCCCAGGTTCCCGGCCCAACGAAAGCCCCCAGACCCAAATGGATAGGGGCTGCTTGGGGGCCACCTGGGGGCCCTTCAGGCCAGCTAGGTCTTTGGGTCCTGGCTCCTTCGGTTTGGGAGCTGTTGCTGCAGTTGGGCATGTTGGCCGGAGAGTGCTTCTCGGGCCGCGAACTGCAACCTTGCAGGATTCTCCCAGGTTCCCGGCCCAACGAAAGCCCCCAGACCCAAATGGAGAGGGGCTGCTTGGGGCCCCCCTGGGGGCCCTTCAGGCCAGCTAGGTCTTTGGGTCCTGGCTCCTTCGCTTTGGGAGCTGTTGCTGCAGTTGGGCATGTTGGCCGGAGAGTGCTTCTCGGGCCGCGAACTGCAACCTTGCAGGAATCTCCCAGGTTCCCGGTCCAACGAAAGCCCCCAGACCCAAATTGAGAGGGGCTGCTTGGGGGCCCCCTGGGGGCCCTTCAGGCCAGCTAGGTCTTTGGGTCCTGGCTCCTTCGCTTTGGGAGCTGTTGCTGCAGTTGGGCATGTTGGCCGGAGAGTGCTTCTCGGGCCTCGAACTGCAACCTTGCAGGAATCTCCCAGGTTCCCGGCCCAACAAAAGCCCCCAGACCCAAATTGAGAGGGGCTGCTTGGGGGCCCCCTGGGGGCCCTTCAGGCCAGCTAGGTCTTTGGGTCCTGGCTCCTTCGGTTTGGGAGCTGTTGCTGCAGTTGGGCATGTTGGCCGGAGAGTGCTTCTCGGGCCGCGAACTGCAACCTTGCATGAATCTCCCAGGTTCCCCGCCCAACGAAAGCCCCCAGACCCAAATGGAGAGGGGCTGCTTGGGGCCCCCCTGGGGGCCCTTCAGGCCAGCTAGGTCTTTGGGTCCTGGCTCCTTCGGTTTGGGAGCTGTTGCTGCAGTTGGGCATGTTGGCCGGAGAGTGCTTCTCGGGCCGCGAACTGCAACCTTGCAGGAATCTCCCAGTTTCCCGGCCCAACGAAAGCCCCCAGACCCAAATTGAGAGGGGCTGCTTGGGGGCCCCCTGGGGGCCCTTCAGGCCAGCTAGGTCTTTGGGTCCTGGCTCCTTCGGTGTGGGAGCTGTTGCTGCAGTTGAGCATGTTGGCCGGAGAGTGCTTCTCAGGCCGCGAACTGTAACCTTGCAGGTACCTCTCAGGTATACATGCCCAACGAAAGCCCCCAGACCCAAATGGAGAGGGGCTGCTTGGTGGCCTTCTGGGGGCCCTTCAGGCCAGCTAGGTCTTTGTGTCCTGGCTCCTTCGCTTTGGGAGCTGTTGCTGCAGTTGGGCATGTTGGCCAGAGAGTGCTTCTCGGGCCGCGAACTGCAACCTTGCAGGAATCTCCCAGTATCCCCGCCCAACGAAAGCCCCCAGACCCAAATGGAGAGGGGCTGCTTGGGGGCCCCCTGGGGGCCCTTCAGGCCAGCTAGGTCTTTGTGTCCTGGCTCCTTCGCTTTGGGAGCCGTTGCTGCAGTTGGGCATGTTGGCCGGAGAGGGCTTGTCCTGACACGAACTGCAACCTTGCAGGTACCTCCCAGGTTCCCGGCCCAACGAAAGCCCCCAGACCCAAATGGAGAGGAGCTCCTTGGGGGCCCCATGGGGGCCCTTCAGGCCAGCTAGGTCTTTCGGTCCTGGCTCCTTCGGTTTGGGAGCTGTTGCTGCAGTTGGGCATGTTGGCCGGTGAGTGCTTCTCGGGCCGTGAACTGCAACCTTGCAGGAATCTCCCAGGTTCCCGGCCCAACGAAAGCCCCCAGACCCAAATGGAGAGGGGCTGCTTGGGGGCCCCCTGGGGGCCCTTCAGGCCAGCTAGGTCTTTGGGTTCTGGCTCCTTCGCTTTGGGAGCTGTTGCTGCAGTTGGGCATGCTGGCCGGAGAGTGCTTCTCCGGCCGCGAACTGCAACCTTGCAGGTACCTCCCAGGTTCCCGGCTCAACTAAAGCCCCCAGACCCAAATGGAGAGGAGCTCCTTGGGGCCCCCCTGGGGGCCCTTCAGGCCAGCTAGGTCTTTGGGTCCTGGCTCCTTCGGTGTGGGAGCTGTTGCTGCAGTTGAGCATGTTGGCCGGAGAGTGCTTCTCAGGCCGCGAACTGCAACCTTGCAGGTACCTCCCAGGTTCCCGGCCCAACGAAAGCCCCCAGACCCAAATTGAGAGGGGCTGCTTGTGGCCCCCTGGGGGCCTTTCAGGCCAGCTAGGTCTTTGGGTCCTGGCTCCTTCGGTTTGGGAGCCGTTGCTGCAGTTGGGCATGTTGGCCGGAGAGTGCTTCTCGGGCCGCGAACTGCAACCTTGCAGGAATCTCCCAGGTTCCATGCCCAACGAAAGCCCCCAGACCCAAATGGAGAGGGGCTGCTTGGGGGCCCCCTGGGGGCCCTTCAGGCCAGCTAGGTCTTTGGGTCCTGGCTCCTTCGCTTTGGGAGCTGTTGCTGCAGTTGAGCATGTTGGCCGGAGAGTGCTTCTCCGGCCGCGAACTGTAACCTTGCATGAACCTCTCAGGTATCCATGCCCAACGAAAGCCCCCAGACCCAAATTGAGAGGGGCTGCTTGGGGGCCCCCTGGGGGCCCTTCAGGCCAGCTAGGTCTTTGGGTCCTGGCTCCTTCGGTTTGGGAGCTGTTGCTGCAGTTGGGCATGTTGGCCGGAGAGTGCTTCTCGGGCCGCGAACTGCAACCTTGCAGGTACCTCCCAGGTTCCCGGCCCAACGAAAGCCCCCAGACCCAAATGGAGAGGGGCTGCTTGGGGGCCCCCTGGGGGCCCTTCAGGCCAGCTAGGTCTTTGGGTCCTGGCTCCTTCGGTTTGGGAGCTGTTGCTGCAGTTGGGCATGTTGGCCGGAGAGTGCTTCTCGGGCCGCGAACTGCAACCTTGCAGGTACCTCCCAGGTTCCCGGCCCAACGAAAGCCCCCAGACCCAAATTGAGAGGGGCTGCTTGGGGGCCCCCTGGGGGCCCTTCAGGCCAGCTAGGTCTTTGTGTCCTGGCTCATTCGGTTTGGGAGCTGTTGCTGCAGCTGGGCATGTTGGCCGGAGAGTGCTTCTCCGGCCGCGAACTGCAACCTTGCAGGAATCTCCCAGTTTCCCGGCCCAACGAAAGCCCCCAGACCCAAATTGAGAGGGGCTGCTTGGGGGCCCCCTGGGGGCCCTTCAGGCCAGCTAGGTCTTTGGGTCCTGGCTCCTTCGCTTTGGGAGCTGTTGCTGCAGTTGGGCATGTTGGCCGGAGAGTGCTTCTCGGGCCGCGAACTGCAACCTTGCATGAATCTCCCAGGTTCCCCGCCCAACGAAAGCCCCCAGACCCAAATGGAGAGGGGCTGCTTGGGGACCCCCTGGGGGCCCTTCAGGCCAGCTAGGTCTTTGGGTCCTGGCTCCTTCGGTGTGGGAGCTGTTGCTGCAGTTGAGCATGTTGGCCGGAGAGTGCTTCTCAGGCCGCGAACTGTAACCTTGCAGGTACCTCTCAGGTATACATGCCCAACGAAAGCCCCCAGACCCAAATGGAGAGGGGCTGCTTGGTGGCCTTCTGGGGGCCCTTCAGGCCAGCTAGGTCTTTGTGTCCTGGCTCCTTCGCTTTGGGAGCTGTTGCTGCAGTTGGGCATGTTGGCCAGAGAGTGCTTCTCGGGCCGCGAACTGCAACCTTGCAGGAATCTCCCAGTATCCCCGCCCAACGAAAGCCCCCAGACCCAAATGGAGAGGGGCTGCTTGGGGGCCCCCTGGGGGCCCTTCAGGCCAGCTAGGTCTTTGTGTCCTGGCTCCTTCGCTTTGGGAGCCGTTGCTGCAGTTGGGCATGTTGGCCGGAGAGGGCTTGTCCTGCCACGAACTGCAACCTTGCAGGTACCTCCCAGGTTCCCGGCCCAACGAAAGCCCCCAGACCCAAATGGAGAGGAGCTCCTTGGGGGCCCCATGGGGGCCCTTCAGGCCAGCTAGGTCTTTCGGTCCTGGCTCCTTCGGTTTGGGAGCTGTTGCTGCAGTTGGGCATGTTGGCCGGTGAGTGCTTCTCGGGCCGTGAACTGCAACCTTGCAGGAATCTCCCAGGTTCCCGGCCCAACGAAAGCCCCCAGACCCAAATGGAGAGGGGCTGCTTGGGGGCCCCCTGGGGGCCCTTCAGGCCAGCTAGGTCTTTGGGTTCTGGCTCCTTCGCTTTGGGAGCTGTTGCTGCAGTTGGGCATGCTGGCCGGAGAGTGCTTCTCCGGCCGCGAACTGCAACCTTGCAGGTACCTCCCAGGTTCCCGGCTCAACTAAAGCCCCCAGACCCAAATGGAGAGGAGCTCCTTGGGGCCCCCCTGGGGGCCCTTCAGGCCAGCTAGGTCTTTGGGTCCTGGCTCCTTCGGTGTGGGAGCTGTTGCTGCAGTTGAGCATGTTGGCCGGAGAGTGCTTCTCAGGCCGCGAACTGCAACCTTGCAGGTACCTCCCAGGTTCCCGGCCCAACGAAAGCCCCCAGACCCAAATTGAGAGGGGCTGCTTGTGGCCCCCTGGGGGCCTTTCAGGCCAGCTAGGTCTTTGGGTCCTGGCTCCTTCGGTTTGGGAGCCGTTGCTGCAGTTGGGCATGTTGGCCGGAGAGTGCTTCTCGGGCCGCGAACTGCAACCTTGCAGGAATCTCCCAGGTTCCATGCCCAACGAAAGCCCCCAGACCCAAATGGAGAGGGGCTGCTTGGGGGCCCCCTGGGGGCCCTTCAGGCCAGCTAGGTCTTTGGGTCCTGGCTCCTTCGCTTTGGGAGCTGTTGCTGCAGTTGAGCATGTTGGCCGGAGAGTGCTTCTCCGGCCGCGAACTGTAACCTTGCATGAACCTCTCAGGTATCCATGCCCAACGAAAGCCCCCAGACCCAAATTGAGAGGGGCTGCTTGGGGGCCCCCTGGGGGCCCTTCAGGCCAGCTAGGTCTTTGGGTCCTGGCTCCTTCGGTTTGGGAGCTGTTGCTGCAGTTGGGCATGTTGGCCGGAGAGTGCTTCTCGGGCCGCGAACTGCAACCTTGCAGGATTCTCCCAGGTTCCCGGCCCAACGAAAGCCCCCAGACCCAAATGGAGAGGGGCTGCTTGGGGGCCCCCTGGGGGCCCTTCAGGCCAGCTAGGTCTTTGGGTCCTGGCTCCTTCGGTTTGGGAGCTGTTGCTGCAGTTGGGCATGTTGGCCGGAGAGTGCTTCTCGGGCCGCGAACTGCAACCTTGCAGGTACCTCCCAGGTTCCCGGCCCAACGAAAGCCCCCAGACCCAAATTGAGAGGGGCTGCTTGGGGGCCCCCTGGGGGCCCTTCAGGCCAGCTAGGTCTTTGTGTCCTGGCTCATTCGGTTTGGGAGCTGTTGCTGCAGCTGGGCATGTTGGCCGGAGAGTGCTTCTCCGGCCGCGAACTGCAACCTTGCAGGAATCTCCCAGTTTCCCGGCCCAACGAAAGCCCCCAGACCCAAATTGAGAGGGGCTGCTTGGGGGCCCCCTGGGGGCCCTTCAGGCCAGCTAGGTCTTTGGGTCCTGGCTCCTTCGCTTTGGGAGCTGTTGCTGCAGTTGGGCATGTTGGCCGGAGAGTGCTTCTCGGGCCGCGAACTGCAACCTTGCATGAATCTCCCAGGTTCCCCGCCCAACGAAAGCCCCCAGACCCAAATGGAGAGGGGCTGCTTGGGGACCCCCTGGGGGCCCTTCAGGCCAGCTAGGTCTTTGGGTCCTGGCTCCTTCGGTTTGGGAGCTGTTGCTGCAGTTGGGCATGTTGGCCGGAGAGTGCTTCTCGGGCCGCGAACTGTAACCTTGCAGGTACCTCCCAGGTATACATGCCCAACGAAAGCCCCCAGACCCAAATTGAGAGGGGCTGCTTGGGGGCCCTCTGGGGGCCCTTCAGGCCAGCTAGGTCTTTGGGTCCTGGCTCCTTCGCTTTGGGAGCTGTTGCTGCAGTTGGGCATGCTGGCCGGAGAGTGCTTCTCCGGCCGCGAACTGCAACCTTGCAGGTACCTCCCAGGTTCCCGGCCCAACTAAAGCCCCCAGACCCAAATGGAGAGGAGCTCCTTGGGGGCCCCATGGGGGCCCTTCAGGCCAGCTAGGTCTTTGGGTCCTGGCTCCTTCGCTTTGGGAGCTGTTGCTGCAGTTGGGCATGTTGGCCGGAGAGTGCTTCTCGGGCCGCAAACTGCAACCTTGCAGGATTCTCCCAGGTTCCCGGCCCAACGAAAGCCCCCAGACCCAAATTGAGAGGGGCTGCTTGGGGGCCCCCTGGGGGCCCTTCAGGCCAGCTAGGTCTTTGGGTCCTGGCTCCTTCGGTTTGGGAGCTGTTGCTGCAGTTGGGCATGTTGGCCGGAGAGTGCTTCTCGGGCCGCGAACTGCAACCTTGCAGGTACCTCCCAGGTTCCCGGCCCAACGAAAGCCCCCAGACTAAAATTGAGAGGGGCTGCTTGGGGCCCCCCTGGGGGCCTTTCAGGCCAGCTAGGTCTTTGGGTCCTGGCTCCTTCGGTTTGGGAGCTGTTGCTGCAGTTGGGCATGTTGGCCGGAGAGTGCTTCTCGGGCCGCGAACTGCAACCTTGCAGGAATCTCCCAGGTTCCATGCCCAACGAAAGCCCCCAGACCCAAATGGAGAGGGGCTGCTTGGGGGCCCCCTGGGGGCCCTTCAGGCCAGCTAGCTCTTTGGGTCCTGGCTCCTTCGCTTTGGGAGCTGTTGCTGCAGTTGAGCATGTTGGCCGGAGAGTGCTTCTCCGGCTGCGAACTGTAACCTTGCAGGTACCTCTCAGGTATCCATGCCCAACGAAAGCCCCCAGACCCAAATTGAGACGGGCTGCTTGGTGGCCCCCTGGGGGCCCTTCAGGCCAGCTAGGTCTTTGGGTCCTGGCTCCTTCGCTTTGGGAGCTGTTGCTGCAGTTGGGCATGTTGGCCAGAGAGTGCTTCTCGGGCCGCGAACTGCAACCTTGCAGGAATCTCTCAGTTTCCCCGCCCAACGAAAACTCCCAGACCCAAATGGAGAGGGGCTGCTTGGGGACCCCCTGGGGGCACTTCAGGCCAGCTAGGTCTTTGGGTCCTGGCTCCTTCGCTTTGGGAGCTGTTGCTGCAGTTGGGCATGTTGGCCAGAGAGTGCTTCTCGGGCCGCGAACTGCAACCTTGCAGGAATCTCCCAGTATCCCCGCCCAACGAAAGCCCCCAGACCCAAATGGAGAGGGGCTGCTTGGGGGCCCCCTGGGGGCCCTTCAGGCCAGCTAGGTCTTTGTGTCCTGGCTCCTTCGCTTTGGGAGCCGTTGCTGCAGTTGGGCATGTTGGCCGGAGAGTGCTTCTCGGGCCGCGAACTGCAACCTTGCAGGAATCTCCCAGTTTCCCGGCCCAACGAAAGCCCCCAGACCCAAATTGAGAGGGGCTGCTTGGGGGCCCCCTGGGGGCCCTTCAGGCCAGCTAGGTCTTTGGGTCCTGGCTCCTTCGGTGTGGGAGCTGTTGCTGCAGTTGAGCATGTTGGCCGGAGAGTGCTTCTCAGGCCGCGAACTGTAACCTTGCAGGTACCTCTCAGGTATACATGCCCAACGAAAGCCCCCAGACCCAAATGGAGAGGGGCTGCTTGGTGGCCTTCTGGGGGCCCTTCAGGCCAGCTAGGTCTTTGTGTCCTGGCTCCTTCGCTTTGGGAGCTGTTGCTGCAGTTGGGCATGTTGGCCAGAGAGTGCTTCTCGGGCCGCGAACTGCAACCTTGCAGGAATCTCCCAGTATCCCCGCCCAACGAAAGCCCCCAGACCCAAATGGAGAGGGGCTGCTTGGGGGCCCCCTGGGGGCCCTTCAGGCCAGCTAGGTCTTTGTGTCCTGGCTCCTTCGCTTTGGGAGCCGTTGCTGCAGTTGGGCATGTTGGCCGGAGAGGGCTTGTCCTGACACGAACTGCAACCTTGCAGGTACCTCCCAGGTTCCCGGCCCAACGAAAGCCCCCAGACCCAAATGGAGAGGAGCTCCTTGGGGGCCCCATGGGGGCCCTTCAGGCCAGCTAGGTCTTTCGGTCCTGGCTCCTTCGGTTTGGGAGCTGTTGCTGCAGTTGGGCATGTTGGCCGGTGAGTGCTTCTCGGGCCGTGAACTGCAACCTTGCAGGAATCTCCCAGGTTCCCGGCCCAACGAAAGCCCCCAGACCCAAATGGAGAGGGGCTGCTTGGGGGCCCCCTGGGGGCCCTTCAGGCCAGCTAGGTCTTTGGGTTCTGGCTCCTTCGCTTTGGGAGCTGTTGCTGCAGTTGGGCATGCTGGCCGGAGAGTGCTTCTCCGGCCGCGAACTGCAACCTTGCAGGTACCTCCCAGGTTCCCGGCCCAACTAAAGCCCCCAGACCCAAATGGAGAGGAGCTCCTTGGGGCCCCCCTGGGGGCCCTTCAGGCCAGCTAGGTCTTTGGGTCCTGGCTCCTTCGGTGTGGGAGCTGTTGCTGCAGTTGAGCATGTTGGCCGGAGAGTGCTTCTCAGGCCGCGAACTGCAACCTTGCAGGTACCTCCCAGGTTCCCGGCCCAACGAAAGCCCCCAGACCCAAATTGAGAGGGGCTGCTTGTGGCCCCCTGGGGGCCTTTCAGGCCAGCTAGGTCTTTGGGTCCTGGCTCCTTCGCTTTGGGAGCTGTTGCTGCAGTTGAGCATGTTGGCCGGAGAGTGCTTCTCCGGCCGCGAACTGTAACCTTGCATGAACCTCTCAGGTATCCATGCCCAACGAAAGCCCCCAGACCCAAATTGAGAGGGGCTGCTTGGGGGCCCCCTGGGGGCCCTTCAGGCCAGCTAGGTCTTTGGGTCCTGGCTCCTTCGGTTTGGGAGCTGTTGCTGCAGTTGGGCATGTTGGCCGGAGAGTGCTTCTCGGGCCGCGAACTGCAACCTTGCAGGTACCTCCCAGGTTCCCGGCCCAACGAAAGCCCCCAGACCCAAATTGAGAGGGGCTGCTTGGGGGCCCCCTGGGGGCCCTTCAGGCCAGCTAGGTCTTTGTGTCCTGGCTCATTCGGTTTGGGAGCTGTTGCTGCAGCTGGGCATGTTGGCCGGAGAGTGCTTCTCCGGCCGCGAACTGCAACCTTGCAGGAATCTCCCAGTTTCCCGGCCCAACGAAAGCCCCCAGACCCAAATTGAGAGGGGCTGCTTGGGGGCCCCCTGGGGGCCCTTCAGGCCAGCTAGGTCTTTGGGTCCTGGCTCCTTCGCTTTGGGAGCTGTTGCTGCAGTTGGGCATGTTGGCCGGAGAGTGCTTCTCGGGCCGCGAACTGCAACCTTGCATGAATCTCCCAGGTTCCCCGCCCAACGAAAGCCCCCAGACCCAAATGGAGAGGGGCTGCTTGGGGACCCCCTGGGGGCCCTTCAGGCCAGCTAGGTCTTTGGGTCCTGGCTCCTTCGCTTTGGGAGCTGTTGCTGCAGTTGGGCATGTTGGCCGGAGAGTGCTTCTCGGGCCGCGAACTGTAACCTTGCAGGTACCTCCCAGGTATACATGCCCAACGAAAGCCCCCAGACCCAAATTGAGAGGGGCTGCTTGGGGGCCCTCTGGGGGCCCTTCAGGCCAGCTAGGTCTTTGGGTCCTGGCTCCTTCGCTTTGGGAGCTGTTGCTGCAGTTGGGCATGCTGGCCGGAGAGTGCTTCTCCGGCCGCGAACTGCAACCTTGCAGGTACCTCCCAGGTTCCCGGCCCAACTAAAGCCCCCAGACCCAAATGGAGAGGAGCTCCTTGGGGGCCCCATGGGGGCCCTTCAGGCCAGCTAGGTCTTTGGGTCCTGGCTCCTTCGCTTTGGGAGCTGTTGCTGCAGTTGGGCATGTTGGCCGGAGAGTGCTTCTCGGGCCGCAAACTGCAACCTTGCAGGATTCTCCCAGGTTCCCGGCCCAACGAAAGCCCCCAGACCCAAATGGAGAGGGGCTGCTTGGGGGCCCCCTGGGGGCCCTTCAGGCCAGCTAGGTCTTTGGGTCCTGGCTCCTTCGGTTTGGGAGCTGTTGCTGCAGTTGGGCATGTTGGCCGGAGAGTGCTTCTCGGGCCGCGAACTGCAACCTTGCAGGTACCTCCCAGGTTCCCGGCCCAACGAAAGCCCCCGACCAAAATTGAGAGGGGCTGCTTGGGGCCCCCCTGGGGGCCTTTCAGGCCAGCTAGGTCTTTGGGTCCTGGCTCCTTCGGTTTGGGAGCTGTTGCTGCAGTTGGGCATGTTGGCCGGAGAGTGCTTCTCGGGCCGCGAACTGCAACCTTGCAGGAATCTCCCAGGTTCCATGCCCAACGAAAGCCCCCAGACCCAAATGGAGAGGGGCTGCTTGGGGGCCCCCTGGGGGCCCTTCAGGCCAGCTAGCTCTTTGGGTCCTGGCTCCTTCGCTTTGGGAGCTGTTGCTGCAGTTGAGCATGTTGGCCGGAGAGTGCTTCTCCGGCTGCGAACTGTAACCTTGCAGGTACCTCTCAGGTATCCATGCCCAACGAAAGCCCCCAGACCCAAATTGAGACGGGCTGCTTGGTGGCCCCCTGGGGGCCCTTCAGGCCAGCTAGGTCTTTGGGTCCTGGCTCCTTCGCTTTGGGAGCTGTTGCTGCAGTTGGGCATGTTGGCCAGAGAGTGCTTCTCGGGCCGCGAACTGCAACCTTGCAGGAATCTCCCAGTTTCCCCGCCCAACGAAAACTCCCAGACCCAAATGGAGAGGGGCTGCTTGGGGACCCCCTGGGGGCACTTCAGGCCAGCTAGGTCTTTGGGTCCTGGCTCCTTCGCTTTGGGAGCTGTTGCTGCAGTTGGGCATGTTGGCCAGAGAGTGCTTCTCGGGCCGCGAACTGCAACCTTGCAGGAATCTCCCAGTATCCCCGCCCAACGAAAGCCCCCAGACCCAAATGGAGAGGGGCTGCTTGGGGGCCCCCTGGGGGCCCTTCAGGCCAGCTAGGTCTTTGTGTCCTGGCTCCTTCGCTTTGGGAGCCGTTGCTGCAGTTGGGCATGTTGGCCGGAGAGTGCTTCTCGGGCCGCGAACTGCAACCTTGCAGGAATCTCCCAGTTTCCCGGCCCAACGAAAGCCCCCAGACCCAAATTGAGAGGGGCTGCTTGGGGGCCCCCTGGGGGCCCTTCAGGCCAGCTAGGTCTTTGGGTCCTGGCTCCTTCGGTGTGGGAGCTGTTGCTGCAGTTGAGCATGTTGGCCGGAGAGTGCTTCTCAGGCCGCGAACTGTAACCTTGCAGGTACCTCTCAGGTATACATGCCCAACGAAAGCCCCCAGACCCAAATGGAGAGGGGCTGCTTGGTGGCCTTCTGGGGGCCCTTCAGGCCAGCTAGGTCTTTGTGTCCTGGCTCCTTCGCTTTGGGAGCTGTTGCTGCAGTTGGGCATGTTGGCCAGAGAGTGCTTCTCGGGCCGCGAACTGCAACCTTGCAGGAATCTCCCAGTATCCCCGCCCAACGAAAGCCCCCAGACCCAAATGGAGAGGGGCTGCTTGGGGGCCCCCTGGGGGCCCTTCAGGCCAGCTAGGTCTTTGTGTCCTGGCTCCTTCGCTTTGGGAGCCGTTGCTGCAGTTGGGCATGTTGGCCGGAGAGGGCTTGTCCTGACACGAACTGCAACCTTGCAGGTACCTCCCAGGTTCCCGGCCCAACGAAAGCCCCCAGACCCAAATGGAGAGGAGCTCCTTGGGGGCCCCATGGGGGCCCTTCAGGCCAGCTAGGTCTTTGGGTCCTGGCTCCTTCGCTTTGGGAGCTGTTGCTGCAGTTGAGCATGTTGGCCGGAGAGTGCTTCTCCGGCCGCGAACTGTAACCTTGCATGAACCTCTCAGGTATCCATGCCCAACGAAAGCCCCCAGACCCAAATTGAGAGGGGCTGCTTGGGGGCCCCCTGGGGGCCCTTCAGGCCAGCTAGGTCTTTGGGTCCTGGCTCCTTCGGTTTGGGAGCTGTTGCTGCAGTTGGGCATGTTGGCCGGAGAGTGCTTCTCGGGCCGCGAACTGCAACCTTGCAGGTACCTCCCAGGTTCCCGGCCCAACGAAAGCCCCCAGACCCAAATGGAGAGGGGCTGCTTGGGGGCCCCCTGGGGGCCCTTCAGGCCAGCTAGGTCTTTGGGTCCTGGCTCCTTCGGTTTGGGAGCTGTTGCTGCTGTTGGGCATGTTGGCCGGAGAGTGCTTCTCGGGCCGCGAACTGCAACCTTGCAGGTACCTCCCAGGTTCCCGGCCCAACGAAAGCCCCCAGACCCAAATTGAGAGGGGCTGCTTGGGGGCCCCCTGGGGGCCCTTCAGGCCAGCTAGGTCTTTGTGTCCTGGCTCATTCGGTTTGGGAGCTGTTGCTGCAGCTGGGCATGTTGGCCGGAGAGTGCTTCTCCGGCCGCGAACTGCAACCTTGCAGGAATCTCCCAGTTTCCCGGCCCAACGAAAGCCCCCAGACCCAAATTGAGAGGGGCTGCTTGGGGGCCCCCTGGGGGCCCTTCAGGCCAGCTAGGTCTTTGGGTCCTGGCTCCTTCGCTTTGGGAGCTGTTGCTGCAGTTGGGCATGTTGGCCGGAGAGTGCTTCTCGGGCCGCGAACTGCAACCTTGCATGAATCTCCCAGGTTCCCCGCCCAACGAAAGCCCCCAGACCCAAATGGAGAGGGGCTGCTTGGGGACCCCCTGGGGGCCCTTCAGGCCAGCTAGGTCTTTGGGTCCTGGCTCCTTCGCTTTGGGAGCTGTTGCTGCAGTTGGGCATGTTGGCCGGAGAGTGCTTCTCGGGCCGCGAACTGTAACCTTGCAGGTACCTCCCAGGTATACATGCCCAACGAAAGCCCCCAGACCCAAATTGAGAGGGGCTGCTTGGGGGCCCTCTGGGGGCCCTTCAGGCCAGCTAGGTCTTTGGGTCCTGGCTCCTTCGCTTTGGGAGCTGTTGCTGCAGTTGGGCATGCTGGCCGGAGAGTGCTTCTCCGGCCGCGAACTGCAACCTTGCAGGTACCTCCCAGGTTCCCGGCCCAACTAAAGCCCCCAGACCCAAATGGAGAGGAGCTCCTTGGGGGCCCCATGGGGGCCCTTCAGGCCAGCTAGGTCTTTGGGTCCTGGCTCCTTCGCTTTGGGAGCTGTTGCTGCAGTTGGGCATGTTGGCCGGAGAGTGCTTCTCGGGCCGCAAACTGCAACCTTGCAGGATTCTCCCAGGTTCCCGGCCCAACGAAAGCCCCCAGACCCAAATTGAGAGGGGCTGCTTGGGGGCCCCCTGGGGGCCCTTCAGGCCAGCTAGGTCTTTGGGTCCTGGCTCCTTCGGTTTGGGAGCTGTTGCTGCAGTTGGGCATGTTGGCCGGAGAGTGCTTCTCGGGCCGCGAACTGCAACCTTGCAGGTACCTCCCAGGTTCCCGGCCCAACGAAAGCCCCCAGACCAAAATTGAGAGGGGCTGCTTGGGGCCCCCCTGGGGGCCTTTCAGGCCAGCTAGGTCTTTGGGTCCTGGCTCCTTCGGTTTGGGAGCTGTTGCTGCAGTTGGGCATGTTGGCCGGAGAGTGCTTCTCGGGCCGCGAACTGCAACCTTGCAGGAATCTCCCAGGTTCCATGCCCAACGAAAGCCCCCAGACCCAAATGGAGAGGGGCTGCTTGGGGGCCCCCTGGGGGCCCTTCAGGCCAGCTAGCTCTTTGGGTCCTGGCTCCTTCGCTTTGGGAGCTGTTGCTGCAGTTGAGCATGTTGGCCGGAGAGTGCTTCTCCGGCTGCGAACTGTAACCTTGCAGGTACCTCTCAGGTATCCATGCCCAACGAAAGCCCCCAGACCCAAATTGAGACGGGCTGCTTGGTGGCCCCCTGGGGGCCCTTCAGGCCAGCTAGGTCTTTGGGTCCTGGCTCCTTCGCTTTGGGAGCTGTTGCTGCAGTTGGGCATGTTGGCCAGAGAGTGCTTCTCGGGCCGCGAACTGCAACCTTGCAGGAATCTCCCAGTTTCCCCGCCCAACGAAAACTCCCAGACCCAAATGGAGAGGGGCTGCTTGGGGACCCCCTGGGGGCACTTCAGGCCAGCTAGGTCTTTGGGTCCTGGCTCCTTCGCTTTGGAGCTGTTGCTGCAGTTCGGCATGTTGGCCGGAGAGTGCTTCTCGGGCCGCGAACTGTGACCTTGCAGGTACCTCCCAGGTATACATGCCCAACGAAAGCCCCCAGACCCAAATTGAGAGGGGCTGCTTGGTGGCCTTCTGGGGGCCCTTCAGGCCAGCTAGGTCTTTGGGTCCTGGCTCCTTCGCTTTGGGAGCTGTTGCTGCAGTTGGGCATGTTGGCCGGAGAGTGCTTCTCGGGCCGCGAACTGCAACCTTGCAGGATTCTCCCAGGTTCCCGGCCCAACGAAAGCCCCCAGACCCAAATGGAGAGGGGCTGCTTGGGGCCCCCCTGGAGGCCCTTCAGGCCAGCTAGGTCTTTGGGTCCTGGCTCCTTCGGTTTGGGAGCTATTGCTGCAGTTGGGCATGTTGGCCGGAGAGTGCTTCTCGGGCCGCGAACTGCAACCTTGCAGGAATCTCCCAGTTTCCCGGCCCAACGAAAGCCCCCAGACCCAAATTGAGAGGGGCTGCTTGGGGGCCCCCTGGGGGCCCTTCAGGCCAGCTAGGTCTTTGGGTCCTGGCTCCTTCGCTTTGGGAGCTGTTGCTGCAGTTGGGCATGTTGGCCGGAGAGTGCTTCTCGGGCCGCCAACTGCAACCTTGCATGAATCTCCCAGGTTCCCCGCCCAACGAAAGCCCCCAGACCCAAATGGAGAGGGGCTGCTTGGGGACCCCCTGGGGGCCCTTCAGGCCAGCTAGGTCTTTGGGTCCTGGCTCCTTCGGTTTGGGAGCTGTTGCTGCAGTTGGGCATGTTGGCCGGAGAGTGCTTCTCGGGCCGCGAACTGTAACCTTGCAGGTACCTCCCAGGTATACATGCCCAACGAAAGCCCCCAGACCCAAATTGAGAGGGGCTGCTTGGGGGCCCTCTGGGGGCCCTTCAGGCCAGCTAGGTCTTTGGGTCCTGGCTCCTTCGCTTTGGGAGCTGTTGCTGCAGTTGGGCATGCTGGCCGGAGAGTGCTTCTCCGGCCGCGAACTGCAACCTTGCAGGTACCTCCCAGGTTCCCGGCCCAACTAAAGCCCCCAGACCCAAATGGAGAGGAGCTCCTTGGGGGCCCCATGGGGGCCCTTCAGGCCAGCTAGGTCTTTGGGTCCTGGCTCCTTCGCTTTGGGAGCTGTTGCTGCAGTTGGGCATGTTGGCCGGAGAGTGCTTCTCGGGCCGCGAACTGCAACCTTGCAGGTACCTCCCAGGTTCCCGGCCCAACGAAAGCCCCCAGACCCAAATGGAGAGGGGCTGCTTGGGGGCCCCCTGGGGGCCCTTCAGGCCAGCTAGCTCTTTCGGTCCTGGCTCCTTCGCTTTGGGAGCTGTTGCTGCAGTTGGGCATGTTGGCCGGAGAGTGCTTCTCGGGCCGCGAACTGCAACCTTGCAGGTACCTCCCAGGTTCCCGGCCCAACGAAAGCCCCCAGACCCAAATTGAGAGGGGCTGCTTGGGGGCCCCCTGGGGGCCCTTCAGGCCAGCTAGGTCTTTGTGTCCTGGCTCATTCGGTTTGGGAGCTGTTGCTGCAGCTGGGCATGTTGGCCGGAGAGTGCTTCTCCGGCCGCGAACTGCAACCTTGCAGGAATCTCCCAGGTTCCCGGCCCAACGAAAGCCCCCAGACCCAAATGGAGAGGGGCTGCTTGGGGGCCCCCTGGGGGCCCTTCAGGCCAGCTAGGTCTTTGGGTCCTGGCTCCTTCGCTTTGGGAGCTGTTGCTGCAGTTGGGCATGTTGGCCGGAGAGTGCTTCTCGGGCCGCGAACTGCAACCTTGCATGAATCTCCCAGGTTCCCCGCCCAACGAAAGCCCCCAGACCCAAATGGAGAGGGGCTGCTTGGGGACCCCCTGGGGGCCCTTCAGGCCAGCTAGGTCTTTGGGTCCTGGCTCCTTCGCTTTGGGAGCTGTTGCTGCAGTTGGGCATGTTGGCCGGAGAGTGCTTCTCGGGCCGCGAACTGTAACCTTGCAGGTACCTCCCAGGTATACATGCCCAACGAAAGCCCCCAGACCCAAATTGAGAGGGGCTGCTTGGGGGCCCTCTGGGGGCCCTTCAGGCCAGCT
Source organism: Gallinula chloropus (assembly GCF_964237585.1). Taxonomy (NCBI): domain Eukaryota; kingdom Metazoa; phylum Chordata; class Aves; order Gruiformes; family Rallidae; genus Gallinula; species Gallinula chloropus. Next base: position 238,017 of record NW_028168372.1, read on the forward strand.
AGGTCTTTGGGTCCTGGCTCCTTCGCTTTGGGAGCTGTTGCTGCAGTTGGGCATGCTGGCCGGAGAGTGCTTCTCCGGCCGCGAACTGCAACCTTGCAGGTACCTCCCAGGTTCCCGGCCCAACTAAAGCCCCCAGACCCAAATGGAGAGGGGCTGCTTGGTGGCCTTCTGGGGGCCCTTCAGGCCAGCTAGGTCTTTGGGTCCTGGCTCCTTCGCTTTGGGAGCTGTTGCTGCAGTTGGGCATGTTGGCCGGAGAGTGCTTCTCGGGCCGCGAACTGCAACCTTGCAGGAATCTCCCAGGTTCCATGCCCAACGAAAGCCCCCAGACCCAAATGGAGAGGGGCTGCTTGGGGGCCCCCTGGGGGCCCTTCAGGCCAGCTAGCTCTTTGGGTCCTGGCTCCTTCGCTTTGGGAGCTGTTGCTGCAGTTGAGCATGTTGGCCGGAGAGTGCTTCTCCGGCTACGAACTGTAACCTTGCAGGTACCTCTCAGGTATCCATGCCCAACGAAAGCCCCCAGACCCAAATTGAGAGGGGCTGCTTGGTGGCCCCCTGGGGGCCCTTCAGGCCAGCTAGGTCTTTGGGTCCTGGCTCCTTCGCTTTGGGAGCTGTTGCTGCAGTTGGGCATGTTGGCCAGAGAGTGCTTCTCGGGCCGCGAACTGCAACCTTGCAGGAATCTCCCAGTTTCCCCGCCCAACGAAAGCTCCCAGACCCAAATGGAGAGGGGCTGCTTGGGGGCCCCCTGGGGGCCCTTCAGGCCAGCTAGGTCTTTGGGTCCTGGCTCCTTCGCTTTGGAGCTGTTGCTGCAGTTCGGCATGTTGGCCGGAGAGTGCTTCTCGGGCCGCGAACTGTGACCTTGCAGGTACCTCCCAGGTATACATGCCCAACGAAAGCCCCCAGACCCAAATTGAGAGGGGCTGCTTGGTGGCCTTCTGGGGGCCCTTCAGGCCAGCTAGGTCTTTGGGTCCTGGCTCCTTCGCTTTGGGAGCTGTTGCTGCAGTTGGGCATGTTGGCCGGAGAGTGCTTCTCGGGCCGCGAACTGCAACCTTGCAGGATTCTCCCAGGTTCCCGGCCCAACGAAAGCCCCCAGACCCAAATGGAGAGGGGCTGCTTGGGGCCCCCCTGGAGGCCCTTCAGGCCAGCTAGGTCTTTGGGTCCTGGCTCCTTCGGTTTGGGAGCTATTGCTGCAGTTGGGCATGTTGGCCGGAGAGTGCTTCTCGGGCCGCGAACTGCAACCTTGCAGGAATCTCCCAGTTTCCCGGCCCAACGAAAGCCCCCAGACCCAAATTGAGAGGGGCTGCTTGGGGGCCCCCTGGGGGCCCTTCAGGCCAGCTAGGTCTTTGGGTCCTGGCTCCTTCGGTTTGGGAGCTGTTGCTGCAGTTGGGCATGTTGGCCGGAGAGTGCTTCTCGGGCCGCGAACTGTAACCTTGCAGGTACCTCTCAGGTATCCATGCCCAAGGAAAGCCCCCAGACCCAAATTGAGAGGGGCTGCTTGGTGGCCTTCTGGGGGCCCTTCAGGCCAGCTAGGTCTTTGGGTCCTGGCTCCTTCGCTTTGGGAGCTGTTGCTGCAGTTGGGCATGTTGGCCGGAGAGTGCTTCTCGGGCCGCGAACTGCAACCTTGCAGGTACCTCCCAGGTTCCCGGCCCAACGAAAGCCCCCAGACCCAAATGGATAGGGGCTGCTTGGGGGCCCCCTGGGCGCCCTTCAGGCCAGCTAGGTCTTTGGGTCCTGGCTCCTTCGCTTTGGGAGCTGTTGCTGCAGTTGGGCATGTTGGCCGGAGAGTGCTTCTCGGGCCGCGAACTGCAACCTTGCAGGTACCTCCCAGGTTTCCGGCCCAACGAAAGCCCCCAGACCCAAATGGAGAGGGGCTGCTTGTGGGCCCCCTGGGGGCCCTTCAGGCCAGCTAGGTCTTTGGGTCCTGGCTCATTCGCTTTGGGAGCTGTTGCTGCAGTTGGGCATGTTGGCCGGAGAGTGCTTCTCCGGCCGCGAACTGCAACCTTGCATGAATCTCCCAGGTTCCCGGCCCAACGAAAGCCCCCAGACCCAAATTGAGAGGGGCTGCTTGGGGGCCCCCTGGGGGCCCTTCAGGCCAGCTAGGTCTTTGGGTCCTGGCTCCTTCGCTTTGGGAGCTGTTGCTGCAGTTGGGCATGCTGGCCGGAGAGTGCTTCTCCGGCCGCGAACTGCAACCTTGCAGGTACCTCCCAGGTTCCCGGCCCAACGAAAGCCCCCAGACCCAAATGGAGAGGAGCTCCTTGGGGGCCCCCTGGGGGCCCTTCAGGCCAGCTAGGTCTTTGTGTCCTGGCTCCTTCGGTTTGGGAGCTGTTGCTGCAGTTGGGCATGTTGGCCGGAGAGTGCTTCTCGGGCCGCGAACTGCAACCTTGCAGGATTCTCCCAGGTTCCCGGCCCAACGAAAGCCCCCAGACCCAAATGGAGAGGGGCTGCTTGGGGCCCCCCTGGGGGCCCTTCAGGCCAGCTAGGTCTTTGGGTCCTGGCTCCTTCGCTTTGGGAGCTGTTGCTGCAGTTGGGCATGTTGGCCGGAGAGTGCTTCTCGGGCCGCGAACTGCAACCTTGCAGGAATCTCCCAGGTTCCCGGTCCAACGAAAGCCCCCAGACCCAAATTGAGAGGGGCTGCTTGGGGGCCCCCTGGGGGCCCTTCAGGCCAGCTAGGTCTTTGGGTCCTGGCTCCTTCGGTTTGGGAGCTGTTGCTGCAGTTGGGCATGTTGGCCGGAGAGTGCTTCTCGGGCCTCGAACTGCAACCTTGCAGGAATCTCCCAGGTTCCCGGCCCAACGAAAGCCCCCAGACCCAAATGGAGAGGGGCTGCTTGGGGGCCCCCTGGGGGCCCTTCAGGCCAGCTAGGTCTTTGGGTCCTGGCTCCTTCGGTTTGGGAGCTGTTGCTGCAGTTGGGCATGTTGGCCGGAGAGTGCTTCTCGGGCCGCGAACTGCAACCTTGCATGAATCTCCCAGGTTCCCCGCCCAACGAAAGCCCCCAGACCCAAATGGAGAGGGGCTGCTTGGGGCCCCCCTGGGGGCCCTTCAGGCCAGCTAGGTCTTTGGGTCCTGGCTCCTTCGGTTTGGGAGCTGTTGCTGCAGTTGGGCATGTTGGCCGGAGAGTGCTTCTCGGGCCGCGAACTGCAACCTTGCAGGAATCTCCCAGTTTCCCGGCCCAACGAAAGCCCCCAGACCCAAATTGAGAGGGGCTGCTTGGGGGCCCCCTGGGGGCCCTTCAGGCCAGCTAGGTCTTTGGGTCCTGGCTCCTTCGGTGTGGGAGCTGTTGCTGCAGTTGAGCATGTTGGCCGGAGAGTGCTTCTCAGGCCGCGAACTGTAACCTTGCAGGTACCTCTCAGGTATACATGCCCAACGAAAGCCCCCAGACCCAAATGGAGAGGGGCTGCTTGGTGGCCTTCTGGGGGCCCTTCAGGCCAGCTAGGTCTTTGTGTCCTGGCTCCTTCGCTTTGGGAGCTGTTGCTGCAGTTGGGCATGTTGGCCAGAGAGTGCTTCTCGGGCCGCGAACTGCAACCTTGCAGGAATCTCCCAGTATCCCCGCCCAACGAAAGCCCCCAGACCCAAATGGAGAGGGGCTGCTTGGGGGCCCCCTGGGGGCCCTTCAGGCCAGCTAGGTCTTTGGGTCCTGGCTCCTTCGCTTTGGGAGCTGTTGCTGCAGTTGGGCATGTTGGCCGGAGAGTGCTTCTCGGGCCGCGAACTGTAACCTTGCAGGTACCTCCCAGGTTCCCGGCCCAACTAAAGCCCCCAGACCCAAATGGAGAGGAGCTGCTTGGGGGCCCCATGGGGGCCCTTCAGGCCAGCTAGGTCTTTGGGTCCTGGCTCCTTCGCTTTGGGAGCTGTTGCTGCAGTTGGGCATGTTGGCCGGAGAGTGCTTCTCGGGCCGCGAACTGCAACCTTGCAGGATTCTCCCAGGTTCCCGGCCCAACGAAAGCCCCCAGACCCAAATGGAGAGGGGCTGCTTGGGGGCCCCCTGGGGGCCCTTCAGGCCAGCTAGGTCTTTGGGTCCTGGCTCCTTCGGTGTGGGAGCTGTTGCTGCAGTTGAGCATGTTGGCCGGAGAGTGCTTCTCAGGCCGCGAACTGTAACCTTGCAGGTACCTCTCAGGTATACATGCCCAACGAAAGCCCCCAGACCCAAATGGAGAGGGGCTGCTTGGTGGCCTTCTGGGGGCCCTTCAGGCCAGCTAGGTCTTTGTGTCCTGGCTCCTTCGCTTTGGGAGCTGTTGCTGCAGTTGGGCATGTTGGCCAGAGAGTGCTTCTCGGGCCGCGAACTGCAACCTTGCAGGAATCTCCCAGTATCCCCGCCCAACGAAAGCCCCCAGACCCAAATGGAGAGGGGCTGCTTGGGGGCCCCCTGGGGGCCCTTCAGGCCAGCTAGGTCTTTGGGTCCTGGCTCCTTCGCTTTGGGAGCTGTTGCTGCAGTTGGGCATGTTGGCCGGAGAGTGCTTCTCGGGCCGCGAACTGTAACCTTGCAGGTACCTCCCAGGTTCCCGGCCCAACTAAAGCCCCCAGACCCAAATGGAGAGGAGCTGCTTGGGGGCCCCATGGGGGCCCTTCAGGCCAGCTAGGTCTTTGGGTCCTGGCTCCTTCGCTTTGGGAGCTGTTGCTGCAGTTGGGCATGTTGGCCGGAGAGTGCTTCTCGGGCCGCGAACTGCAACCTTGCAGGATTCTCCCAGGTTCCCGGCCCAACGAAAGCCCCCAGACCCAAATGGAGAGGGGCTGCTTGGGGGCCCCCTGGGGGCCCTTCAGGCCAGCTAGGTCTTTGGGTCCTGGCTCCTTCGGTGTGGGAGCTGTTGCTGCAGTTGAGCATGTTGGCCGGAGAGTGCTTCTCAGGCCGCGAACTGTAACCTTGCAGGTACCTCTCAGGTATACATGCCCAACGAAAGCCCCCAGACCCAAATGGAGAGGGGCTGCTTGGTGGCCTTCTGGGGGCCCTTCAAGCCAGCTAGGTCTTTGTGTCCTGGCTCCTTCGCTTTGGGAGCTGTTGCTGCAGTTGGGCATGTTGGCCAGAGAGTGCTTCTCGGGCCTCGAACTGCAACCTTGCAGGAATCTCCCAGTATCCCCGCCCAACGAAAGCCCCCAGACCCAAATGGAGAGGGGCTGCTTGGGGGCCCCCTGGGGGCCCTTCAGGCCAGCTAGGTCTTTGGGTCCTGGCTCCTTCGCTTTGGGAGCTGTTGCTGCAGTTGGGCATGCTGGCCGGAGAGTGCTTCTCCGGCCGCGAACTGCAACCTTGCAGGTACCTCCCAGGTTCCCGGCCCAACTAAAGCCCCCAGACCCAAATGGAGAGGAGCTGCTTGGGGGCCCCATGGGGGCCCTTCAGGCCAGCTAGGTCTTTGGGTCCTGGCTCCTTCGCTTTGGGAGCTGTTGCTGCAGTTGGGCATGTTGGCCGGAGAGTGCTTCTCGGGCCGCGAACTGCAACCTTGCAGGATTCTCCCAGGTTCCCGGCCCAACGAAAGCCCCCAGACCCAAATGGAGAGGGGCTGCTTGGGGGCCCCCTGGGGGCCCTTCAGGCCAGCTAGGTCTTTGGGTCCTGGCTCCTTCGGTTTGGGAGCTGTTGCTGCAGTTGGGCATGTTGGCCAGAGAGTGCTTCTCGGGCCGCGAACTGCAACCTTGCAGGAACCTCTCAGGTATACATGCCCAACGAAAGCCCCCAGACCCAAATTGAGAGGGGCTGCTTGGTGGCCCCCTGGGGGCCCTTCAGGCCAGCTAGGTCTTTGTGTCCTGGCTCCTTCGCTTTGGGAGCTGTTGCTGCAGTTGTGCATGTTGGCCAGAGAGTGCTTCTCGGGCCGCGAACTGCAACCTTGCAGGAATCTCCCAGTATCCCCGCCCAACGAAAGCCCCCAGACCCAAATGGAGAGGGGCTGCTTGGGGACCCCCTGGAGGCCCTTCAGGCCAGCTAGGTCTTTGGGTCCTGGCTCCTTCGCTTTGGGAGCTGTTGCTGCAGTTGGGCATGTTGGCCGGAGAGTGCTTCTCGGGCCGCGAACTGTAACCTTGCAGGTACCTCCCAGGTATACATGCCCAACGAAAGCCCCCAGACCCAAATGGAGAGGGGCTGCTTGGGGGCCCCCTGGGGGCCCTTCAGGCCAGCTAGGTCTTTGGGTCCTGGCTCCTTCGGTTTGGGAGCTGTTGCTGCAGTTGGGCATGTTGGCCGGAGAGTGCTTCTCGGGCCGCGAACTGCAACCTTGCAGGTACCTCCCAGGTTCCCGGCCCAACGAAAGCCCCCAGACCCAAATTGAGAGGGGCTGCTTGGGGGCCCCCTGGGGGCCCTTCAGGCCAGCTAGGTCTTTGGGTCCTGGCTCCTTCGCTTTGGGAGCTGTTGCTGCAGTTGGGCATGTTGGCCGGAGAGTGCTTCTCGGGCCGCGAACTGCAACCTTGCAGGAATCTCCCAGGTTCCCCGCCCAACGAAAGCCCCCAGACCCAAATGGAGATGGGCTGCTTGGGGACCCCCTGGGGGCACTTCAGGCCAGCTAGGTCTTTGGGTCCTGGCTCCTTCGCTTTGGGAGCTGTTGCTGCAGTTGGGCATGTTGGCCGGAGAGTGCTTCTCGGGCCGCGAACTGTAACCTTGCAGGTACCTCCCAGGTATCCATGCCCAACGAAAGCCCCCAGACCCAAATTGAGAGGGGCTGCTTGGGGGCCCCCTGGGGGCCCTTCAGGCCAGCTAGGTCTTTGGGTCCTGGCTCCTTCGCTTTGGGAGCTGTTGCTGCAGTTGGGCATGCTGGCCGGAGAGTGCTTCTCCGGCCGCGAACTGCAACCTGGCAGGTACCTCCCAGGTTCCTGGCCCAACTAAAGCCCCCAGAACCAAATGGAGAGGAGCTCCTTGGGGGCCCCATGGGGGCCCTTCAGGCCAGCTAGGTCTTTGGGTCCTGGCTCCTTCGCTTTGGGAGCTGTTGCTGCAGTTGGGCATGTTGGCCGGAGAGTGCTTCTCGGGCCGCGAACTGCAACCTTGCAGGATTCTCCCAGGTTCCCGGCCCAACGAAAGCCCCCAGACCCAAATGGAGAGGGGCTGCTTGGGGGCCCCCTGGGGGCCCTTCAGGCCAGCTAGGTCTTTGGGTCCTGGCTCCTTCGGTTTGGGAGCTGTTGCTGCAGTTGGGCATGTTGGCCGGAGAGTGCTTCTCGGGCCGCGAACTGCAACCTTGCAGGTACCTCCCAGGTTCCCGGCCCAACGAAAGCCCCCAGACCAAAATTGAGAGGGGCTGCTTGGGGCCCCCCTGGGGGCCTTTCAGGCCAGCTAGGTCTTTGGGTCCTGGCTCCTTCGGTTTGGGAGCTGTTGCTGCAGTTGGGCATGTTGGCCGGAGAGTGCTTCTCGGGCCGCGAACTGCAACCTTGCAGGATTCTCCCAGGTTCCCGGCCCAACGAAAGCCCCCAGACCCAAATGGAGAGGGGCTGCTTGGGGGCCCCCTGGGGGCCCTTCAGGCCAGCTAGGTCTTTGGGTCCTGGCTCCTTCGGTTTGGGAGCTGTTGCTGCAGTTGGGCATGTTGGCCGGAGAGTGCTTCTCGGGCCGCGAACTGCAACCTTGCAGGAATCTCCCAGTTTCCCGGCCCAACGAAAGCCCCCAGACCCAAATTGAGAGGGGCTGCTTGGGGGCCCCCTGGGGGCCCTTCAGGCCAGCTAGGTCTTTGGGTCCTGGCTCCTTCGGTGTGGGAGCTGTTGCTGCAGTTGAGCATGTTGGCCGGAGAGTGCTTCTCAGGCCGCGAACTGTAACCTTGCAGGTACCTCTCAGGTATACATGCCCAACGAAAGCCCCCAGACCCAAATGGAGAGGGGCTGCTTGGTGGCCTTCTGGGGGCCCTTCAGGCCAGCTAGGTCTTTGTGTCCTGGCTCCTTCGCTTTGGGAGCTGTTGCTGCAGTTGGGCATGTTGGCCAGAGAGTGCTTCTCGGGCCGCGAACTGCAACCTTGCAGGAATCTCCCAGTATCCCCGCCCAACGAAAGCCCCCAGACCCAAATGGAGAGGGGCTGCTTGGGGGCCCCCTGGGGGCCCTTCAGGCCAGCTAGGTCTTTGGGTCCTGGCTCCTTCGCTTTGGGAGCTGTTGCTGCAGTTGGGCATGCTGGCCGGAGAGTGCTTCTCCGGCCGCGAACTGCAACCTTGCAGGTACCTCCCAGGTTCCCGGCCCAACTAAAGCCCCCAGACCCAAATGGAGAGGAGCTGCTTGGGGGCCCCATGGGGGCCCTTCAGGCCAGCTAGGTCTTTGGGTCCTGGCTCCTTCGCTTTGGGAGCTGTTGCTGCAGTTGGGCATGTTGGCCGGAGAGTGCTTCTCGGGCCGCGAACTGCAACCTTGCAGGATTCTCCCAGGTTCCCGGCCCAACGAAAGCCCCCAGACCCAAATGGAGAGGGGCTGCTTGGGGGCCCCCTGGGGGCCCTTCAGGCCAGCTAGGTCTTTGGGTCCTGGCTCCTTCGGTTTGGGAGCTGTTGCTGCAGTTGGGCATGTTGGCCAGAGAGTGCTTCTCGGGCCGCGAACTGCAACCTTGCAGGAATCTCCCAGTATCCCCGCCCAACGAAAGCCCCCAGACCCAAATGGAGAGGGGCTGCTTGGGGACCCCCTGGAGGCCCTTCAGGCCAGCTAGGTCTTTGGGTCCTGGCTCCTTCGCTTTGGGAGCTGTTGCTGCAGTTGGGCATGTTGGCCGGAGAGTGCTTCTCGGGCCGCGAACTGCAACCTTGCAGGTACCTCCCAGGTTCCCGGCCCAACGAAAGCCCCCAGACCCAAATTGAGAGGGGCTGCTTGGGGGCCCCCTGGGGGCCCTTCAGGCCAGCTAGGTCTTTGGGTCCTGGCTCCTTCGCTTTGGGAGCTGTTGCTGCAGTTGGGCATGCTGGCCGGAGAGTGCTTCTCCGGCCGCGAACTGCAACCTGGCAGGTACCTCCCAGGTTCCTGGCCCAACTAAAGCCCCCAGAACCAAATGGAGAGGAGCTCCTTGGGGGCCCCATGGGGGCCCTTCAGGCCAGCTAGGTCTTTGGGTCCTGGCTCCTTCGCTTTGGGAGCTGTTGCTGCAGTTGGGCATGTTGGCCGGAGAGTGCTTCTCGGGCCGCGAACTGCAACCTTGCAGGATTCTCCCAGGTTCCCGGCCCAACGAAAGCCCCCAGACCCAAATGGAGAGGGGCTGCTTGGGGGCCCCCTGGGGGCCCTTCAGGCCAGCTAGGTCTTTGGGTCCTGGCTCCTTCGGTTTGGGAGCTGTTGCTGCAGTTGGGCATGTTGGCCGGAGAGTGCTTCTCGGGCCGCGAACTGCAACCTTGCAGGTACCTCCCAGGTTCCCGGCCCAACGAAAGCCCCCAGACCAAAATTGAGAGGGGCTGCTTGGGGCCCCCCTGGGGGCCTTTCAGGCCAGCTAGGTCTTTGGGTCCTGGCTCCTTCGGTTTGGGAGCTGTTGCTGCAGTTGGGCATGTTGGCCGGAGAGTGCTTCTCGGGCCTCGAACTGCAACCTTGCAGGAATCTCCCAGGTTCCATGCCCAACGAAAGCCCCCAGACCCAAATGGAGAGGGGCTGCTTGGGGGCCCCCTGGGGTCCCTTCAGGCCAGCTAGGTCTTTGGGTCCTGGCTCCTTCGGTTTGGGAGCTGTTGCTGCAGTTGGGCATGTTGGCCGGAGAGTGCTTCTCGGGCCGTGAACTGTAACCTTGCAGGTACCTCCCAGGTATACATGCCCAACGAAAGCCCCCAGACCCAAATTGAGAGGGGCTGCTTGGGGGCCCCCTGGGGGCCCTTCAGGCCAGCTAGGTCTTTGGGTCCTGGCTCCTTCGCTTTGGGAGCTGTTGCTGCAGTTGAGCATGTTGGCCGGAGAGTGCTTCTCGGGCCGCGAACTGTAACCTTGCAGGTACCTCCCAGGTATACATGCCCAACGAAAGCCCCCAGACCCAAATTGAGAGGGGCTGCTTGGGGGACCCCTGGGGGCCCTTCAGGCCAGCTAGGTCTTTGGGTCCTGGCTCCTTCGGTTTGGGAGCTGTTGCTGCAGTTGGGCATGTTGGGCGGAGAGTGCTTCTCGGGCCGCGAACTGCAACCTTGCAGGAATCTCCCAGGTTCCCGGCCCAACGAAAGCCCCCAGACCCAAATTGAGAGGGGCTGCTTGGGGGCCCCCTGGGGGCCCTTCAGGCCAGCTAGGTCTTTGTGTCCTGGCTCCTTCGGTTTGGGAGCTGTTGCTGCAGTTGTGCATGTTGGCCGGAGAGTGCTTCTCGGGCCGCGAACTGCAACCTTGCAGGAATCTCCCAGGTTCCCGGCCCAACAAAAGCCCCCAGACCCAAATTGAGAGGGGCTGCTTGGGGGCCTTCTGGGGGCCCTTCAGGCCAGCTAGGTCTTTGGGTCCTGGCTCCTTCGCTTTGGGAGCTGTTGCTGCAGTTGGGCATGTTGGCCGGAGAGTGCTTCTCGGGCCGCGAACTGCAACCTTGCATGAATCTCCCAGGTTCCCCGCCTAACGAAAGCCCCCAGACCCAAATGGAGAGGGGCTGCTTGGGGCCCCCCTGGGGGCCCTTCAGGCCAGCTAGGTCTTTGGGTCCTGGCTCCTTCGGTTTGGGAGCTGTTGCTGCAGTTGGGCATGTTGGCCGGAGAGTGCATCTCGGGCCGCGAACTGCAACCTTGCAGGAATCTCCCAGTTTCCCGGCCCAACGAAAGCCCCCAGACCCAAATTGAGAGGGGCTGCTTGGGGGCCCCCTGGGGGCCCTTCAGGCCAGCTAGGTCTTTGGGTCCTGGCTCCTTCGCTTTGGGAGCTGTTGCTGCAGTTGAGCATGTTGGCCGGAGAGTGCTTCTCGGGCCGCGAAATGTAACCTTGCAGGTACCTCCCAGGTATACATGCCCAACGAAAGCCCCCAGACCCAAATGGAGAGGGGCTGCTTGGTGGCCTTCTGGGGGCCCCTTCAGGCCAGCTAGGTCTTTGGGTCCTGGCTCCTTCGCTTTGGGAGCTGTTGCTGGATATTGGGCATGTTGGCCGGAGAGTGCTTCTCGGGCCGCGAACTGCAACCTTGCTGGTATCTCCCAGGTTCTCAGCCTAAAGAAAGCCCCCAGACCCAAATTGAGAGGGGCTGCTTGGGGGACACCTGGGGGCCCTTCAGGCCAGCTAGGTCTTTGGGTCCTGGCTCCCTCGCTTTGGGAGCTGTTGCTGCAGTTGGGCATGTTGGCCGGAGAGTGCTTCTCGGGCCGCGAACTGCAACCTTGCAGGAATCTCCCAGGTTCCCGGCCCAACGAAAGCCCCCAGACCCAAATTGAGAGGGGCTGCTTGGGGGCCCCCTGGGGGCCCTTCAGGCCAGCTAGGTCTTTGGGTCCTGGCTCCTTCGCTTTGGGAGCTGTTGCTGCAGTTGGGCATGTTGGCCGGAGAGTGCTTCTCGGGCCGCGAACTGCAACCTTGCAGGATTCTCCCAGGTTCCCGGCCCAACGAAAGCCCCCAGACCCAACTGGAGAGGGGCTGCTTGGGGGCCCCCTGGGGGCCCTTCAGGCCAGCTAGGTCTTTGTGTCCTGGCTCCTTCGCTTTGGGAGCTGTTGCTGCAGTTGGGCATGTTGGGCGGAGAGTGCTTCTCGGGCCGCGAACTGCAACCTTGCAGGAATCTCCCAGGTTCCCGGCCCAACGAAAGCCCCCAGACCCAAATGGAGAGGGGCTGCTTGGGGGCCCCCTGGGGGCCCTTCAGGCCAGCTAGGTCTTTGGGTCCTGGCTCCTTCGCTTTGGGAGCTGTTGCTGCAGTTGGGCATGTTGGCCGGAGAGTGCTTCTCGGGCCGCGAACTGCAACCTTGCAGGAATCTCCCAGGTTCCCGGCCCAACAAAAGCCCCCAGACCCAAATTGAGAGGGGCTGCTTGGGGGCCCCCTGGGGGCCCTTCAGGCCAGCTAGGTCTTTGGGTCCTGGCTCCTTCGCTTTGGGAGCTGTTGCTGCAGTTGGGCATGTTGGCCGGAGAGTGCTTCTCGGGCCGCGAACTGTAACTTGCAGGTACCTCTCAGGTATACATGCCCAACGAAAGCCCCCAGACCCAAATTGAGAGGGCCTGCTTGGTGGCCTTCTGGGGGCCCTTCAGGCCAGCTAGGTCTTTGGGTCCTGGCTCCTTCGCTTTGGGAGCTGTTGCTGCAGTTGGGCATGTTGGCCGGAGAGTGCTTCTCGGGCCGCGAACTGCAACCTTGCATGAATCTCCCAGGTTCCCCGCCCAACGAAAGCCCCCAGACCCAAATGGAGAGGGGCTGCTTGGGGACCCCCTGGGGGCACTTCAGGCCAGCTAGGTCTTTGGGTCCTGGCTCCTTCGGTTTGGGAGCTGTTGCTGCAGTTGGGCATGTTGGCCGGAGAGTGCTTCTCTGGCCGCGAACTGCAACCTTGCAGGAATCTCCCAGTTTCCCGGCCCAACGAAAGCCCCCAGACCCAAATTGAGAGGGGCTGCTTGGGGGACACCTGGGGGCCCTTCAGGCCAGCTAGGTCTTTGGGTCCTGGCTCCCTCGCTTTGGGAGCTGTTGCTGCAGTTGGGCATGTTGGCCGGAGAGTGCTTCTCGGGCCGCGAACTGCAACCTTGCAGGAATCTCCCAGGTTCCCGGCCCAACGAAAGCCCCCAGACCCAAATTGAGAGGGGCTGCTTGGTGGCCCCCTGGGGGCCCTTCAGGCCAGCTAGGTCTTTGTGTCCTGGCTCCTTCGCTTTGGGAGCTGTTGCTGCAGTTGTGCATGTTGGCCGGAGAGTGCTTCTCGGGCCGCGAACTGCAACCTTGCAGGAATCTCCCAGGTTCCCGACCCAACGAAAGCCCCCAGACCCAAATGGAGAGGGGCTGCTTGGGGGCCCCCTGGGGGCCCTTCAGGCCAGCTAGGTCTTTGGGTCCTGGCTCCTTCGCTTTGGGAGCTGTTGCTGCAGTTGGGCATGTTGGCCGGAGAGTGCTTCTCGGGCCGCGAACTGCAACCTTGCAGGAATCTCCCAGGTTCCCGGCCCAACAAAAGCCCCCAGACCCAAATGGAGAGGGGCTGCTTGGGGGCCCCCTGGGGGCCCTTCAGGCCAGCTAGGTCTTTGTGTCCTGGCTCCTTCGCTTTGGGAGCTGTTGCTGCAGTTGGGCATGTTGGCCGGAGAGTGCTTCTCGGGCCGCGAACTGCAACCTTGCATGAATCTCCCAGGTTCCCCGCCCAACGAAAGCCCCCAGACCCAAATGGAGAGGGGCTGCTTGGGGCCCCCCTGGGGGCCCTTCAGGCCAGCTAGGTCTTTGGGTCCTGGCTCCTTCGGTTTGGGAGCTGTTGCTGCAGTTGGTCATGTTGGCCGGAGAGTGCTTCTCGGGCAGCGAACTGCAACCTTGCAGGAATCTCCCAGGTTCCATGCCCAACGAAAGCCCCCAGACCCAAATTGAGAGGGGCTGCTTGGGGGCCCCCTGGGGGCCCTTCAGGCCAGCTAGGTCTTTGGGTCCTGGCTCCTTCGGTTTGGGAGCTGTTGCTGCAGTTGAGCATGTTGGCCGGAGAGTGGTTCTCGGGCCGCGAACTGTAACTTGCAGGTACCTCTCAGGTATACATGCCCAACGAAAGCCCCCAGACCCAAATTGAGAGGGCCTGCTTGGTGGCCTTCTGGGGGCCCTTCAGGCCAGCTAGGTCTTTGGGTCCTGGCTCCTTCGCTTTGGGAGCTGTTGCTGCAGTTGGGCATGTTGGCCGGAGAGTGCTTCTCGGGCCGCGAACTGCAACCTTGCATGAATCTCCCAGGTTCCCCGCCCAACGAAAGCCCCCAGACCGAAATGGAGAGGGGCTGCTTGGGGACCCCCTGGGGGCCCTTCAGGCCAGCTAGGTCTTTGTGTCCTGGCTCCTTCGCTTTGGGAGCTGTTGCTGCAGTTGGGCATGTTGGCCGGAGAGTGCTTCTCCGGCCGCGAACTGCAACCTTGCAGGAATCTCCCAGTTTCCCGGCCCAACGAAAGCCCCCAGACCCAAATGGAGAGGGGCTGCTTGGGGGACACCTGGGGGCCCTTCAGGCCAGCTAGGTCTTTGGGTCCTGGCTCCCTCGCTTTGGGAGCTGTTGCTGCAGTTGGGCATGTTGGCCGGAGAGTGCTTCTCGGGCCGCGAACTGCAACCTTGCAGGAATCTCCCAGGTTCCCGGCCCAACGAAAGCCCCCAGACCCAAATTGAGAGGGGCTGCTTGGTGGCCCCCTGGGGGCCCTTCAGGCCAGCTAGGTCTTTGGGTCCTGGCTCCTTCGGTTTGGGAGCTGTTGCTGCAGTTGGGCATGTTGGCCGGAGAGTGCTTCTCGGGCCGCGAACTGCAACCTTGCAGGATTCTCCCAGGTTCCCGGCCCAACGAAAGCCCCCAGACCCAACTGGAGAGGGGCTGCTTGGGGGCCCCCTGGGGGCCCTTCAGGCCAGCTAGGTCTTTGTGTCCTGGCTCCTTCGCTTTGGGAGCTGTTGCTGCAGTTGGGCATGTTGGCCGGAGAGTGCTTCTTGGGCCTCGAACTGCAACCTTGCAGGAATCTCCCAGGTTCCCGGCCCAACGAAAGCCCCCAGACCCAAATGGAGAGGGGCTGCTTGGGGGCCCCCTGGGGGCCCTTCAGGCCAGCTAGGTCTTTGGGTCCTGGCTCCTTCGCTTTGGGAGCTGTTGCTGCAGTTGGGCATGTTGGCCGGAGAGTGCTTCTCGGGCCGCGAACTGCAACCTTGCAGGAATCTCCCAGGTTCCCGGCCCAACAAAAGCCCCCAGACCCAAATTGAGAGGGGCTGCTTGGTGGCCCCCTGGGGGCCCTTCAGGCCAGCTAGGTCTTTGGGTCCTGGCTCCTTCGCTTTGGGAGCTGTTGCTGCAGTTGGGCATGTTGGCCGGAGAGTGCTTCTCGGGCCGCGAACTGCAACCTTGCATGAATCTCCCAGGTTCCCCGCCCAACGAAAGCCCCCAGACCCAAATGGAGAGGGGCTGCTTGGGGCCCCCCTGGGGGCCCTTCAGGCCAGCTAGGTCTTTGGGTCCTGGCTCCTTCGGTTTGGGAGCTGTTGCTGCAGTTGGTCATGTTGGCCGGAGAGTGCTTCTCGGGCCGCGAACTGCAACCTTGCAGGAATCTCCCAGTTTCCCGGCCCAACGAAAGCCCCCAGACCCAAATTGAGAGGGGCTGCTTGGGGGCCCCCTGGGGGCCCTTCAGGCCAGCTAGGTCTTTGGGTCCTGGCTCCTTCGGTTTGGGAGCTGTTGCTGCAGTTGAGCATGTTGGCCGGAGAGTGCTTCTCGGGCCGCGAACTGTAACCTTGCAGGTACCTCCCAGGTATACATGCCCAACGAAAGCCCCCAGACCCAAATTGAGAGGGGCTGCTTGGGGGCCCCCTGGGGGCCCTTCAGGCCAGCTAGCTCTTTGTGTCCTGGCTCCTTCGGTTTGGGAGCTGTTGCTGCAGTTGGGCATGTTGGCCGGAGAGTGCTTCTCGGGCCGCGAACTGCAACCTTGCAGGAATCTCCCAGGTTCCCGGCCCAACAAAAGCCCCCAGACCCAAATTGAGAGGGGCTGCTTGGGGGCCCCCTGGGGGCCCTTCAGGCCAGCTAGGTCTTTGGGTCCTGGCTCCTTCGGTTTGGGAGCTGTTGCTGCAGTTGGGCATGTTGGCCGGAGAGTGCTTCTCGGGCCGCGAACTGCAACCTTGCATGAATCTCCCAGGTTCCCCGCCCAACGAAAGCCCCCAGACCCAAATGGAGAGGGGCTGCTTGGGGCCCCCCTGGGGGCCCTTCAGGCCAGCTAGGTCTTTGGGTCCTGGCTCCTTCGCTTTGGGAGCTGTTGCTGCAGTTGGGCATGTTGGCCGGAGAGTGCTTCTCGGGCCGCGAACTGCAACCTTGCAGGAATCTCCCAGTTTCCCGGCCCAACGAAAGCCCCCAGACCCAAATGGAGAGGGGCTGCTTGGGGGCCCCCTGGGGGCCCTTCAGGCCAGCTAGGTCTTTGGGTCCTGGCTCCTTCGCTTTGGGAGCTGTTGCTGCAGTTGGGCATGTTGGCCGGAGAGTGCTTCTCGGGCCGCGAACTGCAACCTTGCAGGATTCTCCCAGGTTCCCGGCCCAACGAAAGCCCCCAGACCCAACTGGAGAGGGGCTGCTTGGGGGCCCCCTGGGGGCCCTTCAGGCCAGCTAGGTCTTTGTGTCCTGGCTCCTTCGCTTTGGGAGCTGTTGCTGCAGTTGGGCATGTTGGCCGGAGAGTGCTTCTCGGGCCGCGAACTGCAACCTTGCAGGAATCTCCCAGGTTCCCGGCCCAACGAAAGCCCCCAGACCCAAATGGAGAGGGGCTGCTTGGGGGCCCCCTGGGGGCCCTTCAGGCCAGCTAGGTCTTTGGGTCCTGGCTCCTTCGCTTTGGGAGCTGTTGCTGCAGTTGGGCATGTTGGCCGGAGAGTGCTTCTCCGGCCGCGAACTGCAACCTTGCAGGAATCTCCCAGGTTCCCGGCCCAACAAAAGCCCCCAGACCCAAATGGAGAGGGGCTGCTTGGGGGCCCCCTGGGGGCCCTTCAGGCCAGCTAGGTCTTTGTGTCCTGGCTCCTTCGCTTTGGGAGCTGTTGCTGCAGTTGGGCATGTTGGCCGGAGAGTGCTTCTCGGGCCGCGAACTGCAACCTTGCATGAATCTCCCAGGTTCCCCGCCCAACGAAAGCCCCCAGACCCAAATGGAGAGGGGCTGCTTGGGGCCCCCCTGGGGGCCCTTCAGGCCAGCTAGGTCTTTGGGTCCTGGCTCCTTCGGTTTGGGAGCTGTTGCTGCAGTTGGTCATGTTGGCCGGAGAGTGCTTCTCGGGCAGCGAACTGCAACCTTGCAGGAATCTCCCAGGTTCCATGCCCAACGAAAGCCCCCAGACCCAAATGGAGAGGGGCTGCTTGGGGGCCCCCTGGGGGCCCTTCAGGCCAGCTAGGTCTTTGGGTCCTGGCTCCTTCGGTTTGGGAGCTGTTGCTGCAGTTGAGCATGTTGGCCGGAGAGTGCTTCTCGGGCCGCGAACTGTAACTTGCAGGTACCTCTCAGGTATACATGCCCAACGAAAGCCCCCAGACCCAAATTGAGAGGGCCTGCTTGGTGGCCTTCTGGGGGCCCTTCAGGCCAGCTAGGTCTTTGGGTCCTGGCTCCTTCGCTTTGGGAGCTGTTGCTGCAGTTGGGCATGTTGGCCGGAGAGTGCTTCTCGGGCCGCGAACTGCAACCTTGCATGAATCTCCCAGGTTCGCGCCCAACGAAAGCCCCCAGACCCAAATGGAGAGGGGCTGCTTGGGGACCCCCTGGGGGCCCTTCAGGCCAGCTAGGTCTTTGGGTCCTGGCTCCTTCGCTTTGGGAGCTGTTGCTGCAGTTGGGCATGTTGGGCGGAGAGTGCTTCTCCGGCCGCGAACTGCAACCTTGCAGGAATCTCCCAGTTTCCCGGCCCAACGAAAGCCCCCAGACCCAAATTGAGAGGGGCTGCTTGGGGGACACCTGGGGGCCCTTCAGGCCAGCTAGGTCTTTGGGTCCTGGCTCCCTCGCTTTGGGAGCTGTTGCTGCAGTTGGGCATGTTGGCCGGAGAGTGCTTCTCGGGCCGCGAACTGCAACCTTGCAGGAATCTCCCAGGTTCCCGGCCCAACGAAAGCCCCCAGACCCAAATTGAGAGGGGCTGCTTGGTGGCCCCCTGGGGGCCCTTCAGGCCAGCTAGGTCTTTGGGTCCTGGCTCCTTCGGTTTGGGAGCTGTTGCTGCAGTTGGGCATGTTGGCCGGAGAGTGCTTCTCGGCCCGCGAACTGCAACCTTGCAGGATTCTCCCAGGTTCCCGGCCCAACGAAAGCCCCCAGACCCAACTGGAGAGGGGCTGCTTGGGGGCCCCCTGGGGACCCTTCAGGCCAGCTAGGTCTTTGGGTCCTGGCTCCTTCGGTTTGGGAGCTGTTGCTGCAGTTGGGCATGTTGGCCGGAGAGTGCTTCTTGGGCCTCGAACTGCAACCTTGCAGGAATCTCCCAGGTTCCCGGCCCAACGAAAGCCCCCAGACCCAAATGGAGAGGGGCTGCTTGGGGGCCCCCTGGGGGCCCTTCAGGCCAGCTAGGTCTTTGGGTCCTGGCTCCTTCGCTTTGGGAGCTGTTGCTGCAGTTGGGCATGTTGGCCGGAGAGTGCTTCTCGGGCCGCGAACTGCAACCTTGCAGGAATCTCCCAGGTTCCCGGCCCAACAAAAGCCCCCAGACCCAAATTGAGAGGGGCTGCTTGGGGGCCCCCTGGGGGCCCTTCAGGCCAGCTAGGTCTTTGGGTCCTGGCTCCTTCGGTTTGGGAGCTGTTGCTGCAGTTGGGCATGTTGGCCGGAGAGTGCTTCTCCGGCCGCGAACTGCAACCTTGCAGGTACCTCCCAGGTTCCCGGCCCAACGAAAGCCCCCAGACCCAAATGGAGAGGGGCTCCTTGGGGGCCCCATGGGGGCCCTTCAGGCCAGCTAGGTCTTTGGGTCCTGGCTCCTTCGGTTTGGGAGCTGTTGCTGCAGTTGGGCATGTTGGCCGGAGAGTGCTTCTCGGGCCGCGAACTGCAACCTTGCAGGAATCTCCCAGGTTCCCGGTCCAACGAAAGCCCCCAGACCCAAATTGAGAGGGGCTGCTTGGGGGCCCCCTGGGGGCCCTTCAGGCCAGCTAGGTCTTTGGGTCCTGGCTCCTTCGCTTTGGGAGCTGTTGCTGCAGTTGGGCATGTTGGCCGGAGAGTGCTTCTCGGGCCTCGAACTGCAACCTTGCAGGAATCTCCCAGGTTCCCGGCCCAACAAAAGCCCCCAGACCCAAATTGAGAGGGGCTGCTTGGTGGCCCCCTGGGGGCCCTTCAGGCCAGCTAGGTCTTTGGGTCCTGGCTCCTTCGCTTTGGGAGCTGTTGCTGCAGTTGGGCATGTTGGCCGGAGAGTGCTTCTCGGGCCGCGAACTGCAACCTTGAATGAATCTCCCAGGTTCCCCGCCCAACGAAAGCCCCCAGACCCAAATGGAGAGGGGCTGCTTGGGGCCCCCCTGGGGGCCCTTCAGGCCAGCTAGGTCTTTGGGTCCTGGCTCCTTCGGTTTGGGAGCTGTTGCTGCAGTTGGGCATGTTGGCCGGAGAGTGCTTCTCGGGCCGCGAACTGTAACTTGCATGAATCTCCCAGGTTCCCCGCCCAACGAAAGCCCCCAGACCCAAATGGAGAGGGGCTGCTTGGGGCCCCCCTGGGGGCCCTTCAGGCCAGCTAGGTCTTTGGGTCCTGGCTCCTTCGGTTTGGGAGCTGTTGCTGCAGTTGGGCATGTTGGCCGGAGAGTGCTTCTCGGGCCGCGAACTGCAACCTTGCAGGAATCTCCCAGTTTCCCGGCCCAACGAAAGCCCCCAGACCCAAATTGAGAGGGGCTGCTTGGGGGCCCCCTGGGGGCCCTTCAGGCCAGCTAGGTCTTTGGGTCCTGGCTCCTTCGGTGTGGGAGCTGTTGCTGCAGTTGAGCATGTTGTCCGGAGAGTGCTTCTCGGGCCGCGAACTGTAACCTTGCAGGTACCTCTCAGGTATACATGCCCAACGAAAGCCCCCAGACCCAAATGGAGAGGGGCTGCTTGGTGGCCTTCTGGGGGCCCTTCAGGCCAGCTAGGTCTTTGTGTCCTGGCTCCTTCGCTTTGGGAGCTGTTGCTGCAGTTGGGCATGTTGGCCAGAGAGTGCTTCTCGGGCCGCGAACTGCAACCTTGCAGGAATCTCCCAGTATCCCCGCCCAACGAAAGCCCCCAGACCCAAATGGAGAGGGGCTGCTTGGGGACCCCCTGGGGGCACTTCAGGCCAGCTAGGTCTTTGGGTCCTGGCTCCTTCGCTTTGGGAGCTGTTGCTGCAGTTGGGCATGTTGGCCGGAGAGTGCTTCTCGGGCCGCGAACTGTAACCTTGCAGGTACCTCCCAGGTATACATGCCCAACGAAAGCCCCCAGACCCAAATTGAGAGGGGCTGCTTGGGGGCCCCCTGGGGGCCCTTCAGGCCAGCTAGGTCTTTGGGTCCTGGCTCCTTCGGTTTGGGAGCTGTTGCTGCAGTTGGGCATGTTGGCCGGAGAGTGCTTCTCGGGCCGCGAACTGCAACCTTGCAGGATTCTCCCAGGTTCCCGGCCCAACGAAAGCCCCCAGACGCAAATGGAGAGGAGCTCCTTGGGGGCCCCATGGGGGCCCTTCAGGCCAGCTAGGTCTTTCGGTCCTGGCTCCTTCGCTTTGGGAGCTGTTGCTGCAGTTGGGCATGTTGGCCGGAGAGTGCTTCTCGGGCCGCGAATTGCAACCTTGCAGGAATCTCCCAGTTTCCCGGCCCAACGAAAGCCCCCAGACCCAAATTGAGAGGGGCTGCTTGGGGGCCCCCTGGGGGCCCTTCAGGCCAGCTAGGTCTTTGGGTCCTGGCTCCTTCGCTTTGGGAGCTGTTGCTGCAGTTGAACATGTTGGCCGGAGAGTGCTTCTCGGACCGCGAACTGTAACCTTGCAGGTACCTCTCAGGTATCCATGCCCAACGAAAGCCCCCAGACCCAAATTGAGAGGGGCTGCTTGGTGGCCTTCTGGGGGCCCTTCAGGCCAGCTAGGTCTTTGGGTCCTGGCTCCTTCGGTTTGGGAGCTGTTGCTGCAGTTGGGCATGTTGGCCGGAGAGTGCTTCTCGGGCCACGAACTGCAACCTTGCAGGTACCTCCCAGGTTCCCGGCCCAACGAAAGCCCCCAGACCCAAATTGAGAGGGGCTGCTTGGGGGCCCCCTGGGGGCCCTTCAGGCCAGCTAGGTCTTTGGGTCCTGGCTCCTTCGCTTTGGGAGCTGTTGCTGCAGTTGGGCATGTTGGCCGGAGAGTGCTTCTCGGGCCTCGAACTGCAACCTTGCAGGAATCTCCCAGGTTCCCGGCCCAACAAAAGCCCCCAGACCCAAATTGAGAGGGGCTGCTTGGGGGCCCCCTGGGGGCCCTTCAGGCCAGCTAGGTCTTTGGGTCCTGGCTCCTTCGGTTTGGGAGCTGTTGCTGCAGTTGGGCATGTTGGCCGGAGAGTGCTTCTCGGGCCGCGAACTGCAACCTTGCATGAATCTCCCAGGTTCCCCGCCCAACGAAAGCCCCCAGACCCAAATTGAGAGGGGCTGCTTGGGGCCCCCCTGGGGGCCCTTCAGGCCAGCTAGGTCTTTGGGTCCTGGCTCCTTCGGTTTGGGAGCTGTTGCTGCAGTTGGGCATGTTGGCCGGAGAGTGCTTCTCGGGCCGCGAACTGTAACTTGCATGAATCTCCCAGGTTCCCCGCCCAACGAAAGCCCCCAGACCCAAATGGAGAGGGGCTGCTTGGGGCCCCCCTGGGGGCCCTTCAGGCCAGCTAGGTCTTTGGGTCCTGGCTCCTTCGGTTTGGGAGCTGTTGCTGCAGTTGGGCATGTTGGCCGGAGAGTGCTTCTCGGGCCGCGAACTGCAACCTTGCAGGAATCTCCCAGTTTCCCGGCCCAACGAAAGCCCCCAGACCCAAATTGAGAGGGGCTGCTTGGGGGCCCCCTGGGGGCCCTTCAGGCCAGCTAGGTCTTTGGGTCCTGGCTCCTTCGGTGTGGGAGCTGTTGCTGCAGTTGAGCATGTTGTCCGGAGAGTGCTTCTCGGGCCGCGAACTGTAACCTTGCAGGTACCTCTCAGGTATACATGCCCAACGAAAGCCCCCAGACCCAAATGGAGAGGGGCTGCTTGGTGGCCTTCTGGGGGCCCTTCAGGCCAGCTAGGTCTTTGTGTCCTGGCTCCTTCGCTTTGGGAGCTGTTGCTGCAGTTGGGCATGTTGGCCAGAGAGTGCTTCTCGGGCCGCGAACTGCAACCTTGCAGGAATCTCCCAGTATCCCCGCCCAACGAAAGCCCCCAGACCCAAATGGAGAGGGGCTGCTTGGGGACCCCCTGGGGGCACTTCAGGCCAGCTAGTTCTTTGGGTCCTGGCTCCTTCGCTTTGGGAGCTGTTGCTGCAGTTGGGCATGTTGGCCGGAGAGTGCTTCTCGGGCCGCGAACTGTAACCTTGCAGGTACCTCCCAGGTATACATGCCCAACGAAAGCCCCCAGACCCAAATTGAGAGGGGCTGCTTGGGGGCCCCCTGGGGGCCCTTCAGGCCAGCTAGGTCTTTGGGTCCTGGCTCCTTCGGTTTGGGAGCTGTTGCTGCAGTTGGGCATGTTGGCCGGAGAGTGCTTCTCGGGCCGCGAACTGCAACCTTGCAGGATTCTCCCAGGTTCCCGGCCCAACGAAAGCCCCCAGACGCAAATGGAGAGGAGCTCCTTGGGGGCCCCATGGGGGCCCTTCAGGCCAGCTAGGTCTTTCGGTCCTGGCTCCTTCGCTTTGGGAGCTGTTGCTGCAGTTGGGCATGTTGGCCGGAGAGTGCTTCTCGGGCCGCGAATTGCAACCTTGCAGGAATCTCCCAGTTTCCCGGCCCAACGAAAGCCCCCAGACCCAAATTGAGAGGGGCTGCTTGGGGGCCCCCTGGGGGCCCTTCAGGCCAGCTAGGTCTTTGGGTCCTGGCTCCTTCGCTTTGGGAGCTGTTGCTGCAGTTGAACATGTTGGCCGGAGAGTGCTTCTCGGACCGCGAACTGTAACCTTGCAGGTACCTCTCAGGTATCCATGCCCAACGAAAGCCCCCAGACCCAAATTGAGAGGGGCTGCTTGGTGGCCTTCTGGGGGCCCTTCAGGCCAGCTAGGTCTTTGGGTCCTGGCTCCTTCGGTTTGGGAGCTGTTGCTGCAGTTGGGCATGTTGGCCGGAGAGTGCTTCTCGGGCCGCGAACTGCAACCTTGCAGGTACCTCCCAGGTTCCCGGCCCAACGAAAGCCCCCAGACCCAAATTGAGAGGGGCTGCTTGGGGGCCCCCTGGGGGCCCTTCAGGCCAGCTAGGTCTTTGGGTCCTGGCTCCTTCGCTTTGGGAGCTGTTGCTGCAGTTGGGCATGTTGGCCGGAGAGTGCTTCTCGGGCCGCCAACTGCAACCTTGCATGAATCTCCCAGGTTCCCCGCCCAACGAAAGCCCCCAGACCCAAATGGAGAGGGGCTGCTTGGGGACCCCCTGGGGGCACTTCAGGCCAGCTAGGTCTTTGGGTCCTGGCTCCTTCGCTTTGGGAGCTGTTGCTGCAGTTGGGCATGTTGGCCGGAGAGTGCTTCTCGGGCCGCGAACTGTAACCTTGCAGGTACCTCCCAGGTATACATGCCCAACGAAAGCCCCCAGACCCAAATTGAGAGGGGCTGCTTGGTGGCCCCCTGGGGCCCTTCAGGCCAGCTAGGTCTTTGGGTCCTGGCTCCTTCGGTTTGGGAGCTGTTGCTGCAGTTGGGCATGTTGGCCGGAGAGTGCTTCTCGGGCCGCGAACTGCAACCTTGCAGGAACCTCTCAGGTATACATGCCCAACGAAAGCTCCCAGACCCAAATTGAGAGGGGCTGCTTGGGGGCCCCCTGGGGGCCCTTCAGGCCAGCTAGGTCTTTGGGTCCTGGCTCCTTCGGTTTGGGAGCTGTTGCTGCAGTTGAGCATGTTGGCCAGAGAGTGCTTCTCGGACCGCGAACTGTAACCTTGCAGGTACCTCTCAGGTATCCATGCCCAACGAAAGCCCCCAGACCCAAATTGAGAGGGGCTTCTTGGTGGCATTCTGGGGGCCCTTCAGGCCAGCTAGGTCTTTGGGTCCTGGCTCCTTCGGTTTGGGAGCTGTTGCTGCAGTTGGGCATGTTGGCCGGAGAGTGCTTCTCGGGCCGCGAACTGCAACCTTGCAGGATTCTCCCAGGTTCCCGGCCCAACGAAAGCCCCCAGACCCAAATGGAGAGGGGCTGCTTGGGGGCCCCCTGGGGGCCCTTCAGGCCAGCTAGGTCTTTGGGTCCTGGCTCCTTCGCTTTGGGAGCTGTTGCTGCAGTTGGGCATGTTGGCCGGAGAGTGCTTCTCGGGCCGCGAACTGCAACCTTGCAGGTACCACCCAGGTTCCCGGCCCAACGAAAGCCCCCAGACCCAAATGGAGAGGGGCTGCTTGGGGGCCCCCTGGGGGCCCTTCAGGCCAGCTAGGTCTTTGTGTCCTGGCTCATTCGGTTTGGGAGCTGTTGCTGCAGTTGTGCATGTTGGCCGGAGAGTGCTTCTCGGGCCGCGAACTGCAACCTTGCAGGAATCTCCCAGGTTCCCGGCCCAACGAAAGCCCCCAGACCCAAATTGAGAGGGGCTGCTTGGGGGCCCCCTGGGGGCCCTTCAGGCCAGCTAGGTCTTTGGGTCCTGGCTCCTTCGGTTTGGGAGCTGTTGCTGCAGTTGGGCATGTTGGCCGGAGAGTGCTTCTCGGGCCGCGAACTGCAACCTTGCATGAATCTCCCAGGTTCCCCGCCCAACGAAAGCCCCCAAACCCAAATGGAGAGGGGCTGCTTGGGGCCCCCCTGGGGGCCCTTCAGGCCAGCTAGGTCTTTGGGTCCTGGCTCCTTCGCTTTGGGAGCTGTTGCTGCAGTTGGGCATGTTGGCCGGAGAGTGCTTCTCGGGCAGCGAACTGCAACCTTGCAGGAATCTCCCAGTTTCCCGGCCCAACGAAAGCCCCCAGACCCAAATTGAGAGGGGCTGCTTGGGGGCCCCCTGGGGGCCCTTCAGGCCAGCTAGGTCTTTGGGTCCTGGCTCCTTCGGTTTGGGAGCTGTTGCTGCAGTTGAGCATGTTGGCCGGAGAGTGCTTCTCGGGCCGCGAACTGTAACTTGCAGGTACCTCTCAGGTATACATGCCCAACGAAAGCCCCCAGACCCAAATTGAGAGGGCCTGCTTGGTGGCCTTCTGGGGGCCCTTCAGGCCAGCTAGGTCTTTGGGTCCTGGCTCCTTCGGTTTGGGAGCTGTTGCTGCAGTTGGGCATGTTGGCCGGAGAGTGCTTCTCGGGCCGCGAACTGCAACCTTGCATGAATCTCCCAGGTTCCCCGCCCAACGAAAGCCCCCAGACCCAAATGGAGAGGGGCTGCTTGGGGAACCCCTGGGGGCCCTTCAGGCCAGCTAGGTCTTTGGGTCCTGGCTCCTTCGCTTTGGGAGCTGTTGCTGCAGTTGTGCATGTTGGCCGGAGAGTGCTTCTCGGGCCGCGAACTGTAACCTTGCAGGTACCTCCCAGGTATACATGCCCAACGAAAGCCCCCAGACCCAAATTGAGAGGGGCTGCTTGGGGGCCCCCTGGGGGCCCTTCAGGCCAGCTAGGTCTTTGGGTCCTGGCTCCTTCGGTTTGGGAGCTGTTGCTGCAGTTGGGCATGTTGGCCGGAGAGTGCTTCTCGGGCCGCGAACTGCAACCTTGCAGGAATCTCCCAGGTTCCCGGTCCAACGAAAGCCCCCAGACCCAAATTGAGAGGGGCTGCTTGGGGGCCCCCTGGGGGCCCTTCAGGCCAGCTAGGTCTTTGGGTCCTGGCTCCTTCGCTTTGGGAGCTGTTGCTGCAGTTGTGCATGTTGGCCGGAGAGTGCTTCTCGGGCCTCGAACTGCAACCTTGCAGGAATCTCCCAGGTTCCCGGCCCAACAAAAGCCCCCAGACCCAAATTGAGAGGGGCTGCTTGGGGGCCCCCTGGGGGCCCTTCAGGCCAGCTAGGTCTTTGGGTCCTGGCTCCTTCGGTTTGGGAGCTGTTGCTGCAGTTGGGCATGTTGGCCGGAGAGTGCTTCTCGGGCCGCGAACTGCAACCTTGCATGAATCTCCCAGGTTCCCCGCCCAACGAAAGCCCCCAGACCCAAATGGAGAGGGGCTGCTTGGGGCCCCCCTGGGGGCCCTTCAGGCCAGCTAGGTCTTTGGGTCCTGGCTCCTTCGGTTTGGGAGCTGTTGCTGCAGTTGGGCATGTTGGCCGGAGAGTGCATCTCGGGCCGCGAACTGCAACCTTGCAGGAATCTCCCAGGTTCCCGGCCCAACGAAAGCCCCCAGACCCAAATTGAGAGGGGCTGCTTGGGGGCCCCCTGGGGGCCCTTCAGGCCAGCTAGGTCTTTGGGTCCTGGCTCCTTCGGTGTGGGAGCTGTTGCTGCAGTTGAGCATGTTGGCCGGAGAGTGCTTCTCGGGCCGCGAAATGTAACCTTGCAGGTACCTCTCAGGTATACATGCCCAACGAAAGCCCCCAGACCCAAATGGAGAGGGGCTGCTTGGTGGCCTTCTGGGGGCCCTTCAGGCCAGCTAGGTCTTTGTGTCCTGGCTCCTTCGCTTTGGGAGCTGTTGCTGCAGTTGGGCATGTTGGCCAGAGAGTGCTTCTCGGGCCGCGAACTGCAACCTTGCAGGTACCTCCCAGGTTCCCGGCCCAACGAAAGCCCCCAGACCCAAATGGAGAGGGGCTGCTTGGGGGCCCCCTGGGGGCCCTTCAGGCCAGCTAGGTCTTTGGGTCCTGGCTCCTTCGCTTTGGGAGCTGTTGCTGCAGTTGGGCATGTTGGCCGGAGAGTGCTTCTCGGGCCTCGAACTGCAACCTTGCAGGAATCTCCCAGGTTCCCGGCCCAACAAAAGCCCCCAGACCCAAATTGAGAGGGGCTGCTTGGGGGCCCCCTGGGGGCCCTTCAGGCCAGCTAGGTCTTTGGGTCCTGGCTCCTTCGGTTTGGGAGCTGTTGCTGCAGTTGGGCATGTTGGCCGGAGAGTGCTTCTCGGGCCGCGAACTGCAACCTTGCATGAATCTCCCAGGTTCCCCGCCCAACGAAAGCCCCCAGACCCAAATGGAGAGGGGCTGCTTGGGGCCCCCCTGGGGGCCCTTCAGGCCAGCTAGGTCTTTGGGTCCTGGCTCCTTCGGTTTGGGAGCTGTTGCTGCAGTTGGGCATGTTGGCCGGAGAGTGCTTCTCGGGCCGCGAACTGTAACTTGCATGAATCTCCCAGGTTCCCCGCCCAACGAAAGCCCCCAGACCCAAATGGAGAGGGGCTGCTTGGGGCCCCCCTGGGGGCCCTTCAGGCCAGCTAGGTCTTTGGGTCCTGGCTCCTTCGGTTTGGGAGCTGTTGCTGCAGTTGGGCATGTTGGCCGGAGAGTGCTTCTCGGGCCGCGAACTGCAACCTTGCAGGAATCTCCCAGTTTCCCGGCCCAACGAAAGCCCCCAGACCCAAATTGAGAGGGGCTGCTTGGGGGCCCCCTGGGGGCCCTTCAGGCCAGCTAGGTCTTTGGGTCCTGGCTCCTTCGGTGTGGGAGCTGTTGCTGCAGTTGAGCATGTTGTCCGGAGAGTGCTTCTCGGGCCGCGAACTGTAACCTTGCAGGTACCTCTCAGGTATACATGCCCAACGAAAGCCCCCAGACCCAAATGGAGAGGGGCTGCTTGGTGGCCTTCTGGGGGCCCTTCAGGCCAGCTAGGTCTTTGTGTCCTGGCTCCTTCGCTTTGGGAGCTGTTGCTGCAGTTGGGCATGTTGGCCAGAGAGTGCTTCTCGGGCCGCGAACTGCAACCTTGCAGGAATCTCCCAGTATCCCCGCCCAACGAAAGCCCCCAGACCCAAATGGAGAGGGGCTGCTTGGGGACCCCCTGGGGGCACTTCAGGCCAGCTAGGTCTTTGGGTCCTGGCTCCTTCGCTTTGGGAGCTGTTGCTGCAGTTGTGCATGTTGGCCGGAGAGTGCTTCTCGGGCCTCGAACTGCAACCTTGCAGGAATCTCCCAGGTTCCCGGCCCAACAAAAGCCCCCAGACCCAAATGGAGAGGGGCTGCTTGGGGGCCCCCTGGGGGCCCTTCAGGCCAGCTAGGTCTTTGGGTCCTGGCTCCTTCGGTTTGGGAGCTGTTGCTGCAGTTGGGCATGTTGGCCGGAGAGTGCTTCTCGGGCCGCGAACTGCAACCTTGCATGAATCTCCCAGGTTCCCCGCCCAACGAAAGCCCCCAGACCCAAATGGAGAGGGGCTGCTTGGGGCCCCCCTGGGGGCCCTTCAGGCCAGCTAGGTCTTTGGGTCCTGGCTCCTTCGGTTTGGGAGCTGTTGCTGCAGTTGGGCATGTTGGCCGGAGAGTGCATCTCGGGCCGCGAACTGCAACCTTGCAGGAATCTCCCAGTTTCCCGGCCCAACGAAAGCCCCCAGACCCAAATTGAGAGGGGCTGCTTGGGGGCCCCCTGGGGGCCCTTCAGGCCAGCTAGGTCTTTGGGTCCTGGCTCCTTCGGTGTGGGAGCTGTTGCTGCAGTTGAGCATGTTGGCCGGAGAGTGCTTCTCGGGCCGCGAAATGTAACCTTGCAGGTACCTCTCAGGTATACATGCCCAACGAAAGCCCCCAGACCCAAATGGAGAGGGGCTGCTTGGTGGCCTTCTGGGGGCCCTTCAGGCCAGCTAGGTCTTTGTGTCCTGGCTCCTTCGCTTTGGGAGCTGTTGCTGCAGTTGGGCATGTTGGCCAGAGAGTGCTTCTCGGGCCGCGAACTGCAACCTTGCAGGTACCTCCCAGGTTCCCGGCCCAACGAAAGCCCCCAGACCCAAATGGAGAGGGGCTGCTTGGGGGCCCCCTGGGGGCCCTTCAGGCCAGCTAGGTCTTTGGGTCCTGGCTCCTTCGCTTTGGGAGCTGTTGCTGCAGTTGGGCATGTTGGCCGGAGAGTGCTTCTCGGGCCTCGAACTGCAACCTTGCAGGAATCTCCCAGGTTCCCGGCCCAACAAAAGCCCCCAGACCCAAATTGAGAGGGGCTGCTTGGGGGCCCCCTGGGGGCCCTTCAGGCCAGCTAGGTCTTTGGGTCCTGGCTCCTTCGGTTTGGGAGCTGTTGCTGCAGTTGGGCATGTTGGCCGGAGAGTGCTTCTCGGGCCGCGAACTGCAACCTTGCATGAATCTCCCAGGTTCCCCGCCCAACGAAAGCCCCCAGACCCAAATGGAGAGGGGCTGCTTGGGGCCCCCCTGGGGGCCCTTCAGGCCAGCTAGGTCTTTGGGTCCTGGCTCCTTCGGTTTGGGAGCTGTTGCTGCAGTTGGGCATGTTGGCCGGAGAGTGCTTCTCGGGCCGCGAACTGTAACTTGCATGAATCTCCCAGGTTCCCCGCCCAACGAAAGCCCCCAGACCCAAATGGAGAGGGGCTGCTTGGGGCCCCCCTGGGGGCCCTTCAGGCCAGCTAGGTCTTTGGGTCCTGGCTCCTTCGGTTTGGGAGCTGTTGCTGCAGTTGGGCATGTTGGCCGGAGAGTGCTTCTCGGGCCGCGAACTGCAACCTTGCAGGAATCTCCCAGTTTCCCGGCCCAACGAAAGCCCCCAGACCCAAATTGAGAGGGGCTGCTTGGGGGCCCCCTGGGGGCCCTTCAGGCCAGCTAGGTCTTTGGGTCCTGGCTCCTTCGGTGTGGGAGCTGTTGCTGCAGTTGAGCATGTTGTCCGGAGAGTGCTTCTCGGGCCGCGAACTGTAACCTTGCAGGTACCTCTCAGGTATACATGCCCAACGAAAGCCCCCAGACCCAAATGGAGAGGGGCTGCTTGGTGGCCTTCTGGGGGCCCTTCAGGCCAGCTAGGTCTTTGTGTCCTGGCTCCTTCGCTTTGGGAGCTGTTGCTGCAGTTGGGCATGTTGGCCGGAGAGTGCTTCTCGGGCCGCGAACTGCAACCTTGCAGGAATCTCCCAGTATCCCCGCCCAACGAAAGCCCCCAGACCCAAATGGAGAGGGGCTGCTTGGGGACCCCCTGGGGGCACTTCAGGCCAGCTAGGTCTTTGGGTCCTGGCTCCTTCGCTTTGGGAGCTGTTGCTGCAGTTGGGCATGTTGGCCGGAGAGTGCTTCTCGGGCCGCGAACTGTAACCTTGCAGGAATCTCCCAGGTATACATGCCCAACGAAAGCCCCCAGACCCAAATTGAGAGGGGCTGCTTGGGGGCCCCCTGGGGGCCCTTCAGGCCAGCTAGGTCTTTGGGTCCTGGCTCCTTCGGTTTGGGAGCTGTTGCTGCAGTTGGGCATGTTGGCCGGAGAGTGCTTCTCGGGCCGCGAACTGCAACCTTGCAGGATTCTCCCAGGTTCCCGGCCCAACGAAAGCCCCCAGACGCAAATGGAGAGGAGCTCCTTGGGGGCCCCATGGGGGCCCTTCAGGCCAGCTAGGTCTTTGGGTCCTGGCTCCTTCGCTTTGGGAGCTGTTGCTGCAGTTGAACATGTTGGCCGGAGAGTGCTTCTCGGACCGCGAACTGTAACCTTGCAGGTACCTCTCAGGTATCCATGCCCAACGAAAGCCCCCAGACCCAAATTGAGAGGGGCTGCTTGGTGGCCTTCTGGGGGCCCTTCAGGCCAGCTAGGTCTTTGGGTCCTGGCTCCTTCGGTTTGGGAGCTGTTGCTGCAGTTGGGCATGTTGGCCGGAGAGTGCTTCTCGGGCCGCGAACTGCAACCTTGCAGGTACCTCCCAGGTTCCCGGCCCAACGAAAGCCCCCAGACCCAAATTGAGAGGGGCTGCTTGGGGGCCCCCTGGGGGCCCTTCAGGCCAGCTAGGTCTTTGGGTCCTGGCTCCTTCGCTTTGGGAGCTGTTGCTGCAGTTGGGCATGTTGGCCGGAGAGTGCTTCTCGGGCCGCCAACTGCAACCTTGCATGAATCTCCCAGGTTCCCCGCCCAACGAAAGCCCCCAGACCCAAATGGAGAGGGGCTGCTTGGGGACCCCCTGGGGGCACTTCAGGCCAGCTAGGTCTTTGGGTCCTGGCTCCTTCGGTTTGGGAGCTGTTGCTGCAGTTGGGCATGTTGGCCGGAGAGTGCTTCTCGGGCCGCGAACTGTAACCTTGCAGGTACCTCCCAGGTATACATGCCCAACGAAAGCCCCCAGACCCAAATGGAGAGGGGCTGCTTGGGGACCCCCTGGGGGCACTTCAGGCCAGCTAGGTCTTTGGGTCCTGGCTCCTTCGCTTTGGGAGCTGTTGCTGCAGTTGTGCATGTTGGCCGGAGAGTGCTTCTCGGGCCTCGAACTGCAACCTTGCAGGAATCTCCCAGGTTCCCGGCCCAACAAAAGCCCCCAGACCCAAATTGAGAGGGGCTGCTTGGGGGCCCCCTGGGGGCCCTTCAGGCCAGCTAGGTCTTTGGGTCCTGGCTCCTTCGGTTTGGGAGCTGTTGCTGCAGTTGGGCATGTTGGCCGGAGAGTGCTTCTCGGGCCGCGAACTGCAACCTTGCATGAATCTCCCAGGTTCCCCGCCCAACGAAAGCCCCCAGACCCAAATGGAGAGGGGCTGCTTGGGGCCCCCCTGGGGGCCCTTCAGGCCAGCTAGGTCTTTGGGTCCTGGCTCCTTCGGTTTGGGAGCTGTTGCTGCAGTTGGGCATGTTGGCCGGAGAGTGCATCTCGGGCCGCGAACTGCAACCTTGCAGGAATCTCCCAGTTTCCCGGCCCAACGAAAGCCCCCAGACCCAAATTGAGAGGGGCTGCTTGGGGGCCCCCTGGGGGCCCTTCAGGCCAGCTAGGTCTTTGGGTCCTGGCTCCTTCGGTGTGGGAGCTGTTGCTGCAGTTGAGCATGTTGGCCGGAGAGTGCTTCTCGGGCCGCGAAATGTAACCTTGCAGGTACCTCTCAGGTATACATGCCCAACGAAAGCCCCCAGACCCAAATGGAGAGGGGCTGCTTGGTGGCCTTCTGGGGGCCCTTCAGGCCAGCTAGGTCTTTGTGTCCTGGCTCCTTCGCTTTGGGAGCTGTTGCTGCAGTTGGGCATGTTGGCCAGAGAGTGCTTCTCGGGCCGCGAACTGCAACCTTGCAGGTACCTCCCAGGTTCCCGGCCCAACGAAAGCCCCCAGACCCAAATGGAGAGGGGCTGCTTGGGGGCCCCCTGGGGGCCCTTCAGGCCAGCTAGGTCTTTGGGTCCTGGCTCCTTCGCTTTGGGAGCTGTTGCTGCAGTTGGGCATGTTGGCCGGAGAGTGCTTCTCGGGCCTCGAACTGCAACCTTGCAGGAATCTCCCAGGTTCCCGGCCCAACAAAAGCCCCCAGACCCAAATTGAGAGGGGCTGCTTGGGGGCCCCCTGGGGGCCCTTCAGGCCAGCTAGGTCTTTGGGTCCTGGCTCCTTCGGTTTGGGAGCTGTTGCTGCAGTTGGGCATGTTGGCCGGAGAGTGCTTCTCGGGCCGCGAACTGCAACCTTGCATGAATCTCCCAGGTTCCCCGCCCAACGAAAGCCCCCAGACCCAAATGGAGAGGGGCTGCTTGGGGCCCCCCTGGGGGCCCTTCAGGCCAGCTAGGTCTTTGGGTCCTGGCTCCTTCGGTTTGGGAGCTGTTGCTGCAGTTGGGCATGTTGGCCGGAGAGTGCTTCTCGGGCCGCGAACTGTAACTTGCATGAATCTCCCAGGTTCCCCGCCCAACGAAAGCCCCCAGACCCAAATGGAGAGGGGCTGCTTGGGGCCCCCCTGGGGGCCCTTCAGGCCAGCTAGGTCTTTGGGTCCTGGCTCCTTCGGTTTGGGAGCTGTTGCTGCAGTTGGGCATGTTGGCCGGAGAGTGCTTCTCGGGCCGCGAACTGCAACCTTGCAGGAATCTCCCAGTTTCCCGGCCCAACGAAAGCCCCCAGACCCAAATTGAGAGGGGCTGCTTGGGGGCCCCCTGGGGGCCCTTCAGGCCAGCTAGGTCTTTGGGTCCTGGCTCCTTCGGTGTGGGAGCTGTTGCTGCAGTTGAGCATGTTGTCCGGAGAGTGCTTCTCGGGCCGCGAACTGTAACCTTGCAGGTACCTCTCAGGTATACATGCCCAACGAAAGCCCCCAGACCCAAATGGAGAGGGGCTGCTTGGTGGCCTTCTGGGGGCCCTTCAGGCCAGCTAGGTCTTTGTGTCCTGGCTCCTTCGCTTTGGGAGCTGTTGCTGCAGTTGGGCATGTTGGCCAGAGAGTGCTTCTCGGGCCGCGAACTGCAACCTTGCAGGAATCTCCCAGTATCCCCGCCCAACGAAAGCCCCCAGACCCAAATGGAGAGGGGCTGCTTGGGGACCCCCTGGGGGCACTTCAGGCCAGCTAGGTCTTTGGGTCCTGGCTCCTTCGCTTTGGGAGCTGTTGCTGCAGTTGGGCATGTTGGCCGGAGAGTGCTTCTCGGGCCGCGAACTGTAACCTTGCAGGAATCTCCCAGGTATACATGCCCAACGAAAGCCCCCAGACCCAAATTGAGAGGGGCTGCTTGGGGGCCCCCTGGGGGCCCTTCAGGCCAGCTAGGTCTTTGGGTCCTGGCTCCTTCGGTTTGGGAGCTGTTGCTGCAGTTGGGCATGTTGGCCGGAGAGTGCTTCTCGGGCCGCGAACTGCAACCTTGCAGGATTCTCCCAGGTTCCCGGCCCAACGAAAGCCCCCAGACGCAAATGGAGAGGAGCTCCTTGGGGGCCCCATGGGGGCCCTTCAGGCCAGCTAGGTCTTTGGGTCCTGGCTCCTTCGCTTTGGGAGCTGTTGCTGCAGTTGAACATGTTGGCCGGAGAGTGCTTCTCGGACCGCGAACTGTAACCTTGCAGGTACCTCTCAGGTATCCATGCCCAACGAAAGCCCCCAGACCCAAATTGAGAGGGGCTGCTTGGTGGCCTTCTGGGGGCCCTTCAGGCCAGCTAGGTCTTTGGGTCCTGGCTCCTTCGGTTTGGGAGCTGTTGCTGCAGTTGGGCATGTTGGCCGGAGAGTGCTTCTCGGGCCGCGAACTGCAACCTTGCAGGTACCTCCCAGGTTCCCGGCCCAACGAAAGCCCCCAGACCCAAATTGAGAGGGGCTGCTTGGGGGCCCCCTGGGGGCCCTTCAGGCCAGCTAGGTCTTTGGGTCCTGGCTCCTTCGCTTTGGGAGCTGTTGCTGCAGTTGGGCATGTTGGCCGGAGAGTGCTTCTCGGGCCGCCAACTGCAACCTTGCATGAATCTCCCAGGTTCCCCGCCCAACGAAAGCCCCCAGACCCAAATGGAGAGGGGCTGCTTGGGGACCCCCTGGGGGCACTTCAGGCCAGCTAGGTCTTTGGGTCCTGGCTCCTTCGGTTTGGGAGCTGTTGCTGCAGTTGGGCATGTTGGCCGGAGAGTGCTTCTCGGGCCGCGAACTGTAACCTTGCAGGTACCTCCCAGGTATACATGCCCAACGAAAGCCCCCAGACCCAAATTGAGAGGGGCTGCTTGGGGGCCCCCTGGGGCCCTTCAGGCCAGCTAGGTCTTTGGGTCCTGGCTCCTTCGCTTTGGGAGCTGTTGCTGCAGTTGGGCATGCTGGCCGGAGAGTGCTTCTCCGGCCGCGAACTGCAACCTTGCAGGTACCTCCCAGGTTCCCGGCCCAACTAAAGCCCCCAGACCCAAATGGAGAGGAGCTCCTTGGGGGCCCCATGGGGGCCCTTCAGGCCAGCTAGGTCTTTGTGTCCTGGCTCCTTCGCTTTGGGAGCTGTTGTTGCAGTTGTGCATGTTGGCCGGAGAGTGCTTCTCGGGCCGCGAACTGCAACCTTGCAGGATTCTCCCAGGTTCCCGGCCCAACGAAAGCCCCCAGACCCAAATGGAGAGGGGCTGCTTGGGGGCCCCCTGGGGGCCCTTCAGGCCAGCTAGGTCTTTGGGTCCTGGCTCCTTCGGTTTGGGAGCTGTTGCTGCAGTTGGGCATGTTGGCCGGAGAGTGCTTCTCGGGCCGCGAACTGCAACCTTGCAGGAACCTCTCAGGTATACATGCCCAACGAAAGCTCCCAGACCCAAATTGAGAGGGGCTGCTTGGGGCCCCCCTGGGGGCCCTTCAGGCCAGCTAGGTCTTTGGGTCCTGGCTCCTTCGGTTTGGGAGCTGTTGCTGCAGTTGAGCATGTTGGCCAGAGAGTGCTTCTCGGACCGCGAACTGTAACCTTGCAGGTACCTCTCAGGTATCCATGCCCAACGAAAGCCCCCAGACCCAAATGGAGAGGGGCTGCTTGGGGGCCCCCTGGGGGCCCTTCAGGCCAGCTAGGTCTTTGTGTCCTGGCTCATTCGGTTTGGGAGCTGTTGCTGCAGTTGTGCATGTTGGCCGGAGAGTGCTTCTCGGGCCGCGAACTGCAACCTTGCAGGAATCTCCCAGGTTCCCGGCCCAACGAAAGCCCCCAGACCCAAATTGAGAGGGGCTGCTTGGGGGCCCCCTGGGGGCCCTTCAGGCCAGCTAGGTCTTTGGGTCCTGGCTCCTTCGGTTTGGGAGCTGTTGCTGCAGTTGGGCATGTTGGCCGGAGAGTGCTTCTCGGGCCGCGAACTGCAACCTTGCATGAATCTCCCAGGTTCCCGGCCCAACGAAAGCCCCCAAACCCAAATGGAGAGGGGCTGCTTGGGGCCCCCCTGGGGGCCCTTCAGGCCAGCTAGGTCTTTGGGTCCTGGCTCCTTCGCTTTGGGAGCTGTTGCTGCAGTTGTGCATGTTGGCCGGAGAGTGCTTCTCGGGCCGCGAACTGCAACCTTGCAGGATTCTCCCAGGTTCCCGGCCCAACGAAAGCCCCCAGACCCAAATGGAGAGGGGCTGCTTGGGGGCCCCCTGGGGGCCCTTCAGGCCAGCTAGGTCTTTGGGTCCTGGCTCCTTCGGTTTGGGAGCTGTTGCTGCAGTTGGGCATGTTGGCCGGAGAGTGCTTCTCGGGCCGCGAACTGCAACCTTGCAGGAACCTCTCAGGTATACATGCCCAACGAAAGCTCCCAGACCCAAATTGAGAGGGGCTGCTTGGGGCCCCCCTGGGGGCCCTTCAGGCCAGCTAGGTCTTTGGGTCCTGGCTCCTTCGGTTTGGGAGCTGTTGCTGCAGTTGAGCATGTTGGCCAGAGAGTGCTTCTCGGACCGCGAACTGTAACCTTGCAGGTACCTCTCAGGTATCCATGCCCAACGAAAGCCCCCAGACCCAAATGGAGAGGGGCTGCTTGGGGGCCCCCTGGGGGCCCTTCAGGCCAGCTAGGTCTTTGTGTCCTGGCTCATTCGGTTTGGGAGCTGTTGCTGCAGTTGTGCATGTTGGCCGGAGAGTGCTTCTCGGGCCGCGAACTGCAACCTTGCAGGAATCTCCCAGGTTCCCGGCCCAACGAAAGCCCCCAGACCCAAATTGAGAGGGGCTGCTTGGGGGCCCCCTGGGGGCCCTTCAGGCCAGCTAGGTCTTTGGGTCCTGGCTCCTTCGGTTTGGGAGCTGTTGCTGCAGTTGGGCATGTTGGCCGGAGAGTGCTTCTCGGGCAGCGAACTGCAACCTTGCAGGAATCTCCCAGGTTCCCGGCCCAACGAAAGCCCCCAAACCCAAATGGAGAGGGGCTGCTTGGGGCCCCCCTGGGGGCCCTTCAGGCCAGCTAGGTCTTTGGGTCCTGGCTCCTTCGGTTTGGGAGCTGTTGCTGCAGTTGAGCATGTTGGCCGGAGAGTGCTTCTCGGGCCGCGAACTGTAACTTGCAGGTACCTCTCAGGTATACATGCCCAACGAAAGCCCCCAGACCCAAATTGAGAGGGCCTGCTTGGTGGCCTTCTGGGGGCCCTTCAGGCCAGCTAGGTCTTTGGGTCCTGGCTCCTTCGCTTTGGGAGCTGTTGCTGCAGTTGGGCATGTTGGCCGGAGAGTGCTTCTCGGGCCGCGAACTGCAACCTTGCATGAATCTCCCAGGTTCCCCGCCCAACGAAAGCCCCCAGACCCAAATGGAGAGGGGCTGCTTGGGGAACCCCTGGGGGCCCTTCAGGCCAGCTAGGTCTTTGGGTCCTGGCTCCTTCGCTTTGGGAGCTGTTGCTGCAGTTGTGCATGTTGGCCGGAGAGTGCTTCTCGGGCCGCGAACTGTAACCTTGCAGGTACCTCCCAGGTATACATGCCCAACGAAAGCCCCCAGACCCAAATGGAGAGGGGCTGCTTGGGGGCCCCCTGGGGGCCCTTCAGGCCAGCTAGGTCTTTGGGTCCTGGCTCCTTCGGTTTGGGAGCTGTTGCTGCAGTTGGGCATGTTGGCCGGAGAGTGCTTCTCGGGCCGCGAACTGCAACCTTGCAGGAATCTCCCAGGTTCCCGGTCCAACGAAAGCCCCCAGACCCAAATTGAGAGGGGCTGCTTGGGGGCCCCCTGGGGGCCCTTCAGGCCAGCTAGGTCTTTGGGTCCTGGCTCCTTCGCTTTGGGAGCTGTTGCTGCAGTTGTGCATGTTGGCCGGAGAGTGCTTCTCGGGCCTCGAACTGCAACCTTGCAGGAATCTCCCAGGTTCCCGGCCCAACAAAAGCCCCCAGACCCAAATTGAGACGGGCTGCTTGGGGGCCCCCTGGGGGCCCTTCAGGCCAGCTAGGTCTTTGGGTCCTGGCTCCTTCGGTTTGGGAGCTGTTGCTGCAGTTGGGCATGTTGGCCGGAGAGTGCTTCTCGGGCCGCGAACTGCAACCTTGCAGGAATCTCCCAGGTTCCCCGCCCAACGAAAGCCCCCAGACCCAAATGGAGAGGGGCTGCTTGGGGCCCCCCTGGGGGCCCTTCAGGCCAGCTAGGTCTTTGGGTCCTGGCTCCTTCGGTTTGGGAGCTGTTGCTGCAGTTGGGCATGTTGGCCGGAGAGTGCATCTCGGGCCGCGAACTGCAACCTTGCAGGAATCTCCCAGTTTCCCGGCCCAACGAAAGCCCCCAGACCCAAATTGAGAGGGGCTGCTTGGGGGCCCCCTGGGGGCCCTTCAGGCCAGCTAGGTCTTTGGGTCCTGGCTCCTTCGGTGTGGGAGCTGTTGCTGCAGTTGAGCATGTTGGCCGGAGAGTGCTTCTCGGGCCGCGAAATGTAACCTTGCAGGTACCTCTCAGGTATACATGCCCAACGAAAGCCCCCAGACCCAAATGGAGAGGGGCTGCTTGGTGGCCTTCTGGGGGCCCTTCAGGCCAGCTAGGTCTTTGTGTCCTGGCTCCTTCGCTTTGGGAGCTGTTGCTGCAGTTGGGCATGTTGGCCAGAGAGTGCTTCTCGGGCCGCGAACTGCAACCTTGCAGGTACCTCCCAGGTTCCCGGCCCAACGAAAGCCCCCAGACCCAAATGGAGAGGGGCTCCTTGGGGGCCCCCTGGGGGCCCTTCAGGCCAGCTAGGTCTTTGGGTCCTGGCTCCTTCGCTTTGGGAGCTGTTGCTGCAGTTGGGCATGTTGGCCGGAGAGTGCTTCTCGGGCCTCGAACTGCAACCTTGCAGGAATCTCCCAGGTTCCCGGCCCAACAAAAGCCCCCAGACCCAAATTGAGAGGGGCTGCTTGGGGGCCCCCTGGGGGCCCTTCAGGCCAGCTAGGTCTTTGGGTCCTGGCTCCTTCGGTTTGGGAGCTGTTGCTGCAGTTGGGCATGTTGGCCGGAGAGTGCTTCTCGGGCCGCGAACTGCAACCTTGCATGAATCTCCCAGGTTCCCCGCCCAACGAAAGCCCCCAGACCCAAATGGAGAGGGGCTGCTTGGGGCCCCCCTGGGGGCCCTTCAGGCCAGCTAGGTCTTTGGGTCCTGGCTCCTTCGGTTTGGGAGCTGTTGCTGCAGTTGGGCATGTTGGCCGGAGAGTGCATCTCGGGCCGCGAACTGCAACCTTGCAGGAATCTCCCAGTTTCCCGGCCCAACGAAAGCCCCCAGACCCAAATTGAGAGGGGCTGCTTGGGGGCCCCCTGGGGGCCCTTCAGGCCAGCTAGGTCTTTGTGTCCTGGCTCCTTCGGTGTGGGAGCTGTTGCTGCAGTTGAGCATGTTGGCCGGAGAGTGCTTCTCGGGCCGCGAACTGTAACCTTGCAGGTACCTCTCAGGTATACATGCCCAAAGAAAGCCCCCAGACCCAAATGGAGAGGGGCTGCTTGGTCGCCTTCTGGGGGCCCTTCAGGCCAGCTAGGTCTTTGTGTCCTGGCTCCTTCGCTTTGGGAGCTGTTGCTGCAGTTGGGCATGTTGGCCAGAGAGTGCTTCTCGGGCCGCGAACTGCAACCTTGCAGGAATCTCCCAGTATCCCCGCCCAACGAAAGCCCCCAGACCCAAATGGAGAGGGGCTGCTTGGGGACCCCCTGGGGGCACTTCAGGCCAGCTAGGTCTTTGGGTCCTGGCTCCTTCGCTTTGGGAGCTGTTGCTGCAGTTGGGCATGTTGGCCGGAGAGTGCTTCTCGGGCCGCGAACTGTAACCTTGCAGGTACCTCCCAGGTATACATGCCCAACGAAAGCCCCCAGACCCAAATGGAGAGGGGCTGCTTGGGGGCCCCCTGGGGGCCCTTCAGGCCAGCTAGGTCTTTGGGTCCTGGCTCCTTCGCTTTGGGAGCTGTTGCTGCAGTTGGGCATGTTGGCCGGAGAGTGCTTCTCGGGCCGCGAACTGCAACCTTGCAGGATTCTCCCAGGTTCCCGGCCCAACGAAAGCCCCCAGACCCAAATGGAGAGGGGCTGCTTGGGGGCCCCCTGGGGGCCCTTCAGGCCAGCTAGGTCTTTGGGTCCTGGCTCCTTCGCTTTGGGAGCTGTTGCTGCAGTTGGGCATGTTGGCCGGAGAGTGCTTCTCGGGCCGCGAATTGCAACCTTGCAGGAATCTCCCAGTTTCCCGGCCCAACGAAAGCCCCCAGACCCAAATTGAGAGGGGCTGCTTGGGGGCCCTTCAGGCCAGCTAGGTCTTTGGGTCCTGGCTCCTTCGCTTTGGGAGCTGTTGCTGCAGTTGAACATGTTGGCCGGAGAGTGCTTCTCGGACCGCGAACTGTAACCTTGCAGGTACCTCTCAGGTATCCATGCCCAACGAAAGCCCCCAGACCCAAATTGAGAGGGGCTGCTTGGTGGCCTTCTGGGGGCCCTTCAGGCCAGCTAGGTCTTTGGGTCCTGGCTCCTTCGGTTTGGGAGCTGTTGCTGCAGTTGGGCATGTTGGCCGGAGAGTGCTTCTCGGGCCGCGAACTGCAACCTTGCAGGTACCTCCCAGGTTCCCGGCCCAACGAAAGCCCCCAGACCCAAATTGAGAGGGGCTGCTTGGGGGCCCCCTGGGGGCCCTTCAGGCCAGCTAGGTCTTTGTGTCCTGGCTCATTCGGTTTGGGAGCTGTTGCTGCAGTTGGGCATGTTGGCCGGAGAGTGCTTCTCGGGCCGCGAACTGCAACCTTGCAGGAACCTCTCAGGTATACATGCCCAACGAAAGCTCCCAGACCCAAATTGAGAGGGGCTGCTTGGGGGCCCCCTGGGGGCCCTTCAGGCCAGCTAGGTCTTTGGGTCCTGGCTCCTTCGGTTTGGGAGCTGTTGCTGCAGTTGAGCATGTTGGCCAGAGAGTGCTTCTCGGACCGCGAACTGTAACCTTGCAGGTACCTCCCAGGTATACATGCCCAACGAAAGCCCCCAGACCCAAATTGAGAGGGGCTGCTTGGGGGCCCCCTGGGGGCCCTTCAGGCCAGCTAGGTCTTTGGGTCCTGGCTCCTTCGCTTTGGGAGCTGTTGCTGCAGTTGGGCATGCTGGCCGGAGAGTGCTTATCCGGCCGCGAACTGCAACCTTGCAGGTACCTCCCAGGTTCCCGGCCCAACTAAAGCCCCCAGACCCAAATGGAGAGGAGCTGCTTGGGGGCCCCATGGGGGCCCTTCAGGCCAGCTAGGTCTTTGGGTCCTGGCTCCTTCGGTTTGGGAGCTGTTGCTGCAGTTGGGCATGTTGGCCGGAGAGTGCTTCTCGGGCCGCGAACTGCAACCTTGCAGGATTATCCCAGGTTCCCGGCCCAACGAAAGCCCCCAGACCCAAATGGAGAGGGGCTGCTTGGGGGCCCCCTGGGGGCCCTTCAGGCCAGCTAGGTCTTTGGGTCCTGGCTCCTTCGGTTTGGGAGCTGTTGCTGCAGTTGGGCATGTTGGCCAGAGAGTGCTTCTCGGGCCGCGAACTGCAACCTTGCAGGAACCTCTCAGGTATACATGCCCAACGAAAGCCCCCAGACCCAAATTGAGAGGGGCTGCTTGGTGGCCCCCTGGGGGCCCTTCAGGCCAGCTAGGTCTTTGTGTCCTGGCTCCTTCGCTTTGGTAGCTGTTGCTGCAGTTGTGCATGTTGGCCAGAGAGTGCTTCTCGGGCCGCGAACTGCAACCTTGCAGGAATCTCCCAGTATCCCCGCCCAACGAAAGCCCCCAGACCCAAATTGAGAGGGGCTGCTTGGGGGCCCCCTGGGGGCCCTTCAGGCCAGCTAGGTCTTTGGGTCCTGGCTCCTTCGCTTTGGGAGCTGTTGCTGCAGTTGGGCATGTTGGCCGGAGAGTGCTTCTCGGGCCGCGAACTGTAACCTTGCAGGTACCTCCCAGGTATACATGCCCAACGAAAGCCCCCAGACCCAAATGCAGAGGGGCTGCTTGGGGCCCCCTGGGGGCCCTTCAGGCCAGCTAGGTCTTTGGGTCCTGGCTCCTTCGCTTTGGGAGCTGTTGCTGCAGTTGGGCATGCTGGCCGGAGAGTGCTTCTCGGGCCGCGAACTGCAACCTTGCAGGATTCTCCCAGGTTCCCGGCCCAACGAAAGCCCCCAGACCCAAATGGAGAGGGGCTGCTTGGGGGCCCCCTGGGGGCCCTTCAGGCCAGCTAGGTCTTTGGGTCCTGGCTCCTTCGGTTTGGGAGCTGTTGCTGCAGTTGGGCATGTTGGCCGGAGAGTGCTTCTCGGGCCGCGAACTGCAACCTTGCAGGAATCTCCCAGTTTCCCGGCCCAACGAAAGCCCCCAGACCCAAATTGAGAGGGGCTGCTTGGGGGCCCCCTGGGGGCCCTTCAGGCCAGCTAGGTCTTTGGGTCCTGGCTCCTTCGGTTTGGGAGCTGTTGCTGCAGTTGAGCATGTTGGCCGGAGAGTGCTTCTCGGACCGCGAACTGTAACCTTGCAGGTACCTCTCAGG
Source organism: Gallinula chloropus (assembly GCF_964237585.1). Taxonomy (NCBI): domain Eukaryota; kingdom Metazoa; phylum Chordata; class Aves; order Gruiformes; family Rallidae; genus Gallinula; species Gallinula chloropus. Next base: position 279,198 of record NW_028168372.1, read on the forward strand.
TATCCATGCCCAACGAAAGCCCCCAGACCCAAATGGAGAGGGGCTGCTTGGTGGCCTTCTGGGGGCCCTTCAGGCCAGCTAGGTCTTTGGGTCCTGGCTCCTTCGGTTTGGGAGCTGTTGCTGCAGTTGGGCATGTTGGCCGGAGAGTGCTTCTCGGGCCGCGAACTGCAACCTTGCAGGATTCTCCCAGGTTCCCGGCCCAACGAAAGCCCCCAGACCCAAATGGAGAGGGGCTGCTTGGGGGCCCCCTGGGGGCCCTTCAGGCCAGCTAGGTCTTTGGGTCCTGGCTCCTTCGGTTTGGGAGCTGTTGCTGCAGTTGGGCATGTTGGCCGGAGAGTGCTTCTCGAGCCGCGAACTGCAACCTTGCAGGTACCTCCCAGGTTCCCGGCCCAACGAAAGCCCCCAGACCCAAATTGAGAGGGGCTGCTTGGGGGCCCCCTGGGGGCCCTTCAGGCCAGCTAGGTCTTTGGGTCCTGGCTCATTCGGTTTGGGAGCTGTTGCTGCAGTTGGGCATGTTGGCCGGAGAGTGCTTCTCGGGCCGCGAACTGCAACCTTGCATGAATCTCCCAGGTTCCCGGCCCAACGAAAGCCCCCAGACCCAAATTGAGAGGGGCTGCTTGGGGGCCCCCTGGGGGCCCTTCTGGCCAGCTAGGTCTTTGGGTCCTGGCTCCTTCGCTTTGGGAGCTGTTGCTGCAGTTGGGCATGTTGGCCGGAGAGTGCTTCTCGGGCCGCGAACTGCAACCTTGCAGGAATCTCCCAGGTTCCCCGCCCAACGAAAGCCCCCAGACCCAAATGGAGATGGGCTGCTTGGGGACCCCCTGGGGGCACTTCAGGCCAGCTAGGTCTTTGGGTCCTGGCTCCTTCGCTTTGGGAGCTGTTGCTGCAGTTGGGCATGTTGGCCGGAGAGTGCTTCTCGGGCCGCGAACTGTAACCTTGCAGGTACCTCCCAGGTATACATGCCCAACGAAAGACCCCAGACCCAAATTGAGATGGGCTGCTTGGGGGCCCCCTGGGGGCCCTTCAGGCCAGCTAGGTCTTTGGGTCCTGGCTCCTTCGCTTTGGGAGCTGTTGCTGCAGTTGGGCATGCTGGCCGGAGAGTGCTTCTCCGGCCGCGAACTGCAACCTGGCAGGTACCTCCCAGGTTCCTGGCCCAACTAAAGCCCCCAGACCCAAATGGAGAGGAGCTCCTTGGGGGCCCCATGGGGGCCCTTCAGGCCAGCTAGGTCTTTGTGTCCTGGCTCCTTCGGTTTGGGAGCTGTTGCTGCAGTTGGGCATGTTGGCCGGAGAGTGCTTCTCGGGCCTCGAACTGCAACCTTGCAGGAATCTCCCAGGTTCCCGGCCCAACAAAAGCCCCCAGACCCAAATTGAGAGGGGCTGCTTGGGGGCCCCCTGGGGGCCCTTCAGGCCAGCTAGGTCTTTGGGTCCTGGCTCCTTCGGTTTGGGAGCTGTTGCTGCAGTTGGGCATGTTGGCCGGAGAGTGCTTCTCGGGCCGCGAACTGCAACCTTGCATGAATCTCCCAGGTTCCCCGCCCAACGAAAGCCCCCAGACCCAAATGGAGAGGGGCTGCTTGGGGCCCCCCTGGGGGCCCTTCAGGCCAGCTAGGTCTTTGGGTCCTGGCTCCTTCGGTTTGGGAGCTGTTGCTGCAGTTGGGCATGTTGGCCGGAGAGTGCATCTCGGGCCGCGAACTGCAACCTTGCAGGAATCTCCCAGTTTCCCGGCCCAACGAAAGCCCCCAGACCCAAATTGAGAGGGGCTGCTTGGGGGCCCCCTGGGGGCCCTTCAGGCCAGCTAGGTCTTTGTGTCCTGGCTCCTTCGGTGTGGGAGCTGTTGCTGCAGTTGAGCATGTTGGCCGGAGAGTGCTTCTCGGGCCGCGAACTGTAACCTTGCAGGTACCTCTCAGGTATACATGCCCAAAGAAAGCCCCCAGACCCAAATGGAGAGGGGCTGCTTGGTCGCCTTCTGGGGGCCCTTCAGGCCAGCTAGGTCTTTGTGTCCTGGCTCCTTCGCTTTGGGAGCTGTTGCTGCAGTTGGGCATGTTGGCCAGAGAGTGCTTCTCGGGCCGCGAACTGCAACCTTGCAGGAATCTCCCAGTATCCCCGCCCAACGAAAGCCCCCAGACCCAAATGGAGAGGGGCTGCTTGGGGACCCCCTGGGGGCACTTCAGGCCAGCTAGGTCTTTGGGTCCTGGCTCCTTCGCTTTGGGAGCTGTTGCTGCAGTTGGGCATGTTGGCCGGAGAGTGCTTCTCGGGCCGCGAACTGTAACCTTGCAGGTACCTCCCAGGTATACATGCCCAACGAAAGCCCCCAGACCCAAATGGAGAGGGGCTGCTTGGGGGCCCCCTGGGGGCCCTTCAGGCCAGCTAGGTCTTTGGGTCCTGGCTCCTTCGCTTTGGGAGCTGTTGCTGCAGTTGGGCATGTTGGCCGGAGAGTGCTTCTCGGGCCGCGAACTGCAACCTTGCAGGATTCTCCCAGGTTCCCGGCCCAACGAAAGCCCCCAGACCCAAATGGAGAGGGGCTGCTTGGGGGCCCCCTGGGGGCCCTTCAGGCCAGCTAGGTCTTTGGGTCCTGGCTCCTTCGCTTTGGGAGCTGTTGCTGCAGTTGGGCATGTTGGCCGGAGAGTGCTTCTCGGGCCGCGAATTGCAACCTTGCAGGAATCTCCCAGTTTCCCGGCCCAACGAAAGCCCCCAGACCCAAATTGAGAGGGGCTGCTTGGGGGCCCTTCAGGCCAGCTAGGTCTTTGGGTCCTGGCTCCTTCGCTTTGGGAGCTGTTGCTGCAGTTGAACATGTTGGCCGGAGAGTGCTTCTCGGACCGCGAACTGTAACCTTGCAGGTACCTCTCAGGTATCCATGCCCAACGAAAGCCCCCAGACCCAAATTGAGAGGGGCTGCTTGGTGGCCTTCTGGGGGCCCTTCAGGCCAGCTAGGTCTTTGGGTCCTGGCTCCTTCGGTTTGGGAGCTGTTGCTGCAGTTGGGCATGTTGGCCGGAGAGTGCTTCTCGGGCCGCGAACTGCAACCTTGCAGGTACCTCCCAGGTTCCCGGCCCAACGAAAGCCCCCAGACCCAAATTGAGAGGGGCTGCTTGGGGGCCCCCTGGGGGCCCTTCAGGCCAGCTAGGTCTTTGTGTCCTGGCTCATTCGGTTTGGGAGCTGTTGCTGCAGTTGGGCATGTTGGCCGGAGAGTGCTTCTCGGGCCGCGAACTGCAACCTTGCAGGAACCTCTCAGGTATACATGCCCAACGAAAGCTCCCAGACCCAAATTGAGAGGGGCTGCTTGGGGGCCCCCTGGGGGCCCTTCAGGCCAGCTAGGTCTTTGGGTCCTGGCTCCTTCGGTTTGGGAGCTGTTGCTGCAGTTGAGCATGTTGGCCAGAGAGTGCTTCTCGGACCGCGAACTGTAACCTTGCAGGTACCTCCCAGGTATACATGCCCAACGAAAGCCCCCAGACCCAAATTGAGAGGGGCTGCTTGGGGGCCCCCTGGGGGCCCTTCAGGCCAGCTAGGTCTTTGGGTCCTGGCTCCTTCGCTTTGGGAGCTGTTGCTGCAGTTGGGCATGCTGGCCGGAGAGTGCTTATCCGGCCGCGAACTGCAACCTTGCAGGTACCTCCCAGGTTCCCGGCCCAACTAAAGCCCCCAGACCCAAATGGAGAGGAGCTGCTTGGGGGCCCCATGGGGGCCCTTCAGGCCAGCTAGGTCTTTGGGTCCTGGCTCCTTCGGTTTGGGAGCTGTTGCTGCAGTTGGGCATGTTGGCCGGAGAGTGCTTCTCGGGCCGCGAACTGCAACCTTGCAGGATTATCCCAGGTTCCCGGCCCAACGAAAGCCCCCAGACCCAAATGGAGAGGGGCTGCTTGGGGGCCCCCTGGGGGCCCTTCAGGCCAGCTAGGTCTTTGGGTCCTGGCTCCTTCGGTTTGGGAGCTGTTGCTGCAGTTGGGCATGTTGGCCAGAGAGTGCTTCTCGGGCCGCGAACTGCAACCTTGCAGGAACCTCTCAGGTATACATGCCCAACGAAAGCCCCCAGACCCAAATTGAGAGGGGCTGCTTGGTGGCCCCCTGGGGGCCCTTCAGGCCAGCTAGGTCTTTGTGTCCTGGCTCCTTCGCTTTGGTAGCTGTTGCTGCAGTTGTGCATGTTGGCCAGAGAGTGCTTCTCGGGCCGCGAACTGCAACCTTGCAGGAATCTCCCAGTATCCCCGCCCAACGAAAGCCCCCAGACCCAAATTGAGAGGGGCTGCTTGGGGGCCCCCTGGGGGCCCTTCAGGCCAGCTAGGTCTTTGGGTCCTGGCTCCTTCGCTTTGGGAGCTGTTGCTGCAGTTGGGCATGTTGGCCGGAGAGTGCTTCTCGGGCCGCAAACTGTAACCTTGCAGGTACCTCCCAGGTATACATGCCCAACGAAAGCCCCCAGACCCAAATGCAGAGGGGCTGCTTGGGGGCCCCCTGGGGGCCCTTCAGGCCAGCTAGGTCTTTGGGTCCTGGCTCCTTCGCTTTGGGAGCTGTTGCTGCAGTTGGGCATGCTGGCCGGAGAGTGCTTCTCGGGCCGCGAACTGCAACCTTGCAGGATTCTCCCAGGTTCCCGGCCCAACGAAAGCCCCCAGACCCAAATGGAGAGGGGCTGCTTGGGGGCCCCCTGGGGGCCCTTCAGGCCAGCTAGGTCTTTGGGTCCTGGCTCCTTCGGTTTGGGAGCTGTTGCTGCAGTTGGGCATGTTGGCCGGAGAGTGCTTCTCGGGCCGCGAACTGCAACCTTGCAGGAATCTCCCAGTTTCCCGGCCCAACGAAAGCCCCCAGACCCAAATTGAGAGGGGCTGCTTGGGGGCCCCCTGGGGGCCCTTCAGGCCAGCTAGGTCTTTGGGTCCTGGCTCCTTCGGTTTGGGAGCTGTTGCTGCAGTTGAGCATGTTGGCCGGAGAGTGCTTCTCGGACCGCGAACTGTAACCTTGCAGGTACCTCTCAGGTATCCATGCCCAACGAAAGCCCCCAGACCCAAATGGAGAGGGGCTGCTTGGTGGCCTTCTGGGGGCCCTTCAGGCCAGCTAGGTCTTTGGGTCCTGGCTCCTTCGGTTTGGGAGCTGTTGCTGCAGTTGGGCATGTTGGCCGGAGAGTGCTTCTCGGGCCGCGAACTGCAACCTTGCAGGATTCTCCCAGGTTCCCGGCCCAACGAAAGCCCCCAGACCCAAATGGAGAGGGGCTGCTTGGGGGCCCCCTGGGGGCCCTTCAGGCCAGCTAGGTCTTTGGGTCCTGGCTCCTTCGGTTTGGGAGCTGTTGCTGCAGTTGGGCATGTTGGCCGGAGAGTGCTTCTCGAGCCGCGAACTGCAACCTTGCAGGTACCTCCCAGGTTCCCGGCCCAACGAAAGCCCCCAGACCCAAATTGAGAGGGGCTGCTTGGGGGCCCCCTGGGGGCCCTTCAGGCCAGCTAGGTCTTTGGGTCCTGGCTCATTCGGTTTGGGAGCTGTTGCTGCAGTTGGGCATGTTGGCCGGAGAGTGCTTCTCGGGCCGCGAACTGCAACCTTGCATGAATCTCCCAGGTTCCCGGCCCAACGAAAGCCCCCAGACCCAAATTGAGAGGGGCTGCTTGGGGGCCCCCTGGGGGCCCTTCTGGCCAGCTAGGTCTTTGGGTCCTGGCTCCTTCGCTTTGGGAGCTGTTGCTGCAGTTGGGCATGTTGGCCGGAGAGTGCTTCTCGGGCCGCGAACTGCAACCTTGCAGGAATCTCCCAGGTTCCCCGCCCAACGAAAGCCCCCAGACCCAAATGGAGATGGGCTGCTTGGGGACCCCCTGGGGGCACTTCAGGCCAGCTAGGTCTTTGGGTCCTGGCTCCTTCGCTTTGGGAGCTGTTGCTGCAGTTGGGCATGTTGGCCGGAGAGTGCTTCTCGGGCCGCGAACTGTAACCTTGCAGGTACCTCCCAGGTATACATGCCCAACGAAAGACCCCAGACCCAAATTGAGATGGGCTGCTTGGGGGCCCCCTGGGGGCCCTTCAGGCCAGCTAGGTCTTTGGGTCCTGGCTCCTTCGCTTTGGGAGCTGTTGCTGCAGTTGGGCATGCTGGCCGGAGAGTGCTTCTCCGGCCGCGAACTGCAACCTGGCAGGTACCTCCCAGGTTCCTGGCCCAACTAAAGCCCCCAGACCCAAATGGAGAGGAGCTCCTTGGGGGCCCCATGGGGGCCCTTCAGGCCAGCTAGGTCTTTGTGTCCTGGCTCCTTCGGTTTGGGAGCTGTTGCTGCAGTTGGGCATGTTGGCCGGAGAGTGCTTCTCGGGCCGCGAACTGCAACCTTGCAGGATTCTCCCAGGTTCCCGGCCCAACGAAAGCCCCCAGACCCAAATGGAGAGGGGCTGCTTGGGGGCCCCCTGGGGGCCCTTCAGGCCAGCTAGGTCTTTGGGTCCTGGCTCCTTCGGTTTGGGAGCTGTTGCTGCAGTTGGGCATGTTGGCCGGAGAGTGCTTCTCGGGCCGCGAACTGCAACCTTGCAGGTACCTCCCAGGTTCCCGGCCCAACGAAAGCCCCCAGACCAAAATTGAGAGGGGCTGCTTGGGGCCCCCCTGGGGGCCTTTCAGGCCAGCTAGGTCTTTGGGTCCTGGCTCCTTCGGTTTGGGAGCTGTTGCTGCAGTTGGGCATGTTGGCCGGAGAGTGCTTCTCGGGCCTCGAACTGCAACCTTGCAGGAATCTCCCAGGTTCCATGCCCAACGAAAGCCCCCAGACCCAAATGGAGAGGGGCTGCTTGGGGGCCCCCTGGGGGCCCTTCAGGCCAGCTAGGTCTTTGGGTCCTGGCTCCTTCGGTTTGGGAGCTGTTGCTGCAGTTGAGCATGTTGGCCGGATAGTGCTTCTCCTGCTGCGAACTGTAACCTTGCAGGTACCTCTCAGGTATCCATGCCCAACGAAAGCCCCCAGACCCAAATTGAGAGGGGCTGCTTGGTGGCCTTCTGGGGGCCCTTCAGGCCAGCTAGGTCTTTGGGTCCTGGCTCCCTCGCTATGGGAGCTGTTGCTGCAGTTGGGCATGTTGGCCGGAGAGTGCTTCTCGTGCCGCAAACTGCAACCTTGCAGGAATCTCCCAGGTTCCCGGCCCAACGAAAGCCCCCAGACCCAAATGGATAGGGGCTGCTTGGGGGCCCCCTGGGGGCCCTTCAGGCCAGCTAGGTCTTTGGGTCCTGGCTCCTTCGCTTTGGGAGCTGTTGCTGCAGTTGGGCATGTTGGGCGGAGAGTGCTTCTCGGGCCGCGAACTGCAACCTTGCAGGTACCTCCCAGGTTCCCGGCCCAACGAAAGCCCCCAGACCCAAATTGAGAGGGGCTGCTTGGGGGCCCCCTGGGGGCCCTTCAGGCCAGCTAGGTCTTTGGGTCCTGGCTCCTTCGCTTTGGGAGCTGTTGCTGCAGTTGGGCATGTTGGCCGGAGAGTGCTTCTCCGGCCGCGAACTGCAACCTTGCAGGAATCTCCCAGGTTCCATGCCCAACGAAAGCCCCCAGACCCAAATGGAGAGGAGCTCCTTGGGGGCCCCCTGGGGGCCCTTCAGGCCAGCTAGGTCTTTGTGTCCTGGCTCCTTCGGTTTGGGAGCTGTTGCTGCAGTTGGGCATGTTGGCCGGAGAGTGCTTCTCGGGCCGCGAACTGCAACCTTGCAGGATTCTCCCAGGTTCCCGGCCCAACGAAAGCCCCCAGACCCAAATGGAGAGGGGCTACTTGGGGGCCCCCTGGGGGCCCTTCAGGCCAGCTAGGTCTTTGGGTCCTGGCTCCTTCGCTTTGGGAGCTGTTGCTGCAGTTGGGCATGTTGGCCGGAGAGTGCTTCTCGGGCCGCGAACTGCAACCTTGCAGGAATCTCCCAGGTTCCCGGCCCAACGAAAGCCCCCAGACCCAAATGGAGAGGGGCTGCTTGGGGGCCCCCTGGGGGCCCTTCAGGCCAGCTAGGTCTTTGGGTCCTGGCTCCTTCGCTTTGGGAGCTGTTGCTGCAGTTGAGCATGTTGGCCGGAGAGTGCTTCTCGGGCCGCGAACTGTAACCTTGCAGGTACCTCCCAGGTATACATGCCCAACGAAAGCCCCCAGACCCAAATTGAGAGGGGCTGCTTGGGGGCCCCCTGGGGGCCCTTCAGGCCAGCTAGGTCTTTGGGTCCTGGCTCCTTCGGTTTGGGAGCTGTTGCTGCAGTTGGGCATGTTGGGCGGAGAGTGCTTCTCGGGCCGCGAACTGCAACCTTGAAGGAATCTCCCAGGTTCCCGGCCCAACGAAAGCCCCCAGACCCAAATTGAGAGGGGCTGCTTGGGGGCCCCCTGGGGGCCCTTCAGGCCAGCTAGGTCTTTGGGTCCTGGCTCCTTCGGTTTGGGAGCTGTTGCTGCAGTTGGGCATGTTGGCCGGAGAGTGCTTCTCGGGCCGCGAACTGCAACCTTGCAGGAATCTCCCAGGTTCCCGGCCCAACAAAAGCCCCCAGACCCAAATTGAGAGGGGCTGCTTGGGGGCCCCCTGGGGGCCCTTCAGGCCAGCTAGGTCTTTGGGTCCTGGCTCCTTCGGTTTGGGAGCTGTTGCTGCAGTTGGGCATGTTGGCCGGAGAGTGCTTCTCGGGCCGCGAACTGCAACCTTGCATGAATCTCCCAGGTTCCCCGCCCAACGAAAGCCCCCAGACCCAAATGGAGAGGGTCTGCTTGGGGCCCCTCTGGGGGCCCTTCAGGCCAGCTAGGTCTTTGGGTCCTGGCTCCTTCGGTTTGGGAGCTGTTGCTGCAGTTGGGCATGTTGGCCGGAGAGTGCTTCTCGGGCCGCGAACTGCAACCTTGCAGGATTCTCCCAGTTTCCCGGCCCAACGAAAGCCCCCAGACCCAAATTGAGAGGGGCTGCTTGGGGGCCCCCTGGGGGCCCTTCAGGCCAGCTAGGTCTTTGGGTCCTGGCTCCTTCGGTTTGGGAGCTGTTGCTGCAGTTGAGCATGTTGGCCGGAGAGTGCTTCTCGGGCCGCGAACTGTAACCTTGCAGGTACCTCCCAGGTATACATGCCCAACGAAAGCCCCCAGACCCAAATGGAGAGGGGCTGCTTGGTGGCCTTCTGGGGGCCCTTCAGGCCAGCTAGGTCTTTGGGTCCTGGCTCCTTCGCTTTGGGAGCTGTTGCTGGATATTGGGCATGTTGGCCGGAGAGTGCTTCTCGGGCCGCGAACTGCAACCTTGCTGGTATCTCCCAGGTTCTCAGCCTAAAGAAAGCCCCCAGACCCAAATTGAGAGGGGCTGCTTGGGGGACACCTGGGGGCCCTTCAGGCCAGCTAGGTCTTTGGGTCCTGGCTCCCTCGCTTTGGGAGCTGTTGCTGCAGTTGTGCATGTTGGCCGGAGAGTGCTTCTCGGGCCGCGAACTGCAACCTTGCAGGAATCTCCCAGGTTCCCGGCCCAACGTAAGCCCCCAGACCCAAATTGAGAGGGGCTGCTTGGTGGCCCCCTGGGGGCCCTTCAGGCCAGCTAGGTCTTTGGGTCCTGGCTCCTTCGGTTTGGGAGCTGTTGCTGCAGTTGGGCATGTTGGCCGGAGAGTGCTTCTCGGGCCGCGAACTGCAACCTTGCAGGATTCTCCCAGTTTCCCGGCCCAACGAAAGCCCCCAGACCCAACTGGAGAAGGGCTGCTTGGGGGCCCCCTGGGGGCCCTTCAGGCCAGCTAGGTCTTTGGGTCCTGGCTCCTTCGCTTTGGGAGCTGTTGCTGCAGTTGGGCATGTTGGGCGGAGAGTGCTTCTCGGGCCGCGAACTGCAACCTTGCAGGAATCTCCCAGGTTCCATGCCCAACGAAAGCCCCCAGACCCAAATGGAGAGGGGCTGCTTGGGGGCCCCCTGGGGGCCCTTCAGACCAGCTAGGTCTTTGGGTCCTGGCTCCTTCGGTTTGGGAGCTGTTGCTGCAGTTGGGCATGTTGGCCGGAGAGTGCTTCTCGGGCCGCGAACTGCAACCTTGCAGGAATCTCCCAGGTTCCCGGCCCAACAAAAGCCCCCAGACCCAAATTGAGAGGGGCTGCTTGGGGGCCCCCTGGGGGCCCTTCAGGCCAGCTAGGTCTTTGTGTCCTGGCTCCTTCGCTTTGGGAGCTGTTGCTGCAGTTGGGCATGTTGGCCGGAGAGTGCTTCTCGGGCCGCGAACTGCAACCTTGCATGAATCTCCCAGGTTCCCCGCCCAACGAAAGCCCCCAGACCCAAATGGAGAGGGGCTGCTTGGGGCCCCCCTGGGGGCCCTTCAGGCCAGCTAGGTCTTTGGGTCCTGGCTCCTTCGGTTTGGGAGCTGTTGCTGCAGTTGGTCATGTTGGCCGGAGAGTGCTTCTCGGGCAGCGAACTGCAACCTTGCAGGAATCTCCCAGTTTCCCGGCCCAACGAAAGCCCCCAGACCCAAATTGAGAGGGGCTGCTTGGGGGCCCCCTGGGGGCCCTTCAGGCCAGCTAGGTCTTTGGGTCCTGGCTCCTTCGGTTTGGGAGCTGTTGCTGCAGTTGAGCATGTTGTCCGGAGAGTGCTTCTCGGGCCGCGAACTGTAACTTGCAGGTACCTCTCAGGTATACATGCCCAACGAAAGCCCCCAGACCCAAATTGAGAGGGCCTGCTTGGTGGCCTTCTGGGGGCCCTTCAGGCCAGCTAGGTCTTTGGGTCCTGGCTCCTTCGCTTTGGGAGCTGTTGCTGCAGTTGGGCATGTTGGCCGGAGAGTGCTTCTCGGGCCGCGAACTGCAACCTTGCATGAATCTCCCAGGTTCCCCGCCCAACGAAAGCCCCCAGACCCAAATGGAGAGGGGCTGCTTGGGGACCCCCTGGGGGCACTTCAGGCCAGCTAGGTCTTTGGGTCCTGGCTCCTTCGCTTTGGGAGCTGTTGCTGCAGTTGGGCATGTTGGCCGGAGAGTGCTTCTCCGGCCGCGAACTGCAACCTTGCAGGAATCTCCCAGTTTCCCGGCCCAACGAAAGCCCCCAGACCCAAATTGAGAGGGGCTGCTTGGGGGACACCTGGGGGCCCTTCAGGCCAGCTAGGTCTTTGGGTCCTGGCTCCCTCGCTATGGGAGCTGTTGCTGCAGTTGGGCATGTTGGCCGGAGAGTGCTTCTCGGGCCGCGAACTGCAACCTTGCAGGAATCTCCCAGGTTCCCGGCCCAACGAAAGCCCCCAGACCCAAATGGAGAGGGGCTGCTTGGGGGCCCCCTGGGGGCCCTTCAGGCCAGCTAGGTCTTTGGGTCCTGGCTCCTTCGGTTTGGGAGCTGTTGCTGCAGTTGGGCATGTTGGCCGGAGAGTGCTTCTCGGGCCGCGAACTGCAACCTTGCAGGATTCTCCCAGGTTCCCGGCCCAACGAAAGCCCCCAGACCCAACTGGAGAGGGGCTGCTTGGGGGCCCCCTGGGGGCCCTTCAGGCCAGCTAGGTCTTTGTGTCCTGGCTCCTTCGCTTTGGGAGCTGTTGCTGCAGTTGGGCATGTTGGGCGGAGAGTGCTTCTCGGGCCGCGAACTGCAACCTTGCAGGAATCTCCCAGGTTCCCGGCCCAACGAAAGCCCCCAGACCCAAATGGAGAGGGGCTGCTTGGGGGCCCCCTGGGGGCCCTTCAGGCCAGCTAGGTCTTTGGGTCCTGGCTCCTTCGCTTTGGGAGCTGTTGCTGCAGTTGGGCATGTTGGCCGGAGAGTGCTTCTCGGACCGCGAACTGCAACCTTGCAGGAATCTCCCAGGTTCCCGGCCCAACAAAAGCCCCCAGACCCAAATTGAGAGGGGCTGCTTGGTGGACCCCTGGGGGCCCTTCAGGCCAGCTAGGTCTTTGGGTCCTGGCTCCTTCGCTTTGGGAGCTGTTGCTGCAGTTGGGCATGTTGGCCGGAGAGTGCTTCTCGGGCCGCGAACTGCAACCTTGCAGGAATCTCCCAGTTTCCCCGCCCAACGAAAGCCCCCAGACCCAAATGGAGAGGGGCTGCTTGGGGCCCCCCTGGGGGCCCTTCAGGCCAGCTAGGTCTTTGGGTCCTGGCTCTTTCGGTTTGGGAGCTGTTGCTGCAGTTGGTCATGTTGGCCGGAGAGTGCTTCTCGGGCAGCGAACTGCAACCTTGCAGGAATCTCCCAGTTTCCCGGCCCAACGAAAGCCCCCAGACCCAAATTGAGAGGGGCTGCTTGGGGGCCCCCTGGGGGCCCTTCAGGCCAGCTAGGTCTTTGGGTCCTGGCTCCTTCGGTTTGGGAGCTGTTGCTGCAGTTGAGCATGTTGGCCGGAGAGTGCTTCTCGGGCCGCGAACTGTAACTTGCAGGTACCTCTCAGGTATACATGCCCAACGAAAGCCCCCAGACCCAAATTGAGAGGGCCTGCTTGGTGGCCTTCTGGGGGCCCTTCAGGCCAGCTAGGTCTTTGGGTCCTGGCTCCTTCGCTTTGGGAGCTGTTGCTGCAGTTGGGCATGTTGGCCGGAGAGTGCTTCTCGGGCCGCGAACTGCAACCTTGCATGAATCTCCCAGGTTCCCCGCCCAACGAAAGCCCCCAGACCCAAATGGAGAGGGGCTGCTTGGGGACCCCCTGGGGGCACTTCAGGCCAGCTAGGTCTTTGGGTCCTGGCTCCTTCGCTTTGGGAGCTGTTGCTGCAGTTGTGCATGTTGGCCGGAGAGTGCTTCTCGGGCCGCGAACTGTAACCTTGCAGGTACCTCCCAGGTATACATGCCCAACGAAAGCCCCCAGACCCAAATTGAGAGGGGCTGCTTGGGGGCCCCCTGGGGGCCCTTCAGGCCAGCTAGGTCTTTGGGTCCTGGCTCCTTCGGTTTGGGAGCTGTTGCTGCAGTTGGGCATGCTGGCCGGAGAGTGCTTCTCGGGCCGCGAACTGCAACCTTGCAGGTACCTCCCAGGTTCCCGGCCCAACGAAAGCCCCCAGACCCAAATGGAGAGGGGCTCCTTGGGGGCCCCATGGGGGCCCTTCAGGCCAGCTAGGTCTTTGGGTCCTGGCTCCTTCGGTTTGGGAGCTGTTGCTGCAGTTGGGCATGTTGGCCGGAGAGTGCTTCTCGGGCCGCGAACTGCAACCTCGCAGGAATCTCCAAGGTTCCCAGCCCAACGAAAGCCCCCAGACCCAAATTGAGAGGGGCTGCTTGGGGCCCCCCTGGGGGCCCTTCAGGCCAGCTAGGTCTTTGGGTCCTGGCTCCTTCGCTTTGGGAGCTGTTGCTGCAGTTGGGCATGTTGGGCGGAGAGTGCTTCTCGGGCCGCGAACTGCAACCTTGCAGGTACCTCCCAGGTTCCCGGCCCAACGAAAGCCCCCAGACCCAAATTGAGAGGGGCTGCTTGGGGGCCCCCTGGGGGCCCTTCAGGCCAGCTAGGTCTTTGGGTCCTGGCTCCTTCGCTTTGGGAGCTGTTGCTGCAGTTGGGCATGTTGGCCGGAGAGTGCTTCTCCGGCCGCGAACTGCAACCTTGCAGGTACCTCCCAGGTTCCATGCCCAACGAAAGCCCCCAGACCCAAATGGAGAGGAGCTCCTTGGGGGCCCCCTGGGGGCCCTTCAGGCCAGCTAGGTCTTTGTGTCCTGGCTCCTTCGGTTTGGGAGCTGTTGCTGCAGTTGGGCATGTTGGCCGGAGAGTGCTTCTCGGGCCGCGAACTGCAACCTTGCAGGATTCTCCCAGGTTCCCGGCCCAACGAAAGCCCCCAGACCCAAATGGAGAGGGGCTACTTGGGGGCCCCCTGGGGGCCCTTCAGGCCAGCTAGGTCTTTGGGTCCTGGCTCCTTCGCTTTGGGAGCTGTTGCTGCAGTTGGGCATGTTGGCCGGAGAGTGCTTCTCGGGCCGCGAACTGCAACCTTGCAGGAATCTCCCAGGTTCCCGGCCCAACGAAAGCCCCCAGACCCAAATGGAGAGGGGCTGCTTGGGGGCCCCCTGGGGGCCCTTCAGGCCAGCTAGGTCTTTGGGTCCTGGCTCCTTCGCTTTGGGAGCTGTTGCTGCAGTTGAGCATGTTGGCCGGAGAGTGCTTCTCGGGCCGCGAACTGTAACCTTGCAGGTACCTCCCAGGTATACATGCCCAACGAAAGCCCCCAGACCCAAATTGAGAGGGGCTGCTTGGGGGCCCCCTGGGGGCCCTTCAGGCCAGCTAGGTCTTTGGGTCCTGGCTCCTTCGGTTTGGGAGCTGTTGCTGCAGTTGGGCATGTTGGGCGGAGAGTGCTTCTCGGGCCGCGAACTGCAACCTTGAAGGAATCTCCCAGGTTCCCGGCCCAACGAAAGCCCCCAGACCCAAATTGAGAGGGGCTGCTTGGGGGCCCCCTGGGGGCCCTTCAGGCCAGCTAGGTCTTTGGGTCCTGGCTCCTTCGGTTTGGGAGCTGTTGCTGCAGTTGGGCATGTTGGCCGGAGAGTGCTTCTCGGGCCGCGAACTGCAACCTTGCAGGAATCTCCCAGGTTCCCGGCCCAACAAAAGCCCCCAGACCCAAATTGAGAGGGGCTGCTTGGGGGCCCCCTGGGGGCCCTTCAGGCCAGCTAGGTCTTTGGGTCCTGGCTCCTTCGGTTTGGGAGCTGTTGCTGCAGTTGGGCATGTTGGCCGGAGAGTGCTTCTCGGGCCGCGAACTGCAACCTTGCATGAATCTCCCAGGTTCCCCGCCCAACGAAAGCCCCCAGACCCAAATGGAGAGGGTCTGCTTGGGGCCCCTCTGGGGGCCCTTCAGGCCAGCTAGGTCTTTGGGTCCTGGCTCCTTCGGTTTGGGAGCTGTTGCTGCAGTTGGGCATGTTGGCCGGAGAGTGCTTCTCGGGCCGCGAACTGCAACCTTGCAGGATTCTCCCAGTTTCCCGGCCCAACGAAAGCCCCCAGACCCAAATTGAGAGGGGCTGCTTGGGGGCCCCCTGGGGGCCCTTCAGGCCAGCTAGGTCTTTGGGTCCTGGCTCCTTCGGTTTGGGAGCTGTTGCTGCAGTTGAGCATGTTGGCCGGAGAGTGCTTCTCGGGCCGCGAACTGTAACCTTGCAGGTACCTCCCAGGTATACATGCCCAACGAAAGCCCCCAGACCCAAATGGAGAGGGGCTGCTTGGTGGCCTTCTGGGGGCCCTTCAGGCCAGCTAGGTCTTTGGGTCCTGGCTCCTTCGCTTTGGGAGCTGTTGCTGGATATTGGGCATGTTGGCCGGAGAGTGCTTCTCGGGCCGCGAACTGCAACCTTGCTGGTATCTCCCAGGTTCTCAGCCTAAAGAAAGCCCCCAGACCCAAATTGAGAGGGGCTGCTTGGGGGACACCTGGGGGCCCTTCAGGCCAGCTAGGTCTTTGGGTCCTGGCTCCCTCGCTTTGGGAGCTGTTGCTGCAGTTGTGCATGTTGGCCGGAGAGTGCTTCTCGGGCCGCGAACTGCAACCTTGCAGGAATCTCCCAGGTTCCCGGCCCAACGAAAGCCCCCAGACCCAAATTGAGAGGGGCTGCTTGGTGGCCCCCTGGGGGCCCTTCAGGCCAGCTAGGTCTTTGGGTCCTGGCTCCTTCGGTTTGGGAGCTGTTGCTGCAGTTGGGCATGTTGGCCGGAGAGTGCTTCTCGGGCCGCGAACTGCAACCTTGCAGGATTCTCCCAGTTTCCCGGCCCAACGAAAGCCCCCAGACCCAACTGGAGAAGGGCTGCTTGGGGGCCCCCTGGGGGCCCTTCAGGCCAGCTAGGTCTTTGGGTCCTGGCTCCTTCGCTTTGGGAGCTGTTGCTGCAGTTGGGCATGTTGGGCGGAGAGTGCTTCTCGGGCCGCGAACTGCAACCTTGCAGGAATCTCCCAGGTTCCCGGCCCAACAAAAGCCCCCAGACCCAAATTGAGAGGGGCTGCTTGGGGGCCCCCTGGGGGCCCTTCAGGCCAGCTAGGTCTTTGTGTCCTGGCTCCTTCGCTTTGGGAGCTGTTGCTGCAGTTGGGCATGTTGGCCGGAGAGTGCTTCTCGGGCCGCGAACTGCAACCTTGCATGAATCTCCCAGGTTCCCCGCCCAACGAAAGCCCCCAGACCCAAATGGAGAGGGGCTGCTTGGGGCCCCCCTGGGGGCCCTTCAGGCCAGCTAGGTCTTTGGGTCCTGGCTCCTTCGGTTTGGGAGCTGTTGCTGCAGTTGGTCATGTTGGCCGGAGAGTGCTTCTCGGGCAGCGAACTGCAACCTTGCAGGAATCTCCCAGTTTCCCGGCCCAACGAAAGCCCCCAGACCCAAATTGAGAGGGGCTGCTTGGGGGCCCCCTGGGGGCCCTTCAGGCCAGCTAGGTCTTTGGGTCCTGGCTCCTTCGGTTTGGGAGCTGTTGCTGCAGTTGAGCATGTTGTCCGGAGAGTGCTTCTCGGGCCGCGAACTGTAACTTGCAGGTACCTCTCAGGTATACATGCCCAACGAAAGCCCCCAGACCCAAATTGAGAGGGCCTGCTTGGTGGCCTTCTGGGGGCCCTTCAGGCCAGCTAGGTCTTTGGGTCCTGGCTCCTTCGCTTTGGGAGCTGTTGCTGCAGTTGGGCATGTTGGCCGGAGAGTGCTTCTCGGGCCGCGAACTGCAACCTTGCATGAATCTCCCAGGTTCCCCGCCCAACGAAAGCCCCCAGACCCAAATGGAGAGGGGCTGCTTGGGGACCCCCTGGGGGCACTTCAGGCCAGCTAGGTCTTTGGGTCCTGGCTCCTTCGCTTTGGGAGCTGTTGCTGCAGTTGGGCATGTTGGCCGGAGAGTGCTTCTCCGGCCGCGAACTGCAACCTTGCAGGAATCTCCCAGTTTCCCGGCCCAACGAAAGCCCCCAGACCCAAATTGAGAGGGGCTGCTTGGGGGACACCTGGGGGCCCTTCAGGCCAGCTAGGTCTTTGGGTCCTGGCTCCCTCGCTATGGGAGCTGTTGCTGCAGTTGGGCATGTTGGCCGGAGAGTGCTTCTCGGGCCGCGAACTGCAACCTTGCAGGAATCTCCCAGGTTCCCGGCCCAACGAAAGCCCCCAGACCCAAATGGAGAGGGGCTGCTTGGGGGCCCCCTGGGGGCCCTTCAGGCCAGCTAGGTCTTTGGGTCCTGGCTCCTTCGGTTTGGGAGCTGTTGCTGCAGTTGGGCATGTTGGCCGGAGAGTGCTTCTCGGGCCGCGAACTGCAACCTTGCAGGATTCTCCCAGGTTCCCGGCCCAACGAAAGCCCCCAGACCCAACTGGAGAGGGGCTGCTTGGGGGCCCCCTGGGGGCCCTTCAGGCCAGCTAGGTCTTTGTGTCCTGGCTCCTTCGCTTTGGGAGCTGTTGCTGCAGTTGGGCATGTTGGGCGGAGAGTGCTTCTCGGGCCGCGAACTGCAACCTTGCAGGAATCTCCCAGGTTCCCGGCCCAACGAAAGCCCCCAGACCCAAATGGAGAGGGGCTGCTTGGGGGCCCCCTGGGGGCCCTTCAGGCCAGCTAGGTCTTTGTGTCCTGGCTCCTTCGCTTTGGGAGCTGTTGCTGCAGTTGGGCATGTTGGCCGGAGAGTGCTTCTCGGACCGCGAACTGCAACCTTGCAGGAATCTCCCAGGTTCCCGGCCCAACAAAAGCCCCCAGACCCAAATTGAGAGGGGCTGCTTGGTGGACCCCTGGGGGCCCTTCAGGCCAGCTAGGTCTTTGGGTCCTGGCTCCTTCGCTTTGGGAGCTGTTGCTGCAGTTGGGCATGTTGGCCGGAGAGTGCTTCTCGGGCCGCGAACTGCAACCTTGCAGGAATCTCCCAGTTTCCCCGCCCAACGAAAGCCCCCAGACCCAAATGGAGAGGGGCTGCTTGGGGCCCCCCTGGGGGCCCTTCAGGCCAGCTAGGTCTTTGGGTCCTGGCTCTTTCGGTTTGGGAGCTGTTGCTGCAGTTGGTCATGTTGGCCGGAGAGTGCTTCTCGGGCAGCGAACTGCAACCTTGCAGGAATCTCCCAGTTTCCCGGCCCAACGAAAGCCCCCAGACCCAAATTGAGAGGGGCTGCTTGGGGGCCCCCTGGGGGCCCTTCAGGCCAGCTAGGTCTTTGGGTCCTGGCTCCTTCGGTTTGGGAGCTGTTGCTGCAGTTGAGCATGTTGGCCGGAGAGTGCTTCTCGGGCCGCGAACTGTAACTTGCAGGTACCTCTCAGGTATACATGCCCAACGAAAGCCCCCAGACCCAAATTGAGAGGGCCTGCTTGGTGGCCTTCTGGGGGCCCTTCAGGCCAGCTAGGTCTTTGGGTCCTGGCTCCTTCGCTTTGGGAGCTGTTGCTGCAGTTGGGCATGTTGGCCGGAGAGTGCTTCTCGGGCCGCGAACTGCAACCTTGCATGAATCTCCCAGGTTCCCCGCCCAACGAAAGCCCCCAGACCCAAATGGAGAGGGGCTGCTTGGGGACCCCCTGGGGGCACTTCAGGCCAGCTAGGTCTTTGGGTCCTGGCTCCTTCGCTTTGGGAGCTGTTGCTGCAGTTGTGCATGTTGGCCGGAGAGTGCTTCTCGGGCCGCGAACTGTAACCTTGCAGGTACCTCCCAGGTATACATGCCCAACGAAAGCCCCCAGACCCAAATTGAGAGGGGCTGCTTGGGGGCCCCCTGGGGGCCCTTCAGGCCAGCTAGGTCTTTGGGTCCTGGCTCCTTCGGTTTGGGAGCTGTTGCTGCAGTTGGGCATGCTGGCCGGAGAGTGCTTCTCGGGCCGCGAACTGCAACCTTGCAGGTACCTCCCAGGTTCCC
This sequence comes from Gallinula chloropus, assembly GCF_964237585.1. Classification (NCBI taxonomy): domain Eukaryota; kingdom Metazoa; phylum Chordata; class Aves; order Gruiformes; family Rallidae; genus Gallinula; species Gallinula chloropus. The sequence goes on from NW_028168372.1 coordinate 297,642, forward strand.
GGCCCAACGAAAGCCCCCAGACCCAAATGGAGAGGGGCTCCTTGGGGGCCCCATGGGGGCCCTTCAGGCCAGCTAGGTCTTTGGGTCCTGGCTCCTTCGGTTTGGGAGCTGTTGCTGCAGTTGGGCATGTTGGCCGGAGAGTGCTTCTCGGGCCGCGAACTGCAACCTCGCAGGAATCTCCAAGGTTCCCAGCCCAACGAAAGCCCCCAGACCCAAATTGAGAGGGGCTGCTTGGGGCCCCCCTGGGGGCCCTTCAGGCCAGCTAGGTCTTTGTGTCCTGGCTCCTTCGCTTTGGGAGCTGTTGCTGCAGTTGGGCATGTTGGCTGGAGAGTGCTTCTCGGGCCGCGAACTGCAACCTTGCAGGATTCTCCCAGGTTCCCGGCCCAACGAAAGCCCCCAGACCCAAATTGAGAGGGGCTGCATGGGGGCCCCCTGGGGGCCCTTCAGGCCAGCTAGGTCTTTGGGTCCTGGCTCCTTCGGTTTGGGAGCTGTTGCTGCAGTTGGGCATGTTGGCCGGAGAGTGCTTCTCGGGCCGCGAACTGCAACCTTGCAGGAATCTCCCAGGTTCCCGGCCCAACGAAAGCCCCCAGACCCAAATGGAGAGGGGCTGCTTGGGGGCCCCCTGGGGGCCCTTCAGGCCAGCTAGGTCTTTGGGTCCTGGCTCCTTCGCTTTGGGAGCTGTTGCTGCAGTTGGGCATGTTGGCCGGAGAGTGCTTCTCGGACCGCGAACTGCAACGTTGCAGGAATCTCCCAGGTTCCATGCCCAACGAAAGCCCCCAGACCCAAATGGAGAGGGGCTGCTTGGGGACCCCCTGGGGGCACTTCAGGCCAGCTAGGTCTTTGTGTCCTGGCTCCTTCGCTTTGGGAGCTGTTGCTGCAGTTGGGCATGTTGGCCGGAGAGTGCTTCTCGGGCCGCGAACTGTAACCTTGCAGGTACCTCCCAGGTATACATGCCCAACGAAAGCCCCCAGACCCAAATGGAGAGGGGCTGCTTGGGGGCCCCCTGGGGGCCCTTCAGGCCAGCTAGGTCTTTGGGTCCTGGCTCCTTCGCTTTGGGAGCTGTTGCTGCAGTTGGGCATGCTGGCCGGAGAGTGCTTCTCGGGCCGCGAACTGCAACCTTGCAGGTACCTCCCAGGTTCCCGGCCCAACGAAAGCCCCCAGACCCAAATGGAGAGGAGCTCCTTTGGTGCCCCATGGGGGCCCTTCAGGCCAGCTAGGTCTTTGTGTCCTGGCTCCTTCGCTTTGGGAGCTGTTGCTGCAGTTGGGCATGTTGGACGGAGAGTGCTTCTCGGGCCGCGAACTGCAACCTTGCAGGAATCTCCCAGTTTCCCGGCCCAACGAAAGCCCCCAGACCCAAATGGAGAGGGGCTCCTTGGGGGCCCCATGGGGGCCCTTCAGGCCAGCTAGGTCTTTGGGTCCTGGCTCCTTCGGTTTGGGAGCTGTTGCTGCAGTTGGGCATGTTGGCCGGAGAGTGCTTCTCGGGCCGCGAACTGCAACCTCGCAGGAATCTCCAAGGTTCCCAGCCCAACGAAAGCCCCCAGACCCAAATTGAGAGGGGCTGCTTGGGGCCCCCCTGGGGGCCCTTCAGGCCAGCTAGGTCTTTGTGTCCTGGCTCCTTCGCTTTGGGAGCTGTTGCTGCAGTTGGGCATGTTGACTGGAGAGTGCTTCTCGGGCCGCGAACTGCAACCTTGCAGGATTCTCCCAGGTTCCCGGCCCAACGAAAGCCCCCAGACCCAAATTGAGAGGGGCTGCTTGGGGGCCCCCTGGGGGCCCTTCAGGCCAGCTAGGTCTTTGGGTCCTGGCTCCTTCGGTTTGGGAGCTGTTGCTGCAGTTGGGCATGTTGGCCGGAGAGTGCTTCTCGGGCCGCGAACTGCAACCTTGCAGGAATCTCCCAGGTTCCCGGCCCAACGAAAGCCCCCAGACCCAAATGGAGAGGGGCTGCTTGGGGGCCCCCTGGGGGCCCTTCAGGCCAGCTAGGTCTTTGGGTCCTGGCTCCTTCGCTTTGGGAGCTGTTGCTGCAGTTGGGCATGTTGGCCGGAGAGTGCTTCTCGGACCGCGAACTGCAACGTTGCAGGAATCTCCCAGGTTCCATGCCCAACGAAAGCCCCCAGACCCAAATGGAGAGGGGCTGCTTGGGGACCCCCTGGGGGCACTTCAGGCCAGCTAGGTCTTTGTGTCCTGGCTCCTTCGCTTTGGGAGCTGTTGCTGCAGTTGGGCATGTTGGCCGGAGAGTGCTTCTCGGGCCGCGAACTGTAACCTTGCAGGTACCTCCCAGGTATACATGCCCAACGAAAGCCCCCAGACCCAAATGGAGAGGGGCTGCTTGGGGGCCCCCTGGGGGCCCTTCAGGCCAGCTAGGTCTTTGGGTCCTGGCTCCTTCGCTTTGGGAGCTGTTGCTGCAGTTGGGCATGTTGGCCGGAGAGTGCTTCTCGGGCCGCGAACTGCAACCTTGCAGGTACCTCCCAGGTTCCCGGCCCAACGAAAGCCCCCAGACCCAAATGGAGAGGAGCTCCTTTGGTGCCCCATGGGGGCCCTTCAGGCCAGCTAGGTCTTTGTGTCCTGGCTCCTTCGCTTTGGGAGCTGTTGCTGCAGTTGGGCATGTTGGACGGAGAGTGCTTCTCGGGCCGCGAACTGCAACCTTGCAGGAATCTCCCAGTTTCCCGGCCCAACGAAAGCCCCCAGACCCAAATGGAGAGGGGCTGCTTGGGGGCCCCCTGGGGGCCCTTCAGGCCAGCTAGGTCTTTGGGTCCTGGCTCCTTCGGTTTGGGAGCTGTTGCTGCAGTTGGGCATGTTGGCCGGAGAGTGCTTCTCGGGCCGCGAACTGTAACTTGCAGGTACCTCTCAGGTATACATGCCCAACGAAAGCCCCCAGACCCAAATGGAGAGGGGCTGCTTGGTGGCCTTCTGGGGGCCCTTCAGGCCAGCTAGGTCTTTGGGTCCTGGCTCCTTCGCTTTGGGAGCTGTTCCTGGATATTGGGCATGTTGGCCGGAGAGTGCTTCTCGGGCCGCGAACTGCAACCTTGCTGGTATCTCCCAGGTTCTCAGCCTAAAGAAAGCCCCCAGACCCAAATGGAGAGGGGCTGCTTGGGGGCCCCCTGGGGGCCCTTCAAGCCAGCTAGGTCTTTGGGTCCTGGCTCCTTCGCTTTGGGAGCTGTTGCTGCAGTTGGGCATGCTGGCCGGAGAGTGCTTCTCCGGCCGCGAACTGCAACCTTGCAGGATTCTCCCAGGTTCCCGGCCCAACGAAAGCCCCCAGAACCAACTGGAGAGGGGCTGCTTGGGGGCCCCCTGGGGGCCCTTCAGGCCAGCTAGGTCTTTGTGTCCTGGCTCCTTCGCTTTGGGAGCTGTTGCTGCAGTTGGGCATGTTGGGCGGAGAGTGCTTCTCGGGCCGCGAACTGCAACCTTGCAGGAATCTCCCAGGTTCCCGGCCCAACGAAAGCCCCCAGACCCAAATGGAGAGGGGCTGCTTGGGGGCCCCCTGGGGGCCCTTCAGGCCAGCTAGGTCTTTGGGTCCTGGCTCCTTCGCTTTGGGAGCTGTTGCTGCAGTTGGGCATGTTGGCCGGAGAGTGCTTCTCGGGCCGCGAACTGCAACCTTGCAGGAATCTCCCAGGTTCCCGGCCCAACAAAAGCCCCCAGACCCAAATTGAGAGGGGCTGCTTGGTGGACCCCTGGGGGCCCTTCAGGCCAGCTAGGTCTTTGGGTCCTGGCTCCTTCGCTTTGGGAGCTGTTGCTGCAGTTGGGCATGTTGGCCGGAGAGTGCTTCTCGGGCCGCGAACTGCAACCTTGCAGGAATCTCCCAGTTTCCCCGCCCAACGAAAGCCCCCAGACCCAAATGGAGAGGGGCTGCTTGGGGCCCCCCTGGGGGCCCTTCAGGCCAGCTAGGTCTTTGGGTCCTGGCTCTTTCGGTTTGGGAGCTGTTGCTGCAGTTGGTCATGTTGGCCGGAGAGTGCTTCTCGGGCAGCGAACTGCAACCTTGCAGGAATCTCCCAGTTTCCCGGCCCAACGAAAGCCCCCAGACCCAAATTGAGAGGGGCTGCTTGGGGGCCCCATGGGGGCCCTTCAGGCCAGCTAGGTCTTTGGGTCCTGGCTCCTTCGGTTTGGGAGCTGTTGCTGCAGTTGAGCATGTTGGCCGGAGAGTGCTTCTCGGGCCGCGAACTGTAACTTGCAGGTACCTCTCAGGTATACATGCCCAACGAAAGCCCCCAGACCCAAATTGAGAGGGCCTGCTTGGTGGCCTTCTGGGGGCCCTTCAGGCCAGCTAGGTCTTTGGGTCCTGGCTCCTTCGCTTTGGGAGCTGTTGCTGCAGTTGGGCATGTTGGCCGGAGAGTGCTTCTCGGGCCGCGAACTGCAACCTTGCATGAATCTCCCAGGTTCCCCGCCCAACGAAAGCCCCCAGACCCAAATGGAGAGGGGCTGCTTGGGGACCCCCTGGGGGCACTTCAGGCCAGCTAGGTCTTTGGGTCCTGGCTCCTTCGCTTTGGGAGCTGTTGCTGCAGTTGTGCATGTTGGCCGGAGAGTGCTTCTCGGGCCGCGAACTGTAACCTTGCAGGTACCTCCCAGGTATACATGCCCAACGAAAGCCCCCAGACCCAAATTGAGAGGGGCTGCTTGGGGGCCCCCTGGGGGCCCTTCAGGCCAGCTAGGTCTTTGGGTCCTGGCTCCTTCGGTTTGGGAGCTGTTGCTGCAGTTGGGCATGCTGGCCGGAGAGTGCTTCTCGGGCCGCGAACTGCAACCTTACAGGTACCTCCCAGGTTCCCGGCCCAACGAAAGCCCCCAGACCCAAATGGAGAGGGGCTCCTTGGGGGCCCCATGGGGGCCCTTCAGGCCAGCTAGGTCTTTGGGTCCTGGCTCCTTCGGTTTGGGAGCTGTTGCTGCAGTTGGGCATGTTGGCCGGAGAGTGCTTCTCGGGCCGCGAACTGCAACCTCGCAGGAATCTCCCAGGTTCCCAGCCCAACGAAAGCCCCCAGACCCAAATTGAGAGGGGCTGCTTGGGGCCCCCCTGGGGGCCCTTCAGGCCAGCTAGGTCTTTGTGTCCTGGCTCCTTCGCTTTGGGAGCTGTTGCTGCAGTTGTGCATGTTGGCTGGAGAGTGCTTCTCGGGCCGCGAACTGCAACCTTGCAGGATTCTCCCAGGTTCCCGGCCCAACGAAAGCCCCCAGACCCAAATTGAGAGGGGCTGCTTGGGGGCCCCCTGGGGGCCCTTCAGGCCAGCTAGGTCTTTGTGTCCTGGCTCCTTCGGTTTGGGAGCTGTTGCTGCAGTTGGGCATGTTGGCCGGAGAGTGCTTCTCGGGCCGCGAACTGCAACCTTGCAGGAATCTCCCAGGTTCCCGGCCCAACGAAAGCCCCCAGACCCAAATGGAGAGGGGCTGCTTGGGGGCCCCCTGGGGGCCCTTCAGGCCAGCTAGGTCTTTGGGTCCTGGCTCCTTCGCTTTGGGAGCTGTTGCTGCAGTTGGGCATGTTGGCCGGAGAGTGCTTCTCGTACCGCGAACTGCAACGTTGCAGGAATCTCCCAGGTTCCATGCCCAACGAAAGCCCCCAGACCCAAATGGAGAGGGGCTGCTTGGGGACCCCCTGGGGGCACTTCAGGCCAGCTAGGTCTTTGTGTCCTGGCTCCTTCGCTTTGGGAGCTGTTGCTGCAGTTGGGCATGTTGGCCGGAGAGTGCTTCTCGGGCCGCGAACTGTAACCTTGCAGGTACCTCCCAGGTATACATGCCCAACGAAAGCCCCCAGACCCAAATGGAGAGGGGCTGCTTGGGGGCCCCCTGGGGGCCCTTCAGGCCAGCTAGGTCTTTGGGTCCTGGCTCCTTCGCTTTGGGAGCTGTTGCTGCAGTTGGGCATGCTGGCCGGAGAGTGCTTCTCGGGCCGCGAACTGCAACCTTGCAGGTACCTCCCAGGTTCCCGGCCCAACGAAAGCCCCCAGACCCAAATGGAGAGGAGCTCCTTTGGTGCCCCATGGGGGCCCTTCAGGCCAGCTAGGTCTTTGTGTCCTGGCTCCTTCGCTTTGGGAGCTGTTGCTGCAGTTGGGCATGTTGGACGGAGAGTGCTTCTCGGGCCGCGAACTGCAACCTTGCAGGAATCTCCCAGTTTCCCGGCCCAACGAAAGCCCCCAGACCCAAATTGAGAGGGGCTGCTTGGGGGCCCCCTGGGGGCCCTTCAGGCCAGCTAGGTCTTTGGGTCCTGGCTCCTTCGGTTTGGGAGCTGTTGCTGCAGTTGGGCATGTTGGCCGGAGAGTGCTTCTCGGGCCGCGAACTGTAACTTGCAGGTACCTCTCAGGTATACATGCCCAACGAAAGCCCCCAGACCCAAATGGAGAGGGGCTGCTTGGTGGCCTTCTGGGGGCCCTTCAGGCCAGCTAGGTCTTTGGGTCCTGGCTCCTTCGCTTTGGGAGCTGTTCCTGGATATTGGGCATGTTGGCCGGAGAGTGCTTCTCGGGCCGCGAACTGCAACCTTGCTGGTATCTCCCAGGTTCTCAGCCTAAAGAAAGCCCCCAGACCCAAATTGAGAGGGGCTGCTTGGGGGCCCCCTGGGGGCCCTTCAAGCCAGCTAGGTCTTTGGGTCCTGGCTCCTTCGCTTTGGGAGCTGTTGCTGCAGTTGGGCATGCTGGCCGGAGAGTGCTTCTCCGGCCGCGAACTGCAACCTTGCAGGTACCTCCCAGGTTCCCGGCCCAACGAAAGCCCCCAGACCCAAATGGAGAGGAGCTCCTTGGGGGCCCCATGGGGGCCCTTCAGGCCAGCTAGGTCTTTGGGTCCTGGCTCCTTCGCTTTGGGAGCTGTTGCTGCAGTTGGGCATGTTGGCCGGAGAGTGCTTCTCGGGCCGCGAACTGCAACCTCGCATGAATCTCCAAGGTTCCCAGCCCAACGAAAGCACCCAGACCCAAATTGAGAGGGGCTGCTTGGGGGCCCCCTGGGGGCCCTTCAGGCCAGCTAGGTCTTTGGGTCCTGGCTCCTTCGCTTTGGGAGCTGTTGCTGCAGTTGGGCATGTTGGCCGGAGAGTGCTTCTCGGGCCGCGAACTGCAACCTTGCATGAATCTCCCAGTTTCCCCGCCCAACGAAAGCCCCCAGACCCAAATTGAGAGGGGCTGCTTGGGGGCCCCCTGGGGGCCCTTCAGGCCAGCTAGGTCTTTGGGTCCTGGCTCCTTCGCTTTGGGAGCTGTTGCTGCAGTTGTGCATGTTGGCCGGAGAGTGCTTCTCGGGCCGCGAACTGCAACCTTGCAGGAATCTCCCAGGTTCCATGCCCAACGAAAGCCCCCAGACCCAAATGGAGAGGGGCTGCTTGGGGGCCCCCTGGGGGCCCTTCAGGCCAGCTAGGTCTTTGTGTCCTGGCTCCTTCGCTTTGGGAGCTGTTGCTGCAGTTGTGCATGTTGGCCGGAGAGTGCTTCTCGGGCCGCGAACTGCAACCTTGCAGGAATCTCCCAGGTTCCATGCCCAACGAAAGCCCCCAGACCCAAATGGAGAGGGGCTGCTTGGGGGCCCCCTGGGGGCCCTTCAGGCCAGCTAGGTCTTTGGGTCCTGGCTCCTTCGCTTTGGGAGCTGTTGCTGCAGTTGGGCATGTTGGCCGGAGAGTGCTTCTCGGGCCGCGAACTGTAACCTTGCAGGTACCTCTCAGGTATACATGCCAAACGAAAGCCCCCAGACCCAAATTGAGAGGGGCTGCTTGGGGGCCCCGTGGGGGCCCTTCAGGCCAGCTAGGTCTTTGGGTCCTGGCTCCTTCGCTTTGGGAGCTGTTGCTGCAGTTGGGCATGCTGGCCGGAGAGTGCTTCTCCGGCCGCGAACTGTAACCTTGCAGGTACCTCCCAGGTTCCCGGCCCAACTAAAGCCCCCAGACCCAAATGGAGAGTAGCTCCTTGGGGGCCCCATGGGGGCCCTTCAGGCCAGCTAGGTCTTTGGGTCCTGGCTCCTTCGGTTTGGGAGCTGTTGCTGCAGTTGGGCATGTTGGCCGGAGAGTGCTTCTCGGGCCGCGAACTGCAACCTCGCAGGAATCTCCCAGGTTCCCAGCCCAACGAAAGCCCCCAGACCCAAATGGATAGGGGCTGCTTGGGGCCCCCCTGGGGGCCCTTCAGGCCAGCTAGGTCTTTGGGTCCTGGCTCCTTCGCTTTGGGAGCTGTTGCTGCAGTTGTGCATGTTGGCCGGAGAGTGCTTCTCGGGCCGCGAACTGCAACCTTGCAGGATTCTCCCAGGTTCCCGGCCCAACGAAAGCCCCCAGACCCAAATGGATAGGGGCTGCTTGGGGCCCCCCTGGGGGCCCTTCAGGCCAGCTAGGTCTTTGGGTCCTGGCTCCTTCGCTTTGGGAGCTGTTGCTGCAGTTGGGCATGTTGGCCGGAGAGTGCTTCTCGGGCCGCGAACTGCAACCTTGCAGGAATCTCCCAGGTTCCATGCCCAACGAAAGCCCCCAGACCCAAATGGAGAGGGGCTGCTTGGGGGCCCCCTGGGGGCCCTTCAGGCCAGCTAGGTCTTTGGGTCCTGGCTCCTTCGCTTTGGGAGCTGTTGCTGCAGTTGGGCATGTTGGCCGGAGAGTGCTTCTCGGACCGCGAACTGCAACCTTGCAGGAATTTCCCAGGTTCCCGGCCCAACGAAAGCCCCCAGACCCAAATGGAGAGGGGCTGCTTGGGGGCCCCCTGGGGGCCCTTCAGGCCAGCTAGGTCTTTGGGTCCTGGCTCCTTCGGTTTGGGAGCTGTTGCTGCAGTTGGGCATGTTGGCCGGAGAGTGCTTCTCGGGCCGCGAACTGCAACCTTGCAGGAATCTCCCAGGTTCCCGGCCCAACGAAAGCCCCCAGACCCAAATGGAGAGGGGCTGCTTGGGGGCCCCCTGGGGGCCCTTCAGGCCAGCTAGGTCTTTGGGTCCTGGCTCCTTCGGTTTGGGAGCTGTTGCTGCAGTTGTGCATGTTGGCCGGAGAGTGCTTCTCGGGCCGCGAACTGCAACCTTGCAGGTACCTCCCAGGTTCCCGGCCCAACGAAAGCCCCCAGACCCAAATGGAGAGGGGCTGCTTGGGGCCCCCCTGGGGGCCCTTCAGGCCAGCTAGGTCTTTGGGTCCTGGCTCCTTCGGTTTGGGAGCTGTTGCTGCAGTTGGGCATGTTGGGCGGAGAGTGCTTCTCGGGCCGCGAACTGCAACCTTGCAGGAATCTCCCAGGTTCCATGCCCAACGAAAGCCCCCAGACCCAAATGGAGAGGGGCTGCTTGGGGGCCCCCTGGGGGCACTTCAGGCCAGCTAGGTCTTTGGGTCCTGGCTCCTTCGCTTTGGGAGCTGTTGCTGCAGTTGGGCATGTTGGCCGGAGAGTGCTTCTCGGACCGCGAACTGCAACCTTGCAGGAATCTCCCAGGTTCCCGGCCCAACGAAAGCCCCCAGACCCAAATGGAGAGGGGCTGCTTGGGGACCCCCTGGGGGCACTTCAGGCCAGCTAGGTCTTTGTGTCCTGGCTCCTTCGCTTTGGGAGCTGTTGCTGCAGTTGTGCATGTTGGCCGGAGAGTGCTTCTCGGGACGCGAACTGTAACCTTGCAGGTACCTCCCAGGTATACATGCCCAACGAAAGCCCCCAGACCCAAATGGAGAGGGGCTGCTTGGGGGCCCCCTGGGGGCCCTTCAGGCCAGCTAGGTCTTTGGGTCCTGGCTCCTTCGCTTTGGGAGCTGTTGCTGCAGTTGGGCATGTTGGCCGGAGAGTGCTTCTCGGGCCGCGAACTGCAACCTTGCAGGAATCTCCCAGGTTCCCGGCCCAACGAAAGCCCCCAGACCCAAATGGAGAGGGGCTGCTTGGGGGCCCCCTGGGGGCCCTTCAGGCCAGCTAGGTCTTTGTGTCCTGGCTCCTTCGCTTTGGGAGCTGTTGCTGCAGTTGGGCATGTTGGCCGGAGAGTGCTTCTCGGGCCGCGAACTGTAACCTTGCAGGTACCTCCCAGGTATACATGCCCAACGAAAGCCCCCAGACCCAAATGGAGAGGGGCTGCTTGGGGGCCCCATGGGGGCCCTTCAGGCCAGCTAGGTCTTTGGGTCCTGGCTCCTTCGGTTTGGGAGCTGTTGCTGCAGTTGGGCATGTTGGCCGTAGAGTGCTTCTCGGGCCGCGAACTGCAACCTTGCAGGATTCTCCCAGTTTCCCGGCCCAACGAAAGCCCCCAGACCCAAATGGAGAGGGGCTGCTTGGGGCCCCCCTGGGGGCCCTTCAGGCCAGCTAGGTCTTTGTGTCCTGGCTCCTTCGCTTTGGGAGCTGTTGCTGCAGTTGGGCATGTTGGGCGGAGAGTGCTTCTCGGGCCGCGAACTGCAACCTTGCAGGAATCTCCCAGGTTCCATGCCCAACGAAAGCCCCCAGACCCAAATGGAGAGGGGCTGCTTGGGGGCCCCCTGGGGGCCCTTCAGGCCAGCTAGGTCTTTGGGTCCTGGCTCCTTCGCTTTGGGAGCTGTTGCTGCAGTTGGGCATGTTGGCCGGAGAGTGCTTCTCGGGCCGCGAACTGCAACCTTGCATGAATCTCCCAGGTTCCCCGCCCAACGAAAGCCCCCAGACCCAAATGGAGAGGGGCTGCTTGGGGAACCCCTGGGGGCCCTTCAGGCCAGCTAGGTCTTTGGGTCCTGGCTCCTTCGCTTTGGGAGCTGTTGCTGCAGTTGGGCATGTTGGCCGGAGAGTGCTTCTCGGGCCGCGAACTGTAACCTTGCAGGTACCTCCCAGGTATACATGCCCAACGAAAGCCCCCAGACCCAAATGGAGAGGGGCTGCTTGGGGGGCCCCTGGGGGCCCTTCAGGCCAGCTAGGTCTTTGGGTCCTGGCTCCTTCGCTTTGGGAGCTGTTGCTGCAGTTGGGCATGCTGGCCGGAGAGTGCTTCTCGGGCCGCGAACTGCAACCTTGCAGGTACCTCCCAGGTTCCCGGCCCAACAAAAGCCCCCAGACCCAAATGGAGAGGGGCTGCTTGGTGGCCTTCTGGGGGCCCTTCAGGCCAGCTAGGTCTTTGGGTCCTGGCTCCTTCGCTTTGGGAGCTGTTGCTGCAGTTGGGCATGTTGGCCGGAGAGTGCTTCTCGGGCCTCGAACTGCAACCTTGCTGGTATCTCCCAGGTTCTCAGCCTAAAGAAAGCCCCCAGACCCAAATGGAGAGGGGCTGCTTGGGGGCCCCCTGGGGGCCCTTCAGGCCAGCTAGGTCTTTGGGTCCTGGCTCCTTCGCTTTGGGAGCTGTTGCTGCAGTTGGGCATGTTGGGCGGAGAGTGCTTCTCGGGCCGCGAACTGTAACTTGCAGGTACCTCTCAGGTATACATGCCCAACGAAAGCCCCCAGACCCAAATGGAGAGGGGCTTCTTGGTGACCTTCTGGGGGCCCTTCAGGCCAGCTAGGTCTTTGGGTCCTGGCTCCTTCGCTTTGGGAGTTGTTGCTGCAGTTGGGCATGTTGGCCAGAGAGTGCTTCTCGGGCCGCGAACTGCAACCTTGCAGGAATCTCCCAGGTTCCCGGCCCAACAAAAGCCCCCAGAACCAAATGGAGAGGGGCTGCTTGGGGGCCCCCTGGGGCCCCTTCAGGCCAGCTAGGTCTTTGGGTCCTGGCTCCTTCGGTTTGGGAGCTGTTGCTGCAGTTGGGCATGTTGGCCGGAGAGTGCTTCTCGGGCCGCGAACTGCAACCTTGCAGGTACCTCCCAGGTTCCCGGCCCAACTAAAGCCCCCAGACCCAAATGGAGAGGAGCTCCTTGGGGGCCCCATGGGGGCCCTTCAGGCCAGCTAGGTATTTCGGTCCTGGCTCCTTCGGTTTGGGAGCTGTTGCTGCAGTTGGGCATGTTGGCCGGAGAGTGCTTCTCGGGCCTCGAACTGCAACCTTGCAGGAATCTCCCAGGTTCCATGCCCAACGAAAGCCCCCAGACCCAAATTGAGATGGGCTGCTTGGGGCCCCCCTGGAGGCCCTTCAGGCCAGCTAGGTCTTTGGGTCCTGGCTCCTTCGCTTTGGGAGCTGTTGCTGCAGTTGAGCATGTTGGCCGGAGAGTGCTTCTCGGGCCGCGAACTGCAACCTTGCAGGTACCTCCCAGGTTCCCGGCCCAACGAAAACCCCCAGACCCAAATGGAGAGGGGCTGCTTGGGGGCCCCCTGGGGGCCCTTCAGGCCAGCTAGGTCTTTGGGTCCTGGCTCCTTCGCTTTGGGAGCTGTTGCTGGATATTGGGCATGTTGGCCGGAGAGTGCTTCTCGGGCCGCGAACTGTAACTTGCAGGTACCTCTCAGGTATACATGCCCAACGAAAGCCCCCAGACCCAAATTGAGAGGGGCTGCTTGGTGGCCCCCTGGGGGCCCTTCAGGCCAGCTAGCTCTTTGGGTCCTGGCTCCTTCGCTTTGGGAGCTGTTGCTGGATATTGGGCATGTTGGCCGGAGAGTGCTTCTCGGGCCGCGAACTGCAACCTTGCTGGTATCTCCCAGGTTCTCAGCCTAAAGAAAGCCCCCAGACCCAAATTGAGAGGGGCTGCTTGGGGGCCCCCTGGGGTCCCTTCAGGCCAGCTAGGTCTTTGGGTCCTGGCTCCTTGGCTTTGGGAGCTGTTGCTGCAGTTGGGCATGTTGGGCGGAGAGTGCTTCTCGGGCCGCGAACTGTAACTTGCAGGTACCTCTCAGGTATACATGCCCAACGAAAGCCCCCAGACCCAAATGGAGAGGGGCTTCTTGGTGACCTTCTGGGGGCCCTTCAGGCCAGCTAGGTCTTTGGGTCCTGGCTCCTTCGCTTTGGGAGCTGTTGCTGCAGTTGGGCATGTTGGCCAGAGAGTGCTTCTCGGGCCGCGAACTGCAACCTTGCTGGTATCTCCCAGGTTCTCAGCCTAAAGAAAGCCCCCAGACCCAAATGGAGAGGGGCTACTTGGGGCCCCCTGGAGGCCCTTCAGGCCAGCTAGGTCTTTGTGTCCTGGCTCCTTCGGTTTGGGAGCTGTTGCTGCAGTTGGGCATGTTGGCCGGAGAGTGCTTCTCGGGCCTCGAACTGCAACCTTGCAGGAATCTCCCAGGTTCCCGGCCCAACAAAAGCCCCCAGAACCAAATGGAGAGGGGCTGCTTGGGGGCCCCCTGGGGCCCCTTCAGGCCAGCTAGGTCTTTGGGTCCTGGCTCCTTCGGTTTGGGAGCTGTTGCTGCAGTTGGGCATGTTGGCCGGAGAGTGCTTCTCCGGCCGCGAACTGCAACCTTGCAGGTACCTCCCAGGTTCCCGGCCCAACTAAAGCCCCCAGACCCAAATGGAGAGGAGCTCCTTGGGGGCCCCATGGGGGCCCTTCAGGCCAGCTAGGTATTTCGGTCCTGGCTCCTTCGGTTTGGGAGCTGTTGCTGCAGTTGGGCATGTTGGCCGGAGAGTGCTTCTCGGGCCTCGAACTGCAAACTTGCAGGAATCTCCCAGGTTCCATGCCCAACGAAAGCCCCCAGACCCAAATTGAGATGGGCTGCTTGGGGCCCCCCTGGAGGCCCTTCAGGCCAGCTAGGTCTTTGGGTCCTGGCTCCTTCGCTTTGGGAGCTGTTGCTGCAGTTGAGCATGTTGGCCGGAGAGTGCTTCTCGGGCCGCGAACTGCAACCTTGCAGGTACCTCCCAGGTTCCCGGCCCAACGAAAACCCCCAGACCCAAATGGAGAGGGGCTGCTTGGGGGCCCCCTGGGGGCCCTTCAAGCCAG